>NC_134903.1:22428019-22485519 GCF_041734735.1 Babylonia areolata
CCTCGACTTTATATATATATATATATATATTTTTTATATATATATATATATATATATATATATATATATATATATTAATAATCCTTTAAACGATTCTTTACACGGAGTTTGATTTTTTTTTTAAGATTGACAAAACGTGTCGCCAAAAGAATGATATAATCAAATGTTTCATCTGTTTTTGTTGTATGGTCGTTTCCAAATAGCGCTATATTCAATTGTACATTTTAATAGTTTCCGCATTTTACCTTAAACATTCTCTAAATACCTCCAAAACAGTTGAGAAAACTTGAAATGTCATAAATTACGTTGTTATTTTTTTTGTCTGCATATTTTTTCATTTTTATTGATATTACATTTGTCATTGTATTCGGCTCTGAGAATTATTTGTAACGTCTAAGCTATGACATTTTGTAATTGAAGCTTTTTCATTTGACCTTTTCACTTGCTTCAACAGTCCCTGATCAGGGTTCGAGACCCCGTTTCAGCATGGTGTCCTGTCCGTGGGAAAGACCCTTCACTCCGGTTTTTCACTCTTCACCCAGGTGTGAATGGGAACCAGACTTCCATTCGGGAAGGTTAAAATGTGGAAGGAGAGGATTGCGGTACGATGCCAGGTCCTGGAAAACAGGTTAAAATGGAGAAGTCTTGGTGTCCCAATGTACAGTGCAGGGTGTTCCAGTTTGCAATCAAGATAAGATAACTTTGTCATCTCAAATTGGAGAAATTTGGTCAGGTGCAATATCACGACACGTAACCAAAATTGTAACATTAAAGTGAAAATGATGTAAAAATGTCCCCCGTACTGTACATGTGATTGCCCTCACTGTGCATTGGAACACCCTTACAGTACCTCGGAACGTCCTGGCTGTCCACTGGAATATCCAAACTGTACAAATGGAACATCATGACCGTATACTGGAACATCCTGACTGTACATTAGAACACACACACACACACACACACACACTGTAGATTGGAACGTCCTGACTGTACACCAGAATTCCAAACTGTACAAATGGAACATTCTGGCCGTGCATTGGAACAGACTGAGTGCACTGGAACATAATGACTGTAGACTGGAGCACACGTACTGAACACTAGAACACCTGCACTGTACAATGGAACATTCTGACTGCACACAGGAACATCCTGACTATACATTGTACAGGGTGTTTCGATATACAATTGTAATGTTCCAGTCCACTGTCTGGGTGTTCCAATGTTCCACCAGGATGTTTCCTTGTACAGTTTTGGTGTTCCAGTCTTCAGTCAGGATGTTCCCGTGTGCTGTCAGGATGTTCCCGTGTGCTGTCAGGATGTTCCAGTGTACAGTCAGGATGTTCCAGTGTACAGTCACGATGTTCCAGTGTACAGTCACGATGTTCCAGTGTACACTCAGGATGTTCCAGTGTGTTTAGTCAGCATATTCCCATGCCAAGTCAGTGTTATATTCATTTCATGTCAGAATAATTGAATATTACGTGACAACAAACGAAGTGTGGACCGGCTTTTCCGAAAAAAACCTTGCATCATCATCATCATCGTCATCGTCATGGTAATCGCCATCATCATGACAGTATTCATAAAGGTCTTAATCTTCTTCGCACTTAAAGAAAATCATGAAAGCAACACTCGCTGGAGTTCAGCGCACGATGCCAACGTGTGAAATAGCCTTTAGTTTCATCAGTTTGCGTCGATCAATATTCATGATTTTAACACCCCCACCGCTCCGATCCTTCCTTCACCGGCTCTTTTCCCGTCACCCCGTTCTCCCCCCCCCCCCCCCCCCCCCCCCCACCCCCACCCCACTCCTCTCGTCTCCTCTTCAGACCCTGATTTCATGCTGATTCAGTTTCCCGCGACCTTATGGAACCGTGCTGGCTGTTCTTTTTGGGCAGCGGTGAAATGAAAATGGTGTTTACATGTTGAATGGCAGGCCGCCGATCGATCCCAGTTCAATCAGTGATTCAGTTTGATCTGAGAGAGCAATGTCAGCCAGCCTCATGAGGGGCAGTGACGGCCTGAGAGCCCAGGGCACCACCATCCATGTCCCTACTGAACGAGGGGGTGGGGAAGAAAAAAAATGAACAGAAACAAAGAAAGAACGGAACGAACAGAAAAAAAGAAAGCAATGATCGAGAAAAAGAAAGGAAGGAATAGACAAAAGGAAAGAAAGAAATTAACAGAGGAAAGAAACGAAATAAATGGATAGAGAGGAAAAAAAGAAGAAAAAAGAGAACTAGATGGAGGAAAGAAAGAGACCCTACTTCGTGGTTTGTGTGCTGCACTTCAGAATGGAACAGGAGTGGGCGAGGAGAGACACGGGCGATGACGTCACATAGAAAAGAACATCAACACTGAAATTTTATTAAAAAGGAAAAAAGAACGACTGTGCAAAGAACAAAAAGGACACACCAAGAAAAGGGAAAAAAACAAAGGAAAAAAAAAAGAAAGAAGAAAGAAAGGCAGACACAAAGAAATGTATCGTACCGGTTGTGTGTGTGTGTGTGTGTGTGCGCGCGCGCACGCTGCGCGCGGGCGCGTGTGTTATTGTGAGGAAGAGAAGAGAGACAGACAGGCATGAACAGAGGGACAGAGATACAGAGTGAGATCAAATGAATCAGCGGAATAGCACACACAGAGAACCCTAAAACCCATGGAAAGAACCGCGAGTCCTCAGACAGAGCTGGCGTGTGTGTTTCTCGGCAGCCACGCGCCGTACACTGCACGGTGAAGTCTGGAACTGTGCTCCCCCACCCTGCTTTTCTCCTCCCGGCCCCTCCGACCTGCCTGTGTATGGAAATTGACCTGTTGAAGCGGAATCTTGAATACCTGGCAGAGTGGATATTTTGCTGTAGTTCTGAGAGTGAAGACATTTATTTTGCTCATCAATCATAATTGATGATTCTTTTCTTCTTTTTTTTCCAAAATGGGTTTATTGTTTATCTGTCGAAGCAGACTGTTTTGTTGAGCTATTAAAGTGGGTATTTCATTGGTCATGGTGGGTATGTAACTTATTTTGCGGCAAAGTGGGCGCGTTGTACCTGTCAAATAGAATTTTTCGTGTAAAAGAGATTTCTTTGGGCGTTTATCAGAGTGGTTATGTTTTACATGTCAAAGAGAATTATTACGTATCTATCAAAGTGCATGTGTGTTTTACCTGTCAATGAGAACTATTTGTGTATCTACCAAAGTGGATATGTCTTAAATGTCAAAGGGAATTATTGTATAGTATCTTTCAACGTGGATGTAATAAAAATTTTAAACTATCCAAAGAGAATTCTTTGGGCATCTACCAAAGTGGGGTCATTTTACCTATCAAAGATAACCATTTTTGTATTTATCAAAATGGGTGTGTTTTCAAAGATAACTGTTTATTTAACTATTGAAGATTTCGTGTTTTACCCGTCAAAGAAGATTGCTGTGTACCAATCAAAGTGGATGTGTTTTACATTCAAAGAGAATTATTTTGTATCTATGAAAGTGGCTGTATTCTATCTGTCAAAGAGAATTGGTTGTGTATCTTTCTTTCTTTAGTTTAACGTCTTTTCGCTGTTAAGTGGTATTAGACGGGGGGAAGGAGGGGGAAGGGGGCGTGGGGGTGGGGGTGGGGGAATGTAGTATGTGTATGCATGTTGGGGTTGGGGGTGATGAAAAGAGGTGGTGGGATGACTGAGACAGGGAAGGAGACTTATCTTGTGTATTTATCAAAGTAGATGTGTTTTACCCATCAAAAAAAATTTGATTATCAAAATGGATATCTTTTACCGGATATTTTTTGCCTGTCAAAGAGAACTGATTGCGTATTAATCAAAATGGATGTGTTTTACCTGTCAGAGAGACTTGTCTGTGTGTCTATCACAGCAGATGTCTTTTACTTATGAAAGAGAATTGTGTATCAATCAAGGTGGATGTGTTTAATCCCTCAAAGAAAAATGTTTTCGCATCTAAGTAAATGGATGTGTTTTACCTGTCAAAGAGATTAGATTGTGTATCAGTGAAAATGGATGTGTTTCACATGTCAATTATACTCATAATAAAAGAGATTTATTTGGGCATTTACCAAAGTGGGTGCAAAGTGGATGCGTTTTACCTGTCAAATAGAATTGCTTGTGTATCTGTCAAAGTGGGTGTGTTTTATATGTCAAATAGAATTGCTTGTGTATCTGTCAAAGTGGGTGTGTTTTATATGTCAAATAGAATTGCTTGTGTATCTGTCAAAGTGGGTGTGTTTTATATGTCAAATAGAATTGCTTGTATATGTGTCAAAGTGGGAGTGTTTTATATGTCGGATAGAATTGCTTGTGTATCTGTCAAAGTGGGTGTGTTTTATATGTCAAATAGAATTGCTTGTGTATCTGTCAAAGTGGGTGTGTTTTATATGTCAAATAGAATTGCTTATATATCTGTCAAAGTGGGTGTGTTTTATATGTCAAATAGAATTACTTGTATATCTGTCAAAGTGGGTGTGTTTTATATGTCAAATAGAATTGCTTGTATATCTGTCAAAGTGGGTGTGTTTTATATGTCAAATAGAATTGCTTGTATATGTGTCAAAGTGGGTGTGTTTTATAGGTCAAATAGAAATGCTTATGTATCTATCAAAGTGGGTGTGTTTTATATGTCAAATAGAATTGCTTGTATATGGTGGAGTGATGGCCTAGAGGTAACGCGTCCGCGTAGGAAGCGAGAGAATCTGAGCACACTGGTTCGAATCACGGCTCAACCGCTGATATTTTCTCCCCCTCCACTAGACCTTGAGTGGTGGTCTGGACACTAGTCATTCGGATGAGACGATAAACCGAGGTCCCGTGTGTAGCATGCACTTAGCGCACGTAAAAGAACCCACGGCAACAAAAGGGTTGTTCCTGGCAAAATTATGCAGAAAAATCCACTTCGATAGGAAATACAAATAAACCTGCACTCAGGAAAAATTACAAAACAAGAGAGGCAAGGCCTTCAAGACTCACTTGTGATACACTTTAAAAAAAATCTAATCGTTAAAATGTGTTCTGTATTTGTTATTATAAAGCTTCAGGTTAAAAAAAAAAAAAAAAAAAAAAAAGCCCTGAAGGCAGATTCGAACCCCGCGTGTTCGGTGAGAAGAAACTGTCTTACTCAATACACTATCGTGGCTCCTTAAATGACGTTCAAAACTTTAATATTTAAACATGCTTTTTTAAAGGGCGATAAATCGATTGCGGTATTCGCAGTGAGAACGCTGTTTAAATCATATTATTCTGGTGTATCTTGGGCATTCAAAAAATCTTTAAGGGCAATTAAGAATTCTTTTTAAATCCGTGGTAAAGGAGACGTGGCTATCGCCGCAATCACACTGCAACATTAATCGTTTTCTCTGGATCTACATAGATGTACAAGTTTAGTTACACCCGCCGGGAATGTAGTACGACATGGTCGATTTAATTTATCTTTTATGTTCATTCTAGTTTTACAGTTTTTAAGTTGATATGAAAATTGAGTATTTTGTTAAACTAATAACATGTAGAGTCAAGTACAAGTGCTTCTAAACGTCGTATGAAGTGAAAAGAACTTAATTTTGAGAAAGGTTGAGATTGAAAATTTGTACGTTTCATCAAGGGTATTAACTCTCATGGTTTATTATTTTTAACTGTGAATTCCAACTGATTTTTATGGCAGTTTGGGGGCATACTCCAATAAGTGACGAGGCGTTCACAAATCTTTCTCAGAATCCTTCTCCAACTTTCCATCACATGTTATCATGTATTGTCGATTGAATATAGGATTGAACGGGCAGGTCAACAACTTGAAACAAAATGGCGTCCTTCGCGTTCGCGAGGAATATGAGCACGCGCTTTGAATATGTATAAATATGTGTACGCAATTGATTTTTGCCCATGACCTTCAGGGCTCAGCCAATAGATCTATAAAGTCCACTCGTAGTATTGATTTTAGTATTTTCCGAAAAAGACCACTTGGGCGAATGAACGTAGTGAAAGCCCTGTAAACTGAGAGTAAAACACACAAGTTTTTATGTATTGAATATAATTTCAAAATGTAATGTGTAAGATGAGAGAGATCAGTTTAAAGCAAAATAACCACCCTAGCATTAATTACAGATTAATTTCCCTTTTTTACTATCTACACCAAAGATATGCACCAGAAATATAACTTACATGCTTAGCAAAAGAAGTTCCTGTTTGAACAAAAAATGATAAAAATGACTGCTCTTGATGCTGTGTCAGAATATCAGATCGAAGTGCCAAGTTTAGAGAATTAAAAAAAAAAAAAAATATATATATATATATAACAGTAAATTCAGTTTGCATATAATTTGGCTTCTTTTTTTTTTTGTGTTTTTTTGTGCCCATCCCAAAGGTGCAATATTGTTTTAAACAAGATGACTGGAAAGAACTGAATTTTTCCTATTTTTATGCCAAATGTGGTGTCAACTGATAAAGTATTTGCAGAGAAAATGGCAATGTTAAAGTTTACCACGGACACACACAGACAACCGAACACCGGTCAAAATAAAGACTTACTTTGTTTACACAAGTGAGTCAAAAATGGGTGGCGTTGAAGTGTAGCGACGCGCTCTCCCTGGGGAGAGCAGCCCGAATTTCACACAGAAAAATATGTTGTGATAAAAAGAGAAATACAAATACTAATACAAATAATTATATCTGTGAAAGTGGATGTGTTTTATTTGTCAAATAGAATTGCTTGAGCAGCTATCAAAGTGGGTGTGCTTTACATGTCAAAGAGAACTGTTTCTGTGTCTATCAAAGTTTTACCTGTCACAAATAATTGATTGTGTTTCTATCAAAGTGGCTGTGTTTTACCTGTCAAAGAGAATTGTTTGCGTAACTATCAAAGAGGACGTATTTTACCTGTCAAACAAAACTGCTTATGTATCCATCAAAATGGGTGTGTTTTACCTGTCAAAGATAATTATGAATCAGTCAATGTTGATTTGTTTTGAGAATTGACTGTGTATCAGTCAAAGTGGATGTGTTTTACCTGTAAAAGAGAACTGTTTGTATATCAGTCTTAGTGGGGGCGTTTTGGAAGAGAGGAAAAGGTGTTGTTTGGTGGAGACAGGGAGAGAGGGGAGGGTGTTGTTTGGTGGAGACAGGGAGAGAGGGGAGATCGAGAGGAAGTTCTTTGGTGGAGACAGGGAGAGAGGGAAAGATGTTGTTTGGTGGAGACAGGGAGAGAGGGAATGATGTTGTTCGGTGGAGACAGGGAGAGAGGGAAAGATGTTGTTTGGTGGAGACAGGGAGAGAGGGAAAGATGTTGTTTGGTGGAGCGAGGGAGAGAGGGGAAGATGTTTGGTGTAGACAGGGAGAGAGGGAAAGATGTTTGGTGGAGACAGGGAGAGAGGGAAAGATGTTGTTTGGTGGAGACAGGGAGAGAGGGAAAGATGTTGTTTGGTGGAGACAGGGAGAGAGGGAAAGATGTTGTTTGGTGGAGAGAGGGAGAGAGGGAAAGATGCTGTTTGGTGGAGACAGGGAGAGAGGGAAGAGGAAGTTGTTTGGTGGAGACAGGGAGAGAGGGAAAGATGTTTGGTGGAGACAGGGAGAGAGGGAAAGATGTTGTTTGGTGGAGACAGGGAGAGAGGGAAAGATGTTGTTTGGTGGAGACAGGGAGAGAGGGAAAGATGTTGTTTGGAGGAGAGAGGGAGAGAGGGAAAGATATTGTTTGGTGGAGACAGGGAGAGAGGGAAAGATGTTGTTTGGAGGAGAGAGGGAGAGAGGGAAAGATATTGTTTGGTGGAGACAGGGAGAGAGGGGAAGGTGTTTGGTGGAGACAGGGAGAGAGGGAAAGATGTTGTTTGGTGGAGACAGGGAGAGAGGGGAAGATGTTTGGTGTAGACAGGGAGAGAGGGAAAGATGTTGTTTGGTGGAGACAGGGAGAGAGGGAAAGATGTTGTTTAGTGGAGACAGGGAGAGAGGGAGAGAGGGAAAGATGTTGTTTAGTGGAGACAGGGAGAGAGGGAAAGATGTTGTTTGGTGGAGACAGGGAGAGAGGGAAAGATGTTGTTTGGTGGAGACAGGGAGAGAGGGAAAGATGTTTGGTGGAGACAGGGAGAGAGGGAAAGATGTTGTTTGGTGGAGACAGGGAGAGAGGGAAAGATGTTGTTTGGTGGAGAGAGGGAGAGAGGGAAAGATGCTGTTTGGTGGAGACAGGGAGAGAGGGAAAGATGCTGTTTGGTGGAGACAGGGAGAGAGGGAAAGATGTTGTTTGGTGGAGACAGGGAGAGAGGGAAAGATGTTGTTTGGTGGAGAGAGGGAGAGAGGGAAGAGGAAGTTGTTTGGTGGAGACAGGGAGAGAGGGAAGGATGTTGTTTGGTGGAGACAGGGAGAGAGGGGAAGGTGTTTGGTGGAGACAGGGAGAGAGGGAAAGATGTTGTTTGGTGGAGACAGGGAGAGAGGGAAAGATGTTGTTTGGTGGAGACAGGGAGAGAGGGAAAGATGCTGTTTGGTGGAGACAGGGAGAGAGGGGAAGATGTTGTTTGGTGGAGACAGGGAGAGAGGGGAAGATGTTGTTTGGTGGACAGGGAGAAAGGGAATGATGTTGTTTAGTGGAGACAGGGAGAGAGGGAAAGGTGTTTGGTGGAGACAGGGAGAGAGGGGAAGATGTTGTTTAGTGGAGACAGGGAGAGAGGGAAGAGGAAGTTGTTTGGTGGAGACAGGGAGAGAGGGAAGAGGAAGTTGTTCGGTGGAGACAGGGAGAGAGGGGAAGATGTTGTTTAGTGGAGACAGGGAGAGAGGGAAGAGGAAGTTGTTCGGTGGAGACAGGGAGAGAGGGAAGAGGAAGTTGTTCGGTGGAGACAGGGAGAGAGGGAAGAGGAAGTTGTTTGGTGGAGACAGGGAGAGAGGGGAGGATGTTTTGTGGAGACAGGGAGAGAGGGAACTTGTTTGGCGCATACAGAGAGGATTCCTGATGAGCTGTGTGTCTGTCCAGTGGAGGGTGGGGAGACAGAAAACCCATTAGCATTTAGATCACTGTGTCTGTGTTGAGTGGAGGGGCAGGGTGAGAGAACTCATCAGCAGACAGATCACCTCTGTGTGTCTACCAGAGAGTGGAGACAGAAAACCAGTTGACACCCAGATCAATACACTGTGTAGTGGCGCGGAGGGCGGGGCGGGGGGGGGGGGGGGGGGGGGGGGGGGGGGGCTGTGTGGGGTGGGGGGGAGGGGGGGAGGTTAAGAGAAAACCCATCAGCATCTGGATCAGCACCGTGCGATCAGTAAAATTCATGTGCAGGGTTCAAAGCTACGCTGTATTGTATTGTTGTATTGTAATGATGTAATACTTTTTGTCACAACAGACTTCCCTGTGTGAAATTCGGGCTGCCTGCAAGTATCTTTGTTTTACTGTCCAAGTGAGTTGCTGCGCACGGGGTCTTGGTTTATCATCTCATCCGAATGACTGGCATACAGACCACCACTCGGGTTCTGGAACCCGTGGACACTCGACGCCTCGTCAGGCGCAATAGCTTCAGGCCACCGCTCCACTGTATGTTAGAACGCTGTGCCATAGCTTTAGGCCACCGCTCCACTGTATGTTAGAACGCCGTGCCATAGCTTTAGGCCACCGCTCCACTGTATGTTAGAACGCTGTGCCATAGCTTTAGGCCACCGATCCACTGTATGTTAGAACCCTGTGCCATAGCTTTAGGCCACCGCTCCACTGTATGTTAGAATGCTGTGCCATAGCTTTAGGCCACCGCTCCACTGTATGTTAGAACGCTGTGCCATAGCTTTAGGCCACCGCTCCACTGTATGTTAGAACGCCATGCCATAGCTTTAGGCCACCGCTCCACTGTATGTTAGAACGCTGTGCCATAGCTTTAGGTCACCGCTCCACTGTATGTTAGAACGCCATGCCATAGCTTCAGGCCACCGTTCCACTGTATGTTAGAACGCTGTGCCATAGCTTTAGGCCACTGTTCCACTATGTTAGAACGCTGTGCCATAGCTTTTGGCCACTGCTCCACTGTATGTTAGAACGCTGTGCCATAGCTTTAAGCCACCGCTCCACTGTATGTTAGAACGCTGTGCCATAGCTTTAGGCCACCGCTCCACTGTATGTTAGAACGCTGTGCCATAGCTTTAGGCCACCGCTCCACTGTATGTTAGAACGCTGTGCCATAGCTTTAGGCCACCGCTCCACTGTATGTTAGAACGCTGTGCCACACGAGTGTCAGGCTTTGGCTGATTGGTTGACACCGAACTTGTGGCACCCGTCAGTTTGAGAGTGGAGAGAAATAAAACGAACGCTGCACAATATTGGCAAGTTTGATCAGGACGTTCTATCCACGCCGTGAAAAGTGTGTGAGGAAAAGAGTGTTCACTGAATGCCAAGGACACAATGCATAGAACAACGGCTTGACAGGAAGGATGTGGCGCAACAAAGCTGAGTTGCCATTCCTGTGTAGAGGATTCCTCACCAAGGTTCTGCCGCTTCCTTCAAGACGTGTGTAGAGAGGTGCATGGCCACTGGAACAAAAAGCTGCACTGTTGTAGTGCGTGGTTCAGCAGTGCTTTACAGATCTGTTCAAAACGTTGATTGACCAGTGGTCAGGACACTGTTGTAGTGCGTGGTTCAGCAGTGCTTTACAGATCTGTTCAAAACGTTGATTGACCAGTGGTCAGGACACTGTTGTAGTGCGTGGTTCAGCAGTGCTTTACAGATCTGTTCAAAACGTTGATAGACCAGTGGTCAGGACACTCTTGTTTTCTGTTGCAGTGTAAAATTAAACAAATCATGAACGAGCAACTGTGACACTTTCAGTTTCATTGTTTCACAAGTTGTTTCCTCCAACTGAGAGGGCTTGTTGTATTATGGAATTGATATTAATTCTTTCTCTTGTTCTTATATATATATATATATATATATATATATATATATATATATATATATATTATTGATTGATTGATTTGTTTGTTTATTTTTCAGGTTTGTGAATGAGAGCTGTGGGTTACAGTGGAACTGAAAATGTGTGTGCCAGAAACATTTCTTTCGTGTGTTTGGCGCTGAAATGAAGGAAGTATTGCACAAAGAAGTCTGCAAAAACACCATCGTTCCTTTTCGGATTCAGACAGGAAGTGTGAAGAGACTGACGCCAAATACCACCTTGCAGTGTAGTGTGGCAGACACACCACTGTGACGTGACTGTTACATACCGCAAGCTGTGACGTGACTGTTACACACCGCAAGCTGTGACGTGACTGTTACATACCGCAAGCTGTGACGTGACTGTTACACACCGCAAGCTGTGACGTGACGCTCACACTGCGCGTGCCGGACTGTCCCGTGCTGTGTCAGGCAGTGCCGTTTGTCGGGAAGACTCCAGTTAGCTGCTGTCTCTGTGCGCATGTGTAGCGCGCGCTCCGGCCTCGCTTGTGAGTGAGAGCGAGAGAAACAACAAAGTGAAATCATGGCGACCCAGCGGCCGCTTGTGTGGATAGTTGCTCATGTTTTCCTTGGAGTTTTACTGCACTGGGCTTCCTTGGCGCAGTGTGGAGAAGGTAGGTGAACGTTGAATGGTGTATCTGTGTTGTGTTCCAATGTCGCCTGCCCTGTCCTTTTCTTTCCAGAGGAAACAGGCTCTGTGTGTGTGTGTGTGTGTGTGTGTGTGAAGAAATAGTCTGCTACCGCAGAAATCGCCAGCGAGGCTCCCAAAACAAAGCCGCGTGCCGTGAGAGGGAGTTCGCGGGAGACAATGGGAGAGGGGGAAGGAGGGGGGGGGTGTGAAGTGGAAGGGGGCGTCAAACGCCTTAAGGCGAAGGGAGGTGGGGGTGGTGAGAAGGAATTGTTTTGCTTGCAGTGAGAATCCAATTTCGTTAGCAGCTGAAGGTGGTTGTTTTGGGGGGCTGCTTGCTGAAGGCTGGCTCAGTGGTGGTGGCAGACAGTGGAATGCTGGGCACAGCACCACGTTACGGAAAGCCACCCGGCCAACAGCCTACCCGAACTGTCCTTTTAATCTGATCATCAATAGGAAAGATGCAAATCATCCATCTGCGTCTTGATCTGATAACACAATCATGAACGGATCAAACAGATCTGCATGTAATGAAATCGGATGTTTAAACAAAAACAAACAAATGAATCATATCTGATCAGCAGGTATGTATTCACACAAGAGACATGCTTGCAATGCGTGTACATGTGCATGATCCACACATCTAGCATGTGCACAGATGATGGTGATGTACTCGTGCGTATATATTTACCCCTCACACTCGCATGTGTAGCTGTGCATTGGACATCATCATAACTACACTCCGCTTATCACACACAGACACAGACACACACACACACACAGACACACACACACACACACACACACACACACACATACATACATACATACATACATACATACATACATTCGCTGGCATACATGAATTCACATATGTGCATAAACGCATTCACATTGCTTTGAAGCATGGCTTGTAAAACCCGTGACAATGCTGAATAGCATAGCGATTACAGTGTGCAACTAATCAGTTCGATCACCCTCTGTGCTCTTCCTCCCTCCCTCCCTCCTCTCTCTCTCTCTCTCTCTCTCTCTCTCTCTCTCTCTCTCTCTCTCTCTCTCTCTCTCTCTCTCTCTCGTTGCTCTCTGACAATGTGAACAGGGAAAGGAGCTCAGAAGATTAGTGTATATCAGCCCGTGTATGCATGCGTGCGTAAGCTGGTGCGTGCGCGCGCGCGCGCGCGCGTGTGTGTGTGTGTGTGTGTGTGTGTGTGTGTGACTGAGTTATATTCCATGCTATTTTTTTGTTTTGTTTCGTGATTAACTCTTGTTGTTGTAGTTGTTGTTGCTGTTGTTACTGTACACCGATTGTCTGTACTGATTTTTTTCTTTCCTTTTTCATCTTTTGTGCGTGTGTGTGGGTGTGTGTGTGTTTGTGTGTGAGGGAGGGCATGGTGTAAAGAAGCTTCCAGCTTATCCAGTTTACCCTCAATAAAACATTTGTTCATTGTTCATTGTTCTCTCTCTCTCTTTGGCCGGCCCTACGAACTTGTAAATTCTGCGCCCTTCAGCGAACTCTCAAATTCAACCCTCTTAAAAATTACAGATTGTTGTACAACGGTTAACAATTTAGGATGTACACCGGTTAAAGGCTGTTCACGTGCAATATGGGCTCGGGAAGATTCAGGCAGCAGGTCAACCATGGCATGTGTGGCAGTTGGCAGTGAACTGGTTGTTGGTGGGGAGGGTGGAGAGTATGGTGACATGGCCAGTGACAGACCGAGGTGCGTCGAACCGGACAACGAGCACGTGGATCACGGCAAGCGTTGTGACAGTTTGTTGAACGTTGAATTTACTCGGGGATTTCCGGACAATGTTACTAAGTTTAGAACAGATGACGTGCGATGTAGGTGTGAAAACCTGTGTGGTGATGATGGTGATGGTAGAAATAACCATCATGAAAATGAAGTGTCGTATACTGCGGCAGATTTCGACTACTATAGACATGACGTGATGAGTGATTATTGTATGAGGTGCTGTATCGACAAAGAGGATGAGTGTGTAATTGCAGATGAGATGGGAGATAAGTGTGCCAGTACTGCTTTGAGTACGACAGGGGTTGTGGCAGGGGAGGGGAAAGAGACAGTCATGAGAACATGAATGAAAACAGTGAGGACGGTGATGACAGTTATCTGAACAGGAGTAGGTTCCGGGATAATGACAGTTTTTGTTCCACAATGTCAGGAAATTTTGATATATCTGTGAATAAAATGTCTTTTCTGCATTGGAATGTGTGTGGCATACTGTCAGAACTTGGCGATACAGGTTTTGTTCAGTTCATTTCTTCATTCGGTTTTGTTTGTCTCGTTGAGACTTTTGTTGATAAATTTGAATCTAATTTATTTCAAGAACACAAGGTGTTTGTGAAGCCAGCAGTAAAGCTGACACAACGTGGCAGGCGTTCAGGGGGGATAATTTGTCTTGTGCGTAAACTGTTAGTTCCGTCCGTCATGTGCAGGACGACAGTGACTTTTGTATGTATTTTGTACTTGATAAAGATTTTTTTGCATTCCCCAAAAATGTTTTATTATTATGTACATATGTGCCACCCGAACATTCACCATACTATTCGGTGTATGATATAGATAATGGTATAAACATGCTTGAAGATAGTGTTCTTGAGAAGTTTTTTTTGATGACATTGACATTATGTTATGTGGTGATTTTAATGCAAGAACCTCTAATTGTTCACCTGTTTTTTGGATGAAAATAATTTGCTTGAAAACTGTAGAAAAGATGATAATGACTACTTGAAGAGACGTTCACAAGATACAGTATTGAATTCTTTTGGTAAAAAGTCACTGCACATGAGCACTGCAATGGGATTGTGCATTTATGGTTTATGTAATGGCAACCAGAATGGTCGTTCCACATGTATATCTGACCAAAGAAGCAGTGTGAATGACTACTGTCTAGCCTCTGTAACTTTTTTTGAATTGGTCTCTGATATTTTGACTCTTGGTGTATTAGATAGATTTGAATCAGATCATCTTCCTCTTTTGTTATGTTTTGATGTTCAAGTCAACTGTAAGATAACGAGATACCCTTTTAATTTGCATGAGAAACAGTTTGTGGTTGAATACAGATGGATTTCGTCACATGCACAAACATGTTTTGATTCTATGAATTCCAGAATAGTTAAGGATGAGATTGGCATTGCAACAGATTTGATTGATGTGCATGTTGATTTAACACTAAACAAGTTTAATCAAATAGTTTAAGACCAGGCAGAATATATGAAAAAGAGGGTTGCCATAACAAAAGAGTCACGTAAAGAATGGTTTGACAATGAGTGTAGATTAACAAGACGAAAGATGCGGAGACTTTTTAGAAAATATAATCGGACTTTAGACAAAGATGTGAGGGTACTGTTCTGCATTGCAAGAAGAGAATACAAGAATATGATCGAAAGGAAAAAGAGAGAATATAATCAGTCACTTTTGAGAGAGTTATTGAATTCCATCAAATGTCAAAACACGTTCTGGGAAACAATGAACAAAGTATCACGTAAAAGACCTCAGCCACGAAACAGTATTTCTATTGATCAGTGGTTTGATCATTTTAAAAATGTTTTAGAAAAGGAAGCTGATGATTCTGTTGAGTGTGACACAGAGGAGAAAATTGAAGTTTTAGACAGACCAATGTCCAGAGAAGAAGTGTTACTAGCAGTTAGAAAGTTGAAAAATGGTAAATCAGCTGGGCCTGATGGATTAATTGGTGAATTTTTCAAAAATTCAGGTGAGTCAACAATAACATTTTTAGTGAAATTGTTTAACCGTTTGTTTGACGATGCTGTTTATCCAGAACATTGGACAGAATCGATTATCTTACCACTGTTTAAGAAAGGCGATGTGAATGACACGAACAATTATAGAGGTATATCCCTGTGTAACGTAAGTAGTAAATTATATAGTTCTGTCATTAATAATAGGTTGCAGGAATGGGTGAGCTTAAATAACATAACAGGCGAACATCAGGCTGGTTTTAAGAAAGATTACTGTACAATAGACCATATATTTACTTTATTAGCTGCTGTTCAGAAACAATTTGCTCATAATCAGAAGTTATACGTAGCGTTTGTGGATTTTGAAAAGGCATTTGACTCAATTTCAAGGAAGCTGTTATGGCCTGTGTTGTTAAAAATTGGAATAAAGAGTAAGTTATATAAATGTATTAAAACTATGTATAGTTAAGTAAAAGCGAGGATAAGAAGTGGAGCAAAACTATCTGATTTTATAAATTGTACAAGAGGGGTAAAACAAGGTGATGTATGTAGTGCAGTATTATTCTCACTCTTTGTCAATGATCTTGCATTAGATATTATTGAAAATGGCCGACATGGATTGTCTTTTGATTTTGTTGAATTGTTTTTGTTGTTATTTGCTGATGATATAATTTTACTATCAATATCAGTAATATAATTTTACTATCAATATAAGTAATATGTCTGCAAAGACAATTGAATAGTCTGTATGACGCCACTATGAGATTAGAGTTAAAAGTAAATATGAAAAAAAAAAACAAATATAATTGTTTTTCGTAAAGGTGGGTATCTGTCGAGACATGAACAATGGACGTATGGAAATGAAACAGTAAAAGTTGTAAACATGTGTAAATATCTTGGAATTTTCTTTTCACCTAGACTCAGTTTCACCTTTGCCTGTGGAGATTTGGTGAACAGAGCTAAAATAGCTGTTTTGAATATACTACGTGTCATGTGTAGACTAGATTGTAGCTCATTCTCTATATTTGTGAAACTGTTTGATTCACAGGTGCAATCTATTTTACAGTATGGTACTGAAATCTGGGCGTTCGAAAACGGTAGGGACATTGAAAGATTGCATTTGTTTGCTATGAAACGTTTTTTGAATGTTGACAGTCGGACACCGAATGATTTAATTTATGGGGAACTCGGCAGATACCCTATATACTTGAATTCTTATGTGAAATGTATTAGTTATTGGCTGAAATTAACAAGAATGGGAAATCATAGACTACCATATAAGGCATATAAAACACTATATAATTTAGACTGTAGTGGAAAGAGAACTTGGGTTACAAGCATACGAACATGTCTGTGTTCTTATGGATTTTCATATGTCTGGGATAACCAGGGTGTTGAAAACATAACATGATTTATAAACGGCTTTAAACAAAGAATTATTGACTTAGATGGCAGGACTGGCATGGTCATATTCAGAACAGTAGCAGATTTGCTGAATACAGGATATTTAAGTTAACTCATCATGTTGAACCCTACATTAAAATTGTAATGAACAGATATGTTAAATGTGCGTAGACAAAACTAAGATTTGGTGTCTCAGACATTGCAAATCAACGCTCTAGATTTAATGATAGAAGAGTCGATAAAATGTTATGTCGGTTATGCCATGACAGTGAGGAAGATGAAATTCATGTTATGCTTCGCTGCCCTGTTCTTCATGACTTGGGGATGAAATATATTCAGCCTAAATATTCTCGTAATCCATGTCGCTTCAGATTTAATATGCTTATGTCCTCTAGAAACGAAATTGTATTAAATAATCTGGCGTTCTACATTTACAAAGCTCTTCAACGATTACGTTTGGTTGCAACTTAGACTACCGTAGACTACAAAAGAAATGCGAAAGTTTCCAGAAAACAGTTATTATTATCTATAACTCGATGTTTTATCTCAGTATTTACTTGTGTGATTGAAGTAGCTTATGTTTGCCCCTTCAGTTAGGGGCCTTGGCCTAATCTGAAAAAATTTTTCGCACTCGCATTCTCTCTCTCTCTCTCTCTCTCTCTCTCTCTCTCTCTCTCTCTCTCTCTCTCTCTGTGTGTGTGTGTGTGGCAGAAATACATTTTAGAAATGTCAGTGTTTGTTTTTAGGGCGCAGGCCTTTATCTGAATATCCATTTCCTTCCCCTTCTGACGGACCCTGTTGCGTCAGTGACGCACGCGTGGGCCCAGTTGTAGTCATGGGTGTTGGACAGTCCCAGAAGGGAAGACCCGATGCACTTCCCTTTGGGAGGTAAGCCCATGACAAGAGGTGTCACCATAGCGCAGACTCATGCCCGTGCAATTACAGATCGGCACTGTCGTCGTAACACGTTCCAAGGAAAGTTCCATTGGTCCTGCAATGTCTACGTTGAAACCAACGGAACGTCTGTGATCGATGATGTCCACATCATGTTTTACTATCTCTGAACAATAGCCACAGCATCAAGCGAATCAGGAATGTGGTAAAACACATTGTTGATCACAGACTTCCTTTGAATGTGGGAGTGTTGCCATGGTTTTGGTCGCCCATGGGGTTTTTGTTTGTCCGTTTCTGTCAGCCCGTGTTTGGCCAGTTGTAAAAAAAACAACAAAAAAAAAACACCGTTGCCTTTATGAAGGGGGGCAACAAACAGCCATCAGACAGCCAGGCTGTCCATGGCTCCAGGGACAGTTATCGGGATGGACAGTGCTGGATTGAAGCTGCATGTGTGAGGCCAGACGTTTTAGTATTCTAAGGCAAGCTCAGATTCGTTTAGGGCCGGTTTTAGTGATGGTAAAATGATGGTAAGTAAGCCCCACAGAAAATAATAGTCCTCACTTCTACTCTCAAATTTTCGCCCGCAAGGAGATCGTCTATTAGACATCAGCTACGTTTGACGTCAGTAGCAATGTCACAAGGAAAAAGTTGTCACTATAGTAAAGTAACATCTAAAGTCCACTGACCCACCACAGACACACAGCTACCGTTTCCCACTCAGTGTGGACTGAGGCGCATCGACACAGCACTGTGTGTTGTGGAACTGGACAACTTCAGTCAGGGAGCTGAGGGGTCCGTTAACTCACGGTTTTTGAATGATTGGACTGGTGTGTGTGTGTGTGTGTGTGTGTGTGTGTGTGTGTGCGTGCGTGCGTTTGTATTTTTGTTTGTTCAGGGTTCCCAGGTGGTGGGCATGAAGCCAAAAAAGGACCTTTAAAGGACTTTATAAGGACCTAAAATCAGTTTAAAAGGACCTTTGCCGACATGACTTTACAGTACACCCCAATCTATTTGACATGCAGAACAGCAGACACTTACCTCTCATAAACGGAAGAACAGCTAATCCCATTTGACTGTCGTATTTAGTCTTTGTAATTCACGTCACTGTAGGTCTCTTTGGCTGAATGTTATTGTCACAAAGTTTTATTTCACAAGTATATAGATTATTGAGTTATCACTTTCACTGTGAACAGTGTGAGTCACGAACTATTGTAGACACATAATGATGAATCACTGTCATTCTTTTTACCGTCAGATCCACTACACTACTATTACACATTCTACTGTCACATCCACTACACTACTATTTACATTTAGGTCAGGTCAGGTCATTAGATCTGCTACTGGTAACCTGTAATCCAGTACAACCTGTTCAGGGTCGGGTTGCCGACGACTAAACCGGCACTCCCACCACTCCCTTCTGGGACTGGTGAGGCGGGTGGCTAGACACCCTTATGGAGATCCATAAAAGGGCGTCGGCTCAGGAGAGCCACCGACGGCCATCTAGCTCCACCGTGCTGTGTGCATGCCACACGCAGTTGGCCCCCGGGGTGTGTCTACCCATGCATGCGAAGTCTGGATCCGGCAGAATCTGCGGAAGAAACCTATCGGTTCAACGGAGAGGAAGGCGGTTACAGCAACGCACTGTGGAGTGCAGAGAGCAAGATGAGACACCGAAAGGATATCTTGGTCATCCACTGCATCCGTGCTCATCCTCCAGTCGTCTCGACTTAGTCTTGCCACTGGAAATTGGTGGACCCGGACGAGAGAGTGAGGTCGACGTTGCGCAACTCCTCTTCACTTTAAACAAACTCATCGCGCAAGTCATCAGTCATCCAAAATGACCTTTCATCCTTCATCATTTCATCACCCCCAAGTCCTGTGGCGACAGGCGAGCGACGAAACGACAGGTGTGGGTACACTGGCAGTCGCAGCCGCAGACCTGCACGCAGGCGGCTCAGGCCATAGGGTCGTTCTTCGTCGACAGGAGCAGAGATGGAGCTCGGCAGCCGTCTGAGCGTCTGAGCAGCCCTCTTTAGGAATGCACTGCTCACCTCCCTAGCATGAGGAAGGGGCTAGAAAAGGTGCCCTAAAAATTGCCTGCTCCATATCACCCTGGCCAGCATACCGCGGCTGGCGGGGACCCTACATCAGCGGTCGAAACAAAGAGAAAGAAAAGAAAAAAACAAGGATCGTTCCTCTCACCATTGGTGCTTGGAACATAAGGACTCTCCTGGACAGAGATAACGCAGACAGACCCCAAAGGAGAACAGCACTAGTTGCATCCGAACTCGCCAGATACAATATCGACATCGCAGCCTTGAGTGAGACTCGGCTTGCAGGCGAAGGCGAGCTCTGTGAACGGGGATCTGGTTACACCTTCTTCTGGAGTGGACGAGGAAGCGAAGAGCGACGTGAGGCTGGTGTTGGTTTTGCAGTAAAAACAGCACTTGTCAGCAAGCTAGCTGGAATCCCAAAGGGAGTCAACGATAGGCTTATGACCATGAAACTCCCACTGGCATCTGGCCAGAAGCACCTCACCATTGTCAGTGCCTACGCCCCAACCATGACCAACCCGGATGAAGTGAAGGCGAAGTTCTACGAGGACCTTCACTCTGTCATTGCTGCCATCCCTAAAGCAGACAAGCTCATCATTCTTGGGGACTTCAATGCTAGAGTTGGCTCTGACTACATCTCCTGGGATGGAGTGATTGGAAAGCATGGTGTGGGCCACTGCAACCCAAATGGATTGCTTTTGCTTCAGACATGTGCAGAGCACGAACTGCTGATAACCAACACAGTTTTCTGCCTCCCTACCCGTAACAGGACGTCATGGATGCACCCTCGCTCAAAGCATTGGCATCTCATCGATTATGTCATCGTCAGGAAAAGGGATAGGCAAGATGTACGTGTAACAAAGACCATGTGCGGCGCCGAGTGTTGGACAGACCATCGCCTTGTAGTCTCGAAGCTGAATATTCGAATCCAGCCAAAGAGACGCCCCCAAGGCCAGAAGGCTCCAAAACGGCTCAACATCGCTAAGCTGAAAAACATCACCATCAAACAGTCCTTTGTGGAGCTGCTGGAAGATCGTCTGGAATCCGCCTCTCTGAACAACCAGAATGTGGAGTCTGACTGGAGGACCCTGCGTGAGCTGATCTATAGTACAGCTTCAGAGACCCTGGGACCCATGATCAGAAAGCACAAAGACTGGTTTGATGAAAACTGTGATGAAATCAAGCAGCTTCTGGATGAGAAACGCCGTCTGCATCAAGCCCACCTGAGCAACCCAAAGTCCACATCAAAAAAGGATGCGTACAATGCCATCCGCAGGACTGTTCAGCAAAAGTTACGCCAGATGCAGGATAAGTGGCTGAGTGACAAAGCTGATGAGATCCAGGGATATGCTGACAGGCACGATATGAAGAGGTTCTATGATGCCTTAAAAGAAGTCTACGGCCCCACATCCTCAGGATCATCCCCCCTCCTCAGTGCAGATGGGAATACCTTGATCACCGAGAAGGAGAACATTCTCGAACGATGGGCTGAGCACTTCAACAGTGTCTTAAATCGCCCTTCCTCCATAAATGATGAAGCCATAGACCGTCTCCCACAAGTCCCCACCAACGAAGCACTGGACGATCCGCCAACACTTCTTGAGACCCAGAAAGCAATCCGTCTGCTATCCAGTGGCAAAGCACCTGGCTCAGACTCCATACCAGCAGAGGTCTACAAGGATGGAGGCACTGTGCTGACTGAGAAGCTTCATCAGCTGTACTCACTCATGTGGAAAGAAGAGACGATCCCCCAGGATTTCAAAGATGCATCTATCATTCACTTGTACAAGCGAAAGGGGAACCGGCAAGCCTGTGATAACCATCGGGGCATTTCCCTGCTCTCCATCGCAGGCAAGATACTTGCCAGGATCCTACTAAACCGCCTCACAGCACACCTTGACCAAGGTCATTTGCCTGAGAGCCAATGTGGATTCCGGAAAGAGCGCGGAACCACCGACATGGTGTTTGCTGCAAGGCAGCTGCAAGAGAAATGTCAGGAGCAAAATGCTGATCTGTTCTCCACCTATGTCGACCTTACTAAGGCCTTTGACACCGTGAGTAGAGAGGGACTGTGGAAGATCATGGCCAAGTACGGATGCCCTCGGAAATTTATTTCCTTGGTCAGCCAATTCCATGAAGGCATGCAGGCTCGAGTCCAGGACAATGGTGAAACATCTGCTCCTTTTCCTGTCACAAATGGTGTCAAGCAAGGCTGCGTCCTGGCTCCAACGCTGTTCAGCCTCATGTTCTCTGCAATGCTTACTGATGCCTTCAGAGATGGCGATGTTGGAATTGGCCTAAAGTACCGAACAGATGGCAAGCTGTTTAACCTCAGAAGGCTTCAAGCAAAAACGAAGGTCATGACAGACATCATCAGAGACTTTTTGTTTGCTGATGACTGTGCCCTCAACGCTGGATCTGAAGCTGACATGCAACTCAGCGTCAACAAGTTTGCCACTGCCAGCAGGAACTTCGGCCTTACCATCAGCACGAGGAAAACTGAAGTTCTCCATCAGCCAGCCCCAGGGAAACCCTACGTTGAGCCCAACATCACAGTCAACGGTCAGAGACTCAGTGCGGTGGAGCGGTTCACATACCTTGGCAGCACACTGTCACGAAATGCGACCATCGACGATGAAGTGAATGTCAGGATTGCAAGAGCAAGTGCAACTTTTGGTAGACTCAATGCAAATGTCTGGAACAGAAGAGGCATTAGTCTTGAGACCAAGCTAAAGGTCTACAGAGCAGTAGTTCTCCCCACACTACTGTACGGCTGCGAAACTTGGACAGTGTACCAACGACATGCCAAGAAGCTGAACCACTTCCACACAACATGCCTCAGGAAGCTACTGAACATCAAGTGGCAAGACAGGACCCCAGACACAGAGGTGCTCGCAAAAGCCACCCTTCCCAGCATCTTCACCATCCTGATGCAGTCCCAGCTTCGCTGGGCTGGACACGTGGCGCGCATGCCAGACCATCGGCTGCCCAAAAGGCTCTTCTATGGCGAGCTGCAACAAGGGAAGAGATCACACGGAGGTCAGAAGAAGCGCTTCAGAGATACTCTGAAGGTCTCTCTGAAAGCGTTTGATATCAACCCTGACTCCTGGGAGGAATCTGCAGTGGACCGTAACAAATGGCGCGCTGCTGTGCACAAAGGCGCCAAGTTGTGCGAGGCCAACAGGACTGCTGCAGCTGTTCAGAAGAGGCAGGCCAGAAAGTCACGGGCAAACAAGCTCCCTGACAATGATATGCCTGTCTTTGTCTGCCCCAACTGTCAGCGAACATTTCGTGCGCAGATTGGACTATTCAGCCATCTGCGCACTCACAGATAGACTCATGAGCATCCTTCCCCCCACCCCACCACCACCCTCCCCCCATCCCCCATCTGGATGACAGCGATGGTCATCATCGATCTCGATGGACACACCACCATTTACACATGTATTTTTCTTCAGTTCACACACTTCACAGTTTCTTAAGTTCCTCTTGTTTCTTTGCCAGTTGAATGGATAGACTGCTGGCTATGTCTTGTTTGTCCCTTGAAGACAGGCGAAGCTCATTGGACCTGTCCACCAATGTGAAGCTCCTCTGTTCCTGAGCTTTAAAACTCAGGTTGTCAGCTTCAACAGCGAGTTGCTTTGAATCATTTTCTGCTTTCTTTTTCTTCTTCTCCAGCTCCCCAATCTCTTGTTCAAGAGCCTTCCGCTTCAGTTGGTTCTGGGTTTTGTCTCCTTTTCCTGACGCTGTTCTTTCAGGTGTTCTTTGTATCTGCCCCATGCAGCACTTTAAGACACCAGGGGGGCTTGTCCAGCTTGACGTTCTGGATTCCACCAACATCACGGATGTGGTCTATTATGACCCGTCAGGCTTTGAGAGCTTTCTGGCTCAGATTGTCAGCAGAAGCTTCTTTATTGTAGGAAAATCCTCGTTCTACTGTGGCTTGCCCATGGGACAGCAGCAGCATGTTCGTAACGAAAGGCCTGAGGTTGGAGAACTGGGAGTGTTCTAGAGCCTGGCACCACCAGGTGTCCACCCTGTCTTTCTCACAGTTGAAGGAGCTGGCTGAGTGCGTGGCAGCAGTAGGCAGGAAGTTGGTGAACTCCTGAAGAATGGTGTCCGCCTTCACTTCAGTCACTCTGCCGCTGTCAGTGGCATTCTTCAGAAGAAGACTCATTTTCCTTTGGCTCTCTTCTTTGTTGTTGAGCTTGGTAGGGTCCAGGCATGACATGTTTCTGGCCACTCCGTATTTTAGTGGGCACTTTTCTATCATTTTCCCTACTACTTTCATCAGAAAGCTTCGACACTGTTTGTCAAAGTCCCTGATTAGTCCCTCGGATACACCTGACAGCTTCTTTGCCTTGTTGACGAGGCTTGTCGTCTTAAAGTCCAACTGCACTCTTGCTCGCAGATTGTTTGCATCCTCCAAGTCTGTCTGAGTCAGTGGGGTATCAGTTAGCACATCCTCTTTGATGAACCTCTGCATGAGGTTCTTCAGCATGGTCTGGAGATCCGTGGCCATGAAAGGCATGAGGGGCTTGTCTGCCTGGTATTTCTTCAGGAATGGTTCAATGAGCCGAGCAACAGATGCAAAGAAAGACAGCTGGCTGGGCAGCAAGGAGTTGTTGACACCAGTTTTCACACATTCAAAACTGTTATTACGTGGCAGAGTGATCTTCTTGGTCAGCGCAGCTTTCACAAACAAATCTAAATTGGGCAACAGTTCAATGGCTCGCATTGCAGGCACAGCATTCTCCAGCCACCTGTGGTGACAGAACTTCAATGGAAGAGAGGATGCTTGGGTTGTGGCGTAGTAATCCTCAAGGCGAGCTGGACTGTCTTCAAAGAGCTTGTAGGATGCAGACAAAAAGTCTTCTATTTTCCACCCTGTGGCTTCACAACCGGTACAGAAGGCGTTGTGCAGAGTGTGAAGGCCACAGCTTCCCACATGCAGCAAGGAGACTCCATGGTTGTCTTTCATGTCACAGTTGATGGTGTTGTACACAGTCCAATTCACGTTGGGCCCATCCATGCCAAGCTGTAGCAAGTCTCTCTTGTTCAAATTGTACTTTGTGAAGACTGACTCAAACTTTGCAATCATGTCCTTTCCTGTGGCGTGGCCCAAAAACTCTGAAGTCAAATACCGTGTTTTCACAACAGAATCTTGCCAGATACGTATCATAAAGTCCATTTGCTTCATGTGGTTTTCCTTGTTCAAAGACTCGTCAAAGAGCAAAACGTATCCTAGTTCAGAGGAAGCCTTGACATTCTTTTGTAGCAGCTCAGAAAATCGGGGTTCAAGCCCAAATGTTGTCAGGTATCGGCATCTTGTTTCCCCACATTTAAAACTGGCAGCAATGTCACTGTCTGAGAACATAGATCTAAACAGTTCTCCGCTTTGCTCTGATGATCTGTAACTGTAGTGGGAGTCCACAACTTTCATTGCCCACAACACTTCAGCCTTCAACCGACCACTGTCAAGATCAAAACTAGACCTAGGCCTAGTACTAGTAGTAGATGTCTGTGGTTGGACTTGTACTGACACACCTTCATTGCTGGCAGTGGCACGACTAGTGCTGCTAGTTGAACTGGAAGTGACTGTGCTTGTACTCTTTGTTGAAAAGAAATCAGTCATGTTACATCTGGTGACCGTGTCTGCCTTGAATTTTCGTTCATTTTTCACGTCTGTCGGTCTTGGCATGTTGTTTAAGGACACTCTCTCCCATTGATGCAATTTTCAACGAAACTCCACAAAAAAGGCAGCGAGCAGAATGCTTGTCCTCAGTATTCCTTCTCACCCACTCACAATAAACTTTTTCAGATAACCATGTATCCTGAAATGAACATTTCCCTGGCATTCTGAACGTTTAGCTTAAAAACACTTTCCAAACTAGGCCTCGATCCCAATTAACTAGCAATGTAAGGAAAATAGGAGGGAGGAGGAGAAAAGGCGGGAAAGGTATCTATCTGTTCTCTTCATAAAACAGGACTTAACAGTACCTTTCAAAAATTAAAAGGACCTCCTGATGAGTTAAAAGGACCAACTTGCTGAATCAAAGCACTTAAAAGGCCTTTTGACCAAAATCCAATTCCTAAGGACTTAAAAAGACTTGAAAGGACCCTACGAACCTTGTTGTTGTTGGGTTTTTTTAGGTGGGGGGATTTTAGGTGGGGGGGAGAGAAAGAGAGAGGAGAGAGAGAGAGAGAGAGAGAGAGAGAGAGAGAGAGAGAGAGATGGGGGGGGGGGGGGCGGGAGGTCAGATTTGTTCTTTGTACATCCTCACTTCCTTTCTTTTTTTTCTTTCTTACTGGCACATCTAATGAATACATGTTCCGCACTGTCTTCCATTTCCAGGCAGAGATCACGTATATTACTTTTTATCTTATAAACCTATTTTGGAACCACTTCAGTTCAAATAATGTTATGATGTTTTATTAGTTTGGTTGGATTCGATTCACCAGGTATATATATATATATATATATATATATATAGAGAGAGAGAGAGAGAGAGAGAGAGAGAGAGGTGCACTTTGCGAAATCATTTATGCATTCATGTAGCAATTTGTTTCTATTTCATATTTCCGCTGGATTCATTTTGCATCATTAAAAAAGAAAAGCAGTACAAAACTTCAGTTGTTCGACAAGTGTGAAATGTAATAAACGCCCCACTCCAGAAATGCCCGCAGGGTAATTTCTGCATGGGCACGATGAACGCTTTTGTCAGGGGAGACAAAGCCGACAAGGTAAGAAGTGGCCTGGCAGCAGTCCAAATTAAATTTGAACCTGAAGCTTGATGTGGAGGGCGGATGTTGAAAGTGATAACTCCAAAAGAACAGTTATCTGCCCGTTAACATCTCCGCTCCCAGCCTCCCCCCCCCCCCCATCTCATAGAGTTGTCGCCCCTTTGGATCATGGAAGTTGGAGGGGGGTTGGGGGCATGAACTGTTGAATAGAGCTATTGCGTTGTATTGTATTGTATTGCATTGTATCTTGTTTCTCTACACATGTCAGAAAGTCACTTTCTCTCTCTCTCTCTCTCTCTCTCTCTCTCTCTGTGTGTGTGTGTGTGTGTGTGTGTGTGTGTGTGTGTGTGTGTGTGTGTGTGTGTGTGTTCGCGTGGTGACGTTCGGAACCAGGACAGGTAAAGACAAGTGTTGGTGTGTCTTTACAAGTTTGACGGTGAAGAAAAGGTTGAAACATTGGCACACCATTGATCACTCCTTCCCCCACCCTGCCCACCCTCACTACCCTTCCCCCTCCCCCCACCCCAACCTACCCTCACTCCCCTCCCCCCACCCCAACCCACCCTCACTCCCCTCCCCCCACCCCAACCTACCCTCACTCCCCTCCCCCCAACCCACCCCACCCTCACTCCCCGCCCCCCACCCCAACCCACCTACCCCACCCTCACTCCCCTTCCCCCACCACTACCCACCCTCACTTCCCTTTCCCGGCCACTCTTCCTTCACCGATCTTCACTTCAGCAGATAGATCGACATTGTGCCTCATTGCAAGCACGTCAGCTTTTTAAATAGCCGCTGGAGGAGAGAGATCCGTGTCTGTGGGATACACACGCACGTGGAGTGCCTGCAGGTGCCCCAGTCAGTGGTGGTGCCAGGCAGACATCAATAGACACGTGCCCCGTGCCCCGTGCCCCGTGCCGGCATGCCTTTGGTTTCACACAGGGAACATTTCTGCAGACATTGACGCCTGGGAATTTTCTGCGACTGCAACGCTGACATGCGTACGTAGATAGACACATGCGTGAATCAACGCACATACGTGTGGGTACAGGGTACCCAGGAAGATCACTATGCCGAAATATATACAGACAGCATGAATTTGCATTTAAACGCTCGCACCCACGCACACATACGCACGAAGAAATTATTTATATTCGTGTGGGAAAACATACGTATGCATGCACGGAGATACGCACCCCCCCCCCCCACCGCCACCCTCCCCACACACTCTCTTCTCTCTCTCTCTCTCTCTCTCTCTCTCTCTCTCTCACACACACACACACACAAACACGCACACACACACAGACATACACACACACACACACACACACACACACTCTCTCTCTCTCCCTCTCTCTGTCTTTCTTACTCTCTTAAAGAAATGAAAATGGGTGTAAATTTACCTGATTACGACATAAAATTAGAAAACAGAGAGTTCCCGATTGCTTCTGAGAAAGCTGAAGCACTGGAGGAAATGTTTGCCAGATCCAGTTGTACAGAGGGTCTGCCAGAGAAAGAAAGAATTCTTTGGGAAAAGGAAGCATCAAACGAACAATATGATGATCCACAAATAACCTGTGGTGGTGTGTCCATCGAGATCGATGATGACCATCGTTGTCATCCAGATGGGGGATGGGGGAGGGTGGTGGTGGGGTGGGGGGAAGGATGCTCATGAGTCTATCTGTGAGTGCGCAGATGGCTGAATAGTCCAATCTGCGCACGAAATGTTCGCTGACAGTTGGGGCAGACAAAGACAGGCATATCATTGTCAGGGAGCTTGTTTGCCCGTGACTTTCTGGCCTGCCTCTTCTGAACAGCTGCAGCAGTCCTGTTGGCCTCGCACAACTTGGCGCCTTTGTGCACAGCAGCGCGCCATTTGTTACGGTCCACTGCAGATTCCTCCCAGGAGTCAGGGTTGATATCAAACGCTTTCAGAGAGACCTTCAGAGTATCTCTGAAGCGCTTCTTCTGACCTCCGTGTGATCTCTTCCCTTGTTGCAGCTCGCCATAGAAGAGCCTTTTGGGCAGCCGATGGTCTGGCATGCGCGCCACGTGTCCAGCCCAGCGAAGCTGGGACTGCATCAGGATGGTGAAGATGCTGGGAAGGGTGGCTTTTGCGAGCACCTCTGTGTCTGGGGTCCTGTCTTGCCACTTGATGTTCAGTAGCTTCCTGAGGCATGTTGTGTGGAAGTGGTTCAGCTTCTTGGCATGTCGTTGGTACACTGTCCAAGTTTCGCAGCCGTACAGTAGTGTGGGGAGAACTACTGCTCTGTAGACCTTTAGCTTGGTCTCAAGACTAATGCCTCTTCTGTTCCAGACATTTGCATTGAGTCTACCAAAAGTTGCACTTGCTCTTGCAATCCTGACATTCACTTCATCGTCGATGGTCGCATTTCGTGACAGTGTGCTGCCAAGGTATGTGAACCGCTCCACCGCACTGAGTCTCTGACCGTTGACTGTGATGTTGGGCTCAACGTAGGGTTTCCCTGGGGCTGGCTGATGGAGAACTTCAGTTTTCCTCGTGCTGATGGTAAGGCCGAAGTTCCTGCTGGCAGTGGCAAACTTGTTGACGCTGAGTTGCATGTCAGCTTCAGATCCAGCGTTGAGGGCACAGTCATCAGCAAACAAAAAGTCTCTGATGATGTCTGTCATGACCTTCGTTTTTGCTTGAAGCCTTCTGAGGTTAAACAGCTTGCCATCTGTTCGGTACTTTAGGCCAATTCCAACATCGCCATCTCTGAAGGCATCAGTAAGCATTGCAGAGAACATGAGGCTGAACAGCGTTGGAGCCAGGACGCAGCCTTGCTTGACACCATTTGTGACAGGAAAAGGAGCAGATGTTTCACCATTGTCCTGGACTCGAGCCTGCATGCCTTCATGGAATTGGCTGACCAAGGAAATAAATTTCCGAGGGCATCCGTACTTGGCCATGATCTTCCACAGTCCCTCTCTACTCACGGTGTCAAAGGCCTTAGTGAGGTCGACATAGGTGGAGAACAGATCAGCATTTTGCTCCTGACATTTCTCTTGCAGCTGCCTTGCAGCAAACACCATGTCGGTGGTTCCGCGCTCTTTCCGGAATCCACATTGGCTCTCAGGCAAATGACCTTGGTCAAGGTGTGCTGTGAGGCGGTTTAGTAGGATCCTGGCAAGTATCTTGCCTGCGATGGAGAGCAGGGAAATGCCCCGATGGTTATCACAGGTTTGCCGGTTCCCCTTTCGCTTGTACAAGTGAATGATAGATGCATCTTTGAAATCCTGGGGGATCGTCTCTTCTTTCCACATGAGTGAGTACAGCTGATGAAGCTTCTCAGTCAGCACAGTGCCTCCATCCTTGTAGACCTCTGCTGGTATGGAGTCTGAGCCAGGTGCTTTGCCACTGGATAGCAGACGGATTGCTTTCTGGGTCTCAAGAAGTGTTGGCGGATCGTCCAGTGCTTCGTTGGTGGGGACTTGTGGGAGACGGTCTATGGCTTCATCATTTATGGAGGAAGGGCGATTTAAGACACTGTTGAAGTGCTCAGCCCATCGTTCGAGAATGTTCTCCTTCTCGGTGATCAAGGTATTCCCATCTGCACTGAGGAGGGGGGATGATCCTGAGGATGTGGGGCCGTAGACTTCTTTTAAGGCATCATAGAACCTCTTCATATCGTGCCTGTCAGCATATCCCTGGATCTCATCAGCTTTGTCACTCAGCCACTTATCCTGCATCTGGCGTAACTTTTGCTGAACAGTCCTGCGGATGGCATTGTACGCATCCTTTTTTGATGTGGACTTTGGGTTGCTCAGGTGGGCTTGATGCAGACGGCGTTTCTCATCCAGAAGCTGCTTGATTTCATCACAGTTTTCATCAAACCAGTCTTTGTGCTTTCTGATCATGGGTCCCAGGGTCTCTGAAGCTGTACTATAGATCAGCTCACGCAGGGTCCTCCAGTCAGACTCCACATTCTGGTTGTTCAGAGAGGCGGATTCCAGACGATCTTCCAGCAGCTCCACAAAGGACTGTTTGATGGTGATGTTTTTCAGCTTAGCGATGTTGAGCCGTTTTGGAGCCTTCTGGCCTTGGGGGCGTCTCTTTGGCTGGATTCGAATATTCAGCTTCGAGACTACAAGGCGATGGTCTGTCCAACACTCGGCGCCGCACATGGTCTTTGTTACACGTACATCTTGCCTATCCCTTTTCCTGACGATGACATAATCGATGAGATGCCAATGCTTTGAGTGAGGGTGCATCCATGACGTCCTGTTACGGGTAGGGAGGCAGAAAACTGTGTTGGTTATCAGCAGTTCGTGCTCTGCACATGTCTGAAGCAAAAGCAATCCATTTGGGTTGCAGTGGCCCACACCGTGCTTTCCAATCACTCCATCCCAGGAGATGTAGTCAGAGCCAACTCTAGCATTGAAGTCCCCAAGAATGATGAGCTTGTCTGCTTTAGGGATGGCAGCAATGACAGAGTGAAGGTCCTCGTAGAACTTCGCCTTCACTTCATCCGGGTTGGTCATGGTTGGGGCGTAGGCACTGACAATGGTGAGGTGCTTCTGGCCAGATGCCAGTGGGAGTTTCATGGTCATAAGCCTATCGTTGACTCCCTTTGGGATTCCAGCTAGCTTGCTGACAAGTGCTGTTTTTACTGCAAAACCAACACCAGCCTCACGTCGCTCTTTGCTTCCTCGTCCACTCCAGAAGAAGGTGTAACCAGATCCCCGTTCACAGAGCTCGCCTTCGCCTGCAAGCCGAGTCTCACTCAAGGCTGCGATGTCGATATTGTATCTGGCGAGTTCGGATGCAACTAGTGCTGTTCTCCTTTGGGGTCTGTCTGCGTTATCTCTGTCCAGGAGAGTCCTTATGTTCCAAGCACCAATGGTGAGAGGAACGATCCTTGTTTTTTTCTTTTCTTTCTCTTTGTTTCGACCGCTGATGTAGGGTCCCCCGCCAGCCGCGGTATGCTGGCCAGGGTGATATGGAGCAGGCAATTTTTAGGGCACCTTTTCTAGCCCCTTCCTCATGCTAGGGAGGTGAGCAGTGCATTCCTAAAGAGGGCTGCTCAGACGCTCAGACGGCTGCCGAGCTCCATCGCTGCTCCTGTCGACGAAGAACGACCCTATGGCCTGAGCCGCCTGCGTGCAGGTCTGCGGCTGCGACTGCCAGTGTACCCACACCTGTCGTTTCGTCGCTCGCCTGTCGCCACAGGACTTGGGGGTGATGAAATGATGAAGGATGAAAGGTCATTTTGGATGACTGATGACTTGCGCGATGAGTTTGTTTAAAGTGAAGAGGAGTTGCGCAACGTCGACCTCACTCTCTCGTCCGGGTCCACCAATTTCCAGTGGCAAGACTAAGTCGAGACGACTGGAGGATGAGCACGGATGCAGTGGATGACCAAGATATCCTTTCGGTGTCTCATCTTGCTCTCTGCACTCCACAGTGCGTTGCTGTAACCGCCTTCCTCTCCGTTGAACCGATAGGTTTCTTCCGCAGATTCTGCCGGATCCAGACTTCGCATGCATGGGTAGACACACCCCGGGGGCCAACTGCGTGTGGCATGCACACAGCACGGTGGAGCTAGATGGCCGTCGGTGGCTCTCCTGAGCCGACGCCCTTTTATGGATCTCCATAAGGGTGTCTAGCCACCCGCCTCACCAGTCCCAGAAGGGAGTGGTGGGAGTGCCGGTTTAGTCGTCGGCAACCCGACCCTGAACAGGTTGTACTGGATTACAGGTTACCAGTAGCAGATCTAATGACCTGACCTGACTGACAAATAACTTGTCATCATTATACAAATGCTCAATGACCTATAATCATTATACAAATGCTCCAATCACTTTTCTAGAAATGAAAGAAGCTATATCTTCTCTTGGAACCTAAAAAAACGTCAGTTGGACCAGACACCATTTCAAATGAAATGTTAAAGCATTTACCGGATAAGTTCCTCAGATTTCTACATAATCATATTCAATGTTGTTGGTCAAACAGTACTTTGCCCACTTTATGGAAACAGTCCATAGTGGTTCCTGTCCTCAAACAAGGCAAGCCAAAAACTGATAAAAACAATCACAGACCAATTGCTGTGATTTCGCATGTTGGAACATTAATGGAAATGATTGTGTTAAACAGGCTTCTTCATTTCTGTGAAAAAAACCCAATGTAAATCCAGTTAACCAAGCAGGTTTTAGAAAAGGGGGAACAGCAGTTGACCATCTAGTTAAAATCACTAACCAGATAGAGTAAAAGTAAACAGACAGGAACATATAGCTATACAAATTGACTGGTAGCTAGATACAGAAATAATGGACAAGGAAACATTTTGACAATGAAAAGCGATCACTTGTGGACAGAACAATCGAGACGTTGAAGGAGCAGGTTATGCCAGAGACAGGCTTTAGTCTGCTGAAAACAATACCCTGTCCAGTTAAACCGATAGAAAACTGAACGATGCACGGAGTACTTTGGCTGTACACATTATCTTGTCTGCTATGACTTTACCGACGTGTATTTTGCCAGGACTAGTTATGATAGGAGAGGTCATTAGGATGGACATCTGGGCTGGACATTAAAGGGACGGGTTTTCAAAAGTTCTCCACACAACAGACTGACTAAACAGCAGACTGACCAAAGATACGACATGAAATCCTGTTGTGAAACAGTTGACAGATCACGTCACCATGGTATACAATATGGCACATGATATATCTGGTCGTACGTCATGTGCCAGATATTTCAATCTTTGCTCTCTCTGTCTCTGTCTGTGTCTGTGTCTGTCTGTCTGTCTGTCTGTCTGTCTGTCTGTCTCTCTCTCTCTCTCTCTCTCTCTCTCTCTCTCTCTCTCTCTGTCTCTGTCTGTCTGTCTGTCTCTCCAAATTTTGCCTTCCTGGAATGATCAGTATCCTTTGCTGATATTTCAATTGGACACTGGTGTGTTGAGTATGTTTATGTAGTTACGAGCCATGTACGTGTGCATTAATGATAATTTTTGTTAAAGTGTGTGGAGTACAAAAAGGATGAGAGGACGAGAGGAGGAGGAGAGGGATGTGAGGAAAGGGGATGGGGGGAGGGTAGGATGCTGCATGATAATTATGTATAATCATGTGCCTATGGCCAGAGTACATTAAACCATTCCGAATCCGAATCTGTCTCTCTCCCCGTCTCGCCTATGAAATGGGAATACATGACTGCCTATGTGTTTACCGTAAAATTACCACACAACCTTTTTTTTTCATTTCAAAGGTCACTTGGTCATGTCACTCAGCTTTATTAAACCTGAAACAAAACACCTTTTCTTTCCCTCTGCCCCCCTCCCCCCATACCATTCACAGCAGCCGATCGCTTTTAACCTTTCACGCAAATGCGTCTTTTAGAAATTATTGACTCTTTTTTGGTTTTTTTCTTTTGTTGGTGGTGGTTTCTTTGTCTGTTCTTTTCTTCTTTCTTCGATGCTGTTTGTTTCCGTCTCTCCACCTTTCTGGTCACCCCCCCCCCCTCGCCCCCTCCCCCTCCCCTGCCCCCTGTCTTTGTGTGTCTCCGTCTCTCCACCTTTCTGCCCCCCCCCCTCTCCTTGTGTGTCTCTGTCTCTCCACCTTTCTGCCCCCCCTATCTCTGTGTGTCTCCGTCTCTCCACCTTTCTGCCCCCCCTCTCTCTGTGTGTCTCCGTCTCTCCACCTTTCTCCCCCCCCCCCCTCTCTTTGTGTGTCTCCGTCTCTCCACCTTTCTGCCGCCCCCCCTCTCTCTGTGTGTCTCCGTCTCTCCACCTTTCTGCCCCCCCTCTCTCTGTGTGTCTCCGTCTCTCCACCTTTCTGGTCTCCTTCTCTTTGTGTGTCTCCGTCTCTCCACCTTCCCCCCCCCCTCCCTCTCTTTGTGTGTCTCCGTCTCTCCACCTTTCTGGTCTCCCTCTCTTTGTGTGTCTCCGTCTCTCCACCTTTCTGGTCTCCCTCTCTTTGTGTGTCTCCGTCTCTCCACCTTTCTGCCCCCCCTCTCTCTGTGTGTCTCCGTCTCTCCACCTTTCTGCCCCCCCTCTCTCTGTGTGTCTCCGTCTCTCCACCTTTCTGCCCCCCCCTCTCTCTGTGTGTCTCCGTCTCTCCACCTTTCTGCCCCCCCTCTCTCTGTGTGTCTCCGTCTCTCCACCTTTCTGCCCCCCCTCTCTCTGTGTGTCTCCGTCTCTCCACCTTTCTCCCCCCCCCCCCTCTCTTTGTGTGTCACCGTCTCTCCACCTTTCTGCCCCCCCCCCCCACCTCTCTTTGTGTGTCTCCGTCTCTCCACCTTTCTGCCCCCCCCCCTCTCTTTGTGTGTCTCCGTCTCTCCACCTTTCTGCCCCCCCCCCCACCTCTCTCTGTGTGTCTCCGTCTCTCCACCTTTCTGCCCCCCCCCCCCACCTCTCTTTGTGTGTCTCCGTCTCTCCACCTTTCTGCCCCCCCCCTCTCTTTGTGTGTCTCCGTCTCTCCACCTTTCTGCCCCCCCCCTCTCTTTGTGTGTCTCCGTCTCTCCACCTTTCTGCCCCCCCCCCTCTCTTTGTGTGTCTCCGTCTCTCCACCTTTCTTCCTCCCCCCCCTCTTTGTGTGTCTCCGTCTCTCCACCTTTCTTCCTCCCCCCCCCCCCTCTTTGTGTGTCTCCGTCTCTCCACCTTTCTTCCTCCCCCCCCCTCTTTGTGTGTCTCCGTCTCTCCACCTTTCTTCCTCCCCCCCCCTCTTTGTGTGTCTCTGTCTCTCCACCTTTCTTGCTCCCCCCCCCCCTCTTTGTGTGTCTCCGTCTCTCCACCTTTCTTCCTCCCCCCCCCTCTTTGTGTGTCTCCGTCTCTCCACCTTTCTTCCTCCCCCCCCCTCTTTGTGTGTCTCTGTCTCTCCACCTTTCTTGCTCCCCCCCTCTTTGTGTGTCTCTGTCTCTCCACCTTTCTTGCTCCCCCCCTCTTTGTGTGTCTCATCATCTCTCTAACAGACTCCCCTCCCCATCACATCATCTCTCTAACAGACTCCCCTCCCCATCACATCATCTCTCTAACAGACTCCCCTCCCCATCACATCATCTCTCTCTCTAACACACTCCCCTCCCCATCACATCATCTCTCTAACAGACTCCCCTCCCCATCACATCATCTCTCTCTCTAACAGACTCCCCTCCCCATCACATCATCTCTCTCTAACAGACTCCCCTCCCCATCACATCATCTCTCTAACAGACTCCCCTCCCCATCACATCATCTCTCTAACAGACTCCCCTCCCCATCACATCATCTCTCACTCTAACAGACTCCCCTCCCCATCACATCATCTCTCACTCTAACAGACTCCCCTCCCCATCACATCATCTCTCTCTCTAACAGACCCCCCTCCCCATCACATCATCTCTCTAACAGACTCCCCTCCCCATCACATCATCTCTCTCTCTAACACACTCCCCTCCCCATCACATCATCTCTCTCTCTAACACACTCCCCTCCCCATCACATCATCTCTCTCTCTAACAGACTCCCCTCCCCATCACATCATCTCTCTCTCTAACAGACTCCCCTCCCCATCACATCATCTCTGTCTCTAACAGACTCCCCTCCCCATCACATCATCTCTCTAACAGACTCCCCTCCCCATCACATCATCTCTCTAACAGACTCCCCTCCCCATCACATCATCTCTCTAACAGACTCCCCTCCCCATCACATCATCTCTGTCTCTAACAGACTCCCCTCCCCATCACATCATCTCTGTCTAACAGACTCCCCTCCCCATCACATCATCTCTCTAACACACTCCCCTCCCCATCACATCATCTCTCTAACAGACTCCCCTCCCCATCACATCATCTCTGTCTCTAACAGACTCCCCTCCCCATCACATCATCTCTCTAACAGACTCCCCTCCCCATCACATCATCTCTGTCTCTAACAGACTCCCCTCCCCATCACATCATCTCTCTAACAGACTCCCCTCCCCATCACATCATCTCTGTCTCTAACAGACTCCCCTCCCCATCACATCATCTCTCTAACAGACTCCCCTCCCCATCACATCATCTCTCTAACACACTCCCCTCCCCATCACATCATCTCTCTAACACACTCCCCTCCCCATCACATCATCTCTCTAACACACTCCCCTCCCCATCACATCATCTCTCTAACACACTCCCCTCCCCATCACATCATCTCTCTCTCTAACAGACTCCCCTCCCCAACACATCATCTCTGTCTCTAACAGACTCCCCTCCCCATCACATCATCTCTCTAACAGACTCCCCTCCCCATCACATCATCTCTCTCTCTAACAAACTCCCCTCCCCATCACATCATCTCTCTCTCTCTAACAGACTCCCCTCCCCATCACATCATCTCTCTAACAGACTCCCCTCCCCATCACATCATCTCTCTAACAGACTCCCCTCCCCATCACATCATCTCTCTAACAGACTCCCCTCCCCATCACATCATCTCTCTAACAGACTCCCCTCCCCATCACATCATCTCTCTCTCTAACAGACTCCCCTCCCCATCACATCATCTCTCTCTCTAACAGACTCCTCTCCCCATCACATCATCTCTCTCTAACACACTCCCCTCCCCATCACATCATCTCTCTCTAACAGACTCCTCTCCCCATCACATCATCTCTCACTCTAACAGACTCCCCTCCCCATCACATCATCTCTCTAACACACTCCCCTCCCCATCACATCATCTCTGTCTCTAACAGACTCCCAATCACATCATCTCTCTCTCTAACACACTTCCCTCCCCATCACATCATCTCTCTAACAGACTCCCCTCCCCATCACATCATCTCTCTCTCTAACAGACTCCCCTCCCCATCACATCATCTCTCTCTCTAACACACTCCCCTCCCCATCACATCATCTCTCTAACAGACTCCCCTCCCCATCACATCATCTCTCTAACAGACTCCCCTCCCCATCACATCATCTCTCTAACAGACTCCCCTCCCCATCACATCATCTCTCTAACAGACTCCCCTCCCCATCACATCATCTCTCTCACTCTAACAGTTTTTCTGTATCTGTTTGTCTATCTGTATCTCTCTCTCCATTCACATCATCAGCTCTCAAGTTTTATTTCTCTCTCTCTCTCTCTCCCTCTCTCTCTCTTTAACAGTCTGTCCCACGTGTCACTCCCTCTCTCTGCTTGTTCGTTCTTCTGTTTAACGTCTATCCACAATTGTGATTTTAGACGAAAATCCCCCACCCTACCTTCGAATCAGATCACTCCTTTCCTGCCCCCCCGACCTCCTCCTCCTCTATTTGCATTTGAAGAAAAGGGTGTGAGGGATATGGAAGAAAGAGTGTGTGTGTGTGTGTGTGTGTGTGTGTGTGTGTGTGTGTGCACTAAAAGGTGTGCCTGGTTGTGACCTTGGCGTCTTGTTGTCTGGCGGTCAGTGATGCATGACAGCAGACTGTGATCAGCAGACCATGGTCAGCAGGCGTGCTGGCTGAGGGGCCGTTCCCCTCTGTGATGGCAGGGAGAGACCTTTTGGGGCTGGGGGCAATTTGGAGGAAAACGTTTCTTTTGAGGGGCCGGGGAATGAGGGGCCGGGGGGTAGAATGTGGGGATGACGCAGAAAGGATGTCGCTGTGTGTGTGTGTGTGTGTGTGTGTGTGTGTGTGTGTGTGTGTGTTTGTTTGTTTGTTTGTTTGTTTGTGTGTGTGTGTGTGTGTGTGTGTGTGTGTGTGTGTGTGTTGCCATACTGTGCCGTGCCACATTACACCACATCAGAACTCACTGTACAAATGTGTGACATGTCTTAACTATAACAGGCATACCACATCACGCCGTGCCATACTTCACCATCTGTACCATGTCTTGAAACGAAACGCAAAGCCTCCTCCGTTCAAATCTGATTCCAGCTAACAGAATGGAGTCTCCCGTCGGACCGACGGACGAGTAGGCAGGCAGGCTTATCTGTCGGTGTGTGTCCTCATATGGGAGAAGAGGCCGATTCTGGATGCGCAGCACTTCCCACAGGTGTTGCAAGGGAAAACGTCTCCAGAAGTTGAGCCCTGCTTCCTTCGCTCACGCTTCTCCTTAATGGGAAGCGTTCTGTTGTTTTCAAACGTCTTCATGCCACTAGAGCACAGCATCCTCCAGCGAGAGCGGTCAAGGGCATCAGTTTCCCAGGAAACAACAGAACAAAAACCAACCAAACAAGGAGTGGTGGTTGGAAACGGAAGCAAAATGAACACGAAGTTCAGAGTGATGTGCTTAAGATGGGGTTACACTCACAGATATCACGAAATATATATTTGATCACACCAGTAGATAACTCGAACAATCCAATGTGCAACTGATCCACAATAGTTTTCGTCAGCAAGTGTAAAAATTCACAAACACAGACACATACACAGACACAGACACAGACACAGACACACACACACACACACACACACACTACTACCACCAGTACCACCACACCACACTACACCTTATACTACACCACACCACACACCACACCACACCACACAGCATGTCAGACCACTGCACACCACACAGTGCCATAGCAGTGAAAATAACCAACAGCAATGCATAACACACTTTTTTCTCGAGTGTCAGTTGCTATGCAAAGTGTGATACTGGGAAACAGAAACCACATGGGAAATAGAGCCCTCAGCTGAAGATACCATCAGTGGTGACACTGACATACAACTTTTTTGACAGGAAACGTGTTGTAGTTGTGGACATCAACATCGGGTGATTTCCAGACTTGGCAGCTGACAATATCGCTGATATAAAACTCGTCTGCGAGGAAAAACAACAACAAAACACAACACATACACACACAACAACAGCAACAACTTTCTCTGGAAAAGTGAGGCTGCTTTTTGACTCACTTGGAAGCAAAGTGAATCAATGTAATAACCCGGTGTGTGTGTGTGTGTGTGTGTGTGTGTGTGTGTGTGTGTGTGTGTGTGTGTGTGTGTGTGTGTGTGTGTGTGTGTGTGTGTGTATGCGTGTGTGTGTTTGTGTGTGTGTGTGTGTGTGTGCGTGCGTGTGTGTGTGTGTGTGTGTGCGTGCGTGCGTGCGTGTGTGTGTGTGCGTGTGTGTGTGTGTGTGTGTGTGTGTGTGTGTGTGTGTGTGTCCATGGTAAACTTTAACAAATTAATTTTCTCAGGAATACTTTGTCTTTACTAAATTAAGTGGAAAAAAAATCTTTACATTCATATCAATGACAGGTTGTAGGTCTTCACGGATAAGTTGTATTTTCGTATCATGATAGGTTTAATTTTTTTGAAGCTCCGGATCCAGAAAATGTTGTTGAGCTCCTCCCAGTTGCCTGAACGTTTGTTGGGGTTGGAAGGCAGGATGAAATTGTTTCTCGTGTTTGCAGTTAAAAGAAAAGAAATACAAATTTTGGACAGAACACATAAAATGACACTAATTACACCATCAACATGTTCACAGCATATGAATATTTTAAATGGATACTGAATAAATTAGAATGCGCATAAGATCTGGAGAAAACGGTAACATGTTACCTTGTGCCTGAGGTGATAGCAACGTCTCCTTTACCGCGATCTGAACTCTCTCCATACGAACGGCGAAAGAGACGACGTTAACAGCGTTTCACCCCAACTACCATCATCAAAATATTGCAAGAGGAAGGCTCTTATACTGAAGAGGTGAATGTTGACAAATTATACCACAATTCTTACGACGGAAGCTAAAGGTTGGGTCATTCAGACACCCACTGGACATCCGAGGGGTCTGTGTAGAGAAGAGAGGACTGGCCGTACTGAGTGAGTTAAAAAAAAAGAAAAAAAGATATACATGAAAATAACATGATTTAAACGGTGTGAACATCTCGAATAGAGTACCTATATATCGCCGTAAAACATACGTATGTTAATTTTGGATGTTAGTGGTCAGGTGTGTTTTGACCCTGTGGTAAATCATGATACCGAGCTGAACGTGTGCGGTCCACTCTCCCCCAGCACTTTGTTTTTCAGCTGAGTAATATTTGATACAGAACACAAGTTTAACGATTGTTTTGTTTTTCTCTCTCTCCTCATTGTTCCTTTACTTGATAAAGTGCGTATCACAAGTGAGTATTGAAGGCCTTGCCTCTCTTGTTGCTGTTAGTCCGGGTAACTACATTTTTAGATTTGATCTCAAACGGAATTCTGTTCACAGTGTTAACAGTCTTTCTGTAATCTTTCTCTGTTAAATTGAAAAGGGCAGTTTGGACAGAATTATGCGCCAGTCTTGTGCTGTTGAGATATTGTACTTCAAACAATCTTCGTTAGTGGATAAATTCAAGCTTCATTATCACTCAACGGGTCTGTTGCTCACTCTGCTTTATTTACTCTGACTTGAAAATGATTCCGAATAATTTAGTTAAGTTCATATTAGTTCATTCCAAGGACAGCGTCGAAGCATTTCATGTTAGGTCTGTCTAGCCTCGGTTGAATTTGGCGAGGTTTTGTTGTTGTTGTTGTTGTTTGTTTCTTGTTGTTTTTTGTGCATGCGTGAGCAACCTTTACGTGCATAAAGTGTATTTGGTTCTGACTTTGACCTGCTCGTGCAGATGCCGCGGCTGATAGGATGGTAGGCATAGGGTGGTGATGGTGCAGGGTGGTGATGGTGCAGGGTGGTGGTGGTAGGCACAGGGTGGTGATGGTGCAGGGTGGTGATGGTGATGGTGCAGGGTGGTGATGGTGATGGTGCAGGGTGGTGATGGTGCAGGGTGGTGATGGTGATGGTGCAGGGTGGTGATGGTGCAGGGTGGTGATGGTGATGGTGCAGGGTGGTGATGGTGCAGGGTGGTGATGGTGCAGGGTGGTGATGGTGCAGGGTGGTGATGGTGCAGGGTGGTGATGGTGCAGGGTGGTTGGATGGTAGGTACAGGGTGGTGATGGTGCAGGGTGGTTGGATGGTAGACACAGGGTGGTGATGGTGCAGGGTGGTGATGGTGCAGGGTGGTGATGGTGCAGGGTGGTGATGGTGCAGGGTGACTGGATGGTAGACACAGGGTGGTGATGGTGCAGGGTGACTGGATGGTAGACACAGGGTGGTGATGGTGCAATGTAAAGAGTACAGGACCCAGGACGGAACCTTGTGGTACTCCATATCTGAGCACAGACAGAACAGACTGGTTTCCATTTACAAGGACAGAGTGTGTGCGACCTGATAAGTAGGAATGGAACCATTCAGAACAGTACCATTGAGTCCGAACACCGCACACAACCTTCTGACCATAATGTCTTGGTCTATCGTGTCAGATGCTGCAGAAAGGTGCAGCAGTGACAGAATGGATACCTTGCCTGCATCAGATGCTAGCAACATGTCGCTGACCACACGTAATAAGGCCGTTTCCGTGCAGTGTCCTTTTCTGTACGCTGACTGAAATGGCTCCAGGAGACCGTTGATCTCCAGGTGTTTCATAAGCTGGCCAAGCACAATACTTTCTCAAACTTTGGACAGAAATGGGAGGTTTGATACTGGTCTATAATTTTTCCGGTTTTCGGGATCAAGACTAGCTTTCTTCAAAAGGGGACACACCAAGGCATGCTTGAAGGACTGTGGGACAACACCTGAGGTCAAGGATATATTCATGATATTGGTTATAATAGGTAGTAATTCTTCTAAACATTGGTAAAATATAGAATGTGGGATAGGATCGAGACCGTATGATTTCTTTGGCATCTTGAGGATGACATCTTTGACCTGTTCCTTGGTAACTGTCTGCTATTAATGTCATCATGTTGTGGGTGTCTTTCGTCTGCCAAAATTATTATTCGTCTGTCAGTCAGTTTTCTATTGTGCATGTCGCTAAAGGTGTCTTGTCTTATACCTACCACCCCACCCGCTTTTCTAAGGACTTTTTCCAACCTGTCTTTGTCATGTTTGGTCAAGTTTCCCCCCCAGCACACGGCTCCATATGTTAAAATGCTGCAGACAACATATGTCTAAAACATTTGGAGCATCTGCTTGCATACATTAAAAGATTTCATTTTTCCAAGACAGTACATGCGACTGTTGCTCTTTTTAATGAGTGCAGTTGAGTTATCATTCCAAGACACCTTATTGTCGAGTATCACACCAAGATATTTGTATGAGTCTACTTGTTCGACCACTTTATTTTATGTGATGATTTTACTTAAACTTGATTTCTTATTTCTGCAGTCGATTACAAGCTCTTTCGTTTTGCCAACATTCAATTCAAGGTAATTTTCTTCACACCAGTTCACAAACCTGTCAATTTCTCTTCGGTAGTCAGCTGTCAATTTCCTTTGGTCAAATGCCTGATAATTACGTTATCAGCTTCTTCAAATTTCCATGTAGTAATTATAAACTGGAATGGGAAGACACAATGGCATACCATGGGAGTTACGCTTATGTTAGGTTTGTACCATGTCTGTGACTGGGGATGAGTTCCATTTTATAGCGGAATGCCCCAAGTATGACCAGTTGTGAAAAAGATATATGTGCTTAAGAATATTTGTCTCTGAAATTGTTTTTTTTTTTTCAATTTTTTGTACTATGCTCAAGGGAGGTAAAAAAAAAAAAGTGAACTGTAAGTCAGTTTATTAAATTTGCAATTGTTGTTCAGATACTTTTTGAGGGGTTAAAAGACGTTAGTGTTTTCTTACGCTGTTACGCATTTCGAAATGTTTGATCTGGGCATGAAATCATTATTTTGTACTTATCCTTCATGCTACAATAGTAGTGAAAGGTAGATAAACTTGTAACGTGTGTGTGTACACGTCTGTATGTGTGCACACATGTGTGTATGCGTTCATGTGTATGTGTGTGTGTGTGTGTGTGTGTGTGTGTGTGTGTGTGTTTGAGCGCGCGCGCGAATGCAGAAGGTGGCAGAATGGTGAAGACGCTCAGCTGTCAATACATGGGTCCTTGAGGGTGTGGGTTCCAGTCCCGCTGTCCGACTTTCTTCCAAGTTTGACTGGAAAATTAAACTCAGCGTTTACTCTTTCGGATGAGACGATAAACCGAGGTCCCATGGCAGCACGCAATTGGCGCACTGAAAAAGAACCCATGGCAGCGTGAGTGTTGGCAAAAATTATGTAAAAGGAAATCCACTCTGATAGGTACACAAATATACAAGCACGCATTCAAGGCCTGTCAGGCATCTACCTAGTAGATGTGGTGTAGCGGTAGCGTATATGGGTTTGTCTGAACGCAGTGACGCCTCTTTGAGAAACTGAAACTGAAACTCCTCTGCATTGCTCTCGTGTTTGCGTGTGTGTGTACACACATAGTTGTGTGCATGATTGGAGGCGGTGAACTTCTTCCTCCTCCTCTTCCCGGGATCTAACCCCCTTTGAAACCCGCTTGAAGCCAGGCTCCTGCTCTGCTAACGATCCCCCAGGCAGTCCAAGTACCTAGTTGCGTCTTGAGCAGGATCGAAGATTCCGAGAAGGAAAGATCGATACGAGCTTTGTGCCGGGTCTCGTTAGTTCTGTTGGCTCTGTCAAAGTTGTTGTTCCTTTGCCGTCTGCAGGTCGATACCAAACAGTGCCGGCAAGGGAGGCTGCCTTCAGCTGACATTTTGCCTCTGAATGAGATGGAGCAAGGGAAGGGGGGATGTGTGTGTGAGTGTGTGTGTGTGTGTGTGTGTGTGTGTGTGTGTGTGGAGGGGGGAGGGGGGAGGTGGAGAGGGAGGGTTGTGGGAGGGAGCAGGGGGTAGGAGGAATGGAGAGGGTTGAGAGAAGGGTGAGAAGTGTGGTAGGGAGGGGATGACGGGGATTAAGCGATGGGAAAGGTGAAGAGGAGTTTGAAGCCATAGTAACTGGCTGAGGAAAGCGATGGTAAAGCCTTAATGGCCTCCTTTCCCTGTCGTCTTTTTTGTGATTGAAACAAAAACCGCATTACCTTATCCAAGGTCATATCAAATGACAAAGAAGGGGGTGGGGTCGGGAGGAGGGTGGATGGAAGGGGGAGGGGCAGCCACGAGCGAGCAAGCGTGAGAGAGAGAGAGGGGGGGGGGGAGAGAGAGATTTAACTTTAAAAAGTACGTTTATATATCCAAATCGACATTTCCATTTCCTACTTTTTAAAGAAAGTTCTTTGATTTCTATGTAATGTAGTGTGGACGTGTAGTGGAGGAAGATGACAGAGAGTGGAGATAGAGGGAAAAGGAGGAGGAGTTGGATATTGGGACAAGACGGACCTGGGCAGGCAGGAACATGTTGAGGGAGCCAAACACTGTTTTCTGTTGTTTTATTTACTACAGTCTTGAAGAAGACGGTGACTGAGATACACAAACAATTAAATGACGTCAACACTGTCAGCATTGCGGATAGTAATGGGCAGATATAGCACTAAGGTCGCCACTAAGTTTGGTACCGGTATCAACCCAAGATAATGTTTGTGTATAGATGAAACTCTCAGCGATCATTGACATACCCGTTTTAGTTTAGAATGTTGCTAAGAAGCGATGCCGATGTAGTGCTATGACAGCCTGTATAGCTTGTTACACTGTATTGAAACGTTGCCTGTATTAATCGGCTCTCATGTGGTTCGAGCCCTTGACAACTGTTCAAGAGAAGTGTGGTAGTTATCAGAATTCTATATATAAGATTTAACCAGTAAATTGGTGTGGATACGTTTTCTTGTTACCGCCAAAATAGAAGACGAGGTAAAGGTATTGTGATTGTGTCACTCCGATACATCAAATGAACGGCTCAGTCCAAAGAAAGTGAGACTATCACTATAACAGTAGGTTGATTACATCATTAGTCAGCTCATATCAGCATCGTGGAACTACACGGTAATAATTGTACGGCTTTTATATTAAGAACGCAGCACTGTTGACACGATTTTTGCAGTTCGTTAGGTGCAAGAAAAATGCAAAGAGCAGAACTAAGACCTGAATGTAGTGTTCATTAACCAAGTCAGCAGGGAGGCGCTCTGTACATTACTTATAAAAAAAAAAATAAAAATAAAAAAAACCTTTGCTGCCCGTGATGGTGGAACTTGAATGCAATGTCCCCACCCACTGACCAAGTTCTAAAGAAATGTCTCTGAATTCAACTGAAAGCTCTGGGCTTTGGATTTTGCGATACCAAAATGGTGAAGATATCTGGCCAGAAGTGAATGAAGCGTGACGTGCTTCCTCTACAGATCCCACGTGTATTAATCATTCTGTTTCACTGAAATAGCGGATCAAGTGTCTGGCACACACCCAGACGCGAAAGCACGCTGTTTACTTTTTGTGGTTTTAAAACAGCAGGAAAACACATATACTGAATGCGTATATACCATTTGTGAAAGTATCAGCGTTCCAAGTTGATAGGGCATTTTAGTACTGGAACAGTTGTTCTCCATACATACGTAACTATGTCTTGGTTCGGAAAATAGAGAGTTGTTCCTGCAGAAAATTCAACGGCTTTGGAATAAGCATCGTCCACGTGGCATCATGTCTTTGCCGTGTTCAGACTGAAGTTTACACTTGGGCCAGTACCTGAGCTGTGTTCTGAGAGCTTTGGCCAGTTTGGGTCTGCTTTTCTTTTTTCCCTTTTTTATGCTTTGTTTTCTTTCTTTCTTTCTTCATATCGCTGCACATCTTTAATTTAACGGTACTCAGCTTCATCAGGGATGACTTATGCCCTGTCCTGTGTTAATGATTAAGGCACGATGTGCTTGTCGTTACTCCGTTGTCTTGACCTCTTTACCTGGCCAGTCGTGTGTCTGTGGAGTGGGCAGGGGGACGAGCATGGCTGTGTTCTTTCACCCCGGCTAAAACAGTGCCTCCATTACCATCTTTGGGATTTGGGAACCAGAAACCCTCTTCCTCCATGTATCTATCTATCCATACCCACCTCCCTCCTCCTCCCTGTATCTATCCATACCCACCTCCCTCCTCCTCCATGTATCTATCTATCCATACCCACCTCCCTCCTCCTCCATGTATCTATCCATACCCACCTCCCTCCTCCTCCATGTATCTATCCATACCCACCTCCCTCCTCCTCCATGTATCTATCTTCCATACCCACCTCCCTCCTCCTCCATGTATCTATCTTCCATACCCACCTCCCTCCTCCTCCATGTATCTATCCATACCCACCTCCCTCCTCCTCCATGTATCTATCCATACCCACCTCCCTCCTCCTCCATGTATCTATCTATCCATACCCACCTCCCTCCTCCTCCATGTATCTATCTATCCATACCCACCTCCCTCCTCCTCCATGTATCTATCTATCCATACCCACCTCCCTCCTCCTCCATGTATCTATCTATCCATACCCACCTCCCTCCTCCTCCATGTATCTATCCATACCCACCTCCCTCCTCCTCCATGTATCTATCCATACCCACCTCCCTCCTCCTCCATGTATCTATCCATACCCACCTCCCTCCTCCTCCCTGTATCTATCTATCCATACCCACCTCCCTCCTCCTCCCTGTATCTATCCATACCTACCTCCCTCCTCCTCCTCCCTGTATCTATCTATCCATACCCACCTCCCTCCTCCTCCCTGTATCTATCTATCCATACCCACCTCCCTCCTCCTCCTCCCTGTATCTATCCATACCCACCTCCCTCCTCCTCCATGTATCTATCTATCCATACCCACCTCCCTCCTCCTCCATGTATCTATCCATACCCACCTCCCTCCTCCTCCCTGTATCTATCCATACCCACCTCCCTCCTCCTCCATGTATCTATCCATGCCTACCTCCCTCCTCCTCCCTGTATCTATCTATCCATCCGAACCTCCTTTCCCTCCACTGTCCTTCCCCGAATCTCTCGACTCTGTGTGTGTGTTCTTCACTTCCACTCCGTCCCTCCGCGTCTCTGTCTCCTCTCACTCCTTCCTCCCTTACCCCCTCACCCTCCTGTCTCCCGCTATGGCCTCCACCCGTCTCTGTAGTGAATAGAACATACAAGTCCCTCCCAACTCCGTATTTCCCTAGTGTAATCCCTTCCTTGCCCTCTCTCTATCCTTGGTATTCTACTGCTATCCGCTGCTGACCCCCCCCCCCCCCCCCTCGCACCCTCACCCCCCCCCCGACCTCTCCCCCCCCCCACATCCCCCTCACCTCTACCACCCTGTACCCCCCCCCCTCCCCCCAAATCTCCTGTCCGCCCCCTTCTCATGTAGAGCCGGATCGCCCAGTGACTGGAGGCAGCAGGGACAGTGGTATAGTACGCTGCTAGATGGTATTGATCGACAGGCTACAGCCTGGGCTGCCGCCACTGATGCGGCAATGCAAGGGAATAGGAGTGTGGGTATTGACACAGGCCGGAGCTGCTTCAGATACATTGAGAGAGAGAGAGACAGAGAGAGAGAGAGAGAGAGAGAGAGACAGAGAGAGAGAGAGAGAGAGAGAGAGAGAGACCGACTGACCGACAGAGACAGACAGACAGACTGGGGCAGGGAAATAGAGAAGACAGGAAGAGAGGAGGGTTGTAAGGGCTGAAAGGGAAAGGGAATTGATGAAAATAATGGAGGGAGAAAGGATGAGGTGAGGGAAGAGAGACGGTGAGAGAAAGGATGAGGTGAGGGAAGAGAGACAGTGACGGTGAGAGAAAGGATGAGGTGAGGGAAGAGAGACAGTGACGGTGAGAGAAAGGATGAGGTGAGGGAAGAGAGACAGTGACGGTGAGAGAAAGGATGAGGTGGGGACAGAGAGACAGTGACGGTGAGAGAAAGGATGAGGTGAGGGAAGAGAGACAGTGACGGTGAGAGAAAGGATGAGGTGAGGGAAGAGAGACAGTGACGGTGAGAGAAAGGATGAGGTGAGGGAAGAGAGACAGTGACGGTGAGAGAAAGGATGAGGTGAGGGAAGAGAGACAGTGACGGTGAGAGAAAGGATGAGGTGGGGACAGAGAGACAGTGACGGTGAGAGAAAGGATGAGGTGAGGGAAGAGAGACAGTGACGGTGAGAGAAAGGATGAGGTGAGGGAAGAGAGACAGTGACGGTGAGAGAAAGGATGAGGTGAGGACAGAGAGACAGTGACGGTGAGGGAAAGGATGAGGTGAGGACAGAGAGACAGTGAGAGAAAGGATGAGGTGAGGACAGAGAGACAGTGACGGTGAGAGAAAGGATGAGGTGAGGGAAAGGATGAGGTGAGGACAGAGAGACAGTGACGGTGAGAGAAAGGATGAGGTGAGGGAAAGGATGAGGTGAGGACAGAGAGACAGTGACGGTGAGAGAAAGGATGAGGTGAGGACAGAGAGACAGTGACGGTGAGAGAAAGGATGAGGTGAGGACAGAGAGACAGTGACGGTGAGGGAAAGGATGAGGTGAGGACAGAGAGACAGTGACGGTGAGAGAAAGGATGAGGTGAGGGAAAGGATGAGGTGAGAGAAAGGATGAGGTGAGGACAGAGAGACAGTGACGGTGAGAGAAAGGATGAGGTGAGGACAGAGAGACAGTGACGGTGAGAGAAAGGATGAGGTGAGGGAAGAGAGACAGTGACGGTGAGAGAAAGGATGAGGTGAGGACAGAGAGACAGTGACGGTGAGAGAAAGGATGAGGTGAGGACAGAGAGACAGTGACGGTGAGGGAAAGGATGAGGTGAGGACAGAGAGACAGTGACGGTGAGAGAAAGGATGAGGTGAGGGAAAGGATGAGGTGAGAGAAAGGATGAGGTGAGGACAGAGAGACAGTGACGGTGAGAGAAAGGATGAGGTGAGGACAGAGAGACAGAGACGGTGAGAGAAAGGATGAGGTGAGGGAAGAGAGACAGTGACGGTGAGAGAAAGGATGAGGTGAGGGAAGAGAGACAGTGACGGTGAGAGAAAGGATGAGGTGAGGACAGAGAGACAGTGACGGTGAGAGAAAGGATGAGGTGAGGACAGAGAGACAGTGACGGTGAGAGAAAGGATGAGGTGAGGACAGAGAGAGACAGTGACGGTGAGAGAAAGGATGAGGTGAGGACAGAGAGACAGTGACGGTGAGAGAAAGGATGAGGTGAGGGAAGAGAGAGACAGTGACGGTGAGAGAAAGGATGAGGTGAGGGAAGAGAGAGACAGTGACGGTGAGAGAAAGGATGAGGTGAGGGAAGAGAGACAGTGACGGTGAGAGAAAGGATGAGGTGAGGGAAGAGAGACAGTGAGAGAAAGGATGAGGTGAGGGAAGAGAGAGACAGTGACGGTGAGAGAAAGGATGAGGTGAGGACAGAGAGACAGTGAGACAGTGAGAGAAAGGATGAGGTGAGGGAAGAGAGACAGTGACGGTGAGAGAAAGGATGAGGTGAGGGAAGAGAGAGACAGTGACGGTGAGAGAAAGGATGAGGTGAGGACAGAGAGAGACAGTGACGGTGAGAGAAAGGATGAGGTGAGGACAGAGAGAGAGTGACGGTGAGAGAAAGGATGAGGTGAGGACAGAGAGAGACAGTGACGGTGAGAGAAAGGATGAGGTGAGGGAAGAGAGACAGTGACGGTGAGAGAAAGGATGAGGTGAGGACAGAGAGACAGTGAGAGAAAGGATGAGGTGAGGACAGAGAGACAGTGACGGTGAGAGAAAGGATGAGGTGAGGGAAGAGAGACAGTAACGGTGAGAGAAAGGATGAGGTGAGGGAAGAGAGACAGTGACGGTGAGAGAAAGGATGAGGTGAGGACAGAGAGACAGTGACGGTGAGAGAAAGGATGAGGTGAGGACAGAGAGACAGAGACAGTGAGTGAAAGGATGAGGTGAGGACAGAGAGACAGTGACGGTGAGAGAAAGGATGAGGTGAGGACAGAGAGACAGTGACGGTGAGAGAAAGGATGAGGTGAGGACAGATAGACAGTGAGAGAAAGGATGAGGTGAGGACAGAGAGACAGTGAGAGAAAGGATGAGGTGAGGACAGAGAGACAGTGACGGTGAGAGAAAGGATGAGGTGAGGACAGAGAGACAGTGACGGTGAGAGAAAGGATGAGGTGAGGACAGAGAGACAGTGAGAGAAAGGATGAGGTGAGGACAGAGAGACAGTGACGGTGAGAGAAAGGATGAGGTGAGGACAGAGAGACAGTGACGGTGAGAGAAAGGATGAGGTGAGGGAAGAGAGAGACAGTGACGGTGAGAGAAAGGATGAGGTGAGGACAGAGAGAGACAGTGACGGTGAGAGAAAGGATGAGGTGAGGACAGAGAGACAGTGACGGTGAGAGAAAGGATGAGGTGAGGGAAGAGAGACAGTGACGGTGAGAGAAAGGATGAGGTGAGGACAGAGAGAGACAGTGACGGTGAGAGAAAGGATGAGGTGAGGACAGAGAGACAGTGACGGTGAGAGAAAGGATGAGGTGAGGACAGAGAGACAGTGAGAGAAAGGATGAGGTGAGGGAAAGGATGAGGTGAGGACAGAGAGACAGTGACGGTGAGAGAAAGGATGAGGTGAGGACAGAGAGAGACAGTGACGGTGAGAGAAAGGATGAGGTGAGGACAGAGAGAGACAGTGACGGTGAGAGAAAGGATGAGGTGAGGACAGAGAGACAGTGACGGTGAGAGAAAGGATGAGGTGAGGACAGAGAGACAGTGAGACAGTGAGAGAAAGGATGAGGTGAGGGAAGAGAGACAGTGACGGTGAGAGAAAGGATGAGGTGAGGGAAGAGAGAGACAGTGACGGTGAGAGAAAGGATGAGGTGAGGACAGAGAGAGACAGTGACGGTGAGAGAAAGGATGAGGTGAGGACAGAGAGAGACAGTGACGGTGAGAGAAAGGATGAGGTGAGGGAAGAGAGACAGTGACGGTGAGAGAAAGGATGAGGTGAGGACAGAGAGAGAGAGTGACGGTGAGAGAAAGGATGAGGTGAGGACAGAGAGAGACAGTGACGGTGAGAGAAAGGATGAGGTGAGGGAAGAGAGACAGTGACGGTGAGAGAAAGGATGAGGTGAGGACAGAGAGACAGTGAGAGAAAGGATGAGGTGAGGACAGAGAGACAGTGACGGTGAGAGAAAGGATGAGGTGAGGGAAGAGAGACAGTGACGGTGAGAGAAAGGATGAGGTGAGGACATAGAGAGACAGTGACGGTGAGAGAAAGGATGAGGTGAGGGAAGAGAGACAGTGACGGTGAGAGAAAGGATGAGGTGAGGGAAGAGAGACAGTGACGGTGAGAGAAAGGATGAGGTGAGGACAGAGAGAAACAGTGACGGTGAGAGAAAGGATGAGGTGAGGACAGAGAGACAGTGAGACAGTGAGAGAGGATGAGGTGAGGACAGAGAGACAGTGACGGTGAGAGAAAGGATGAGGTGAGGACAGAGAGACAGTGACGGTGAGAGAAAGGATGAGGCGCAGGATAAAGACACGTCGGGGAGGGGGAGGGGCCGGGAGGAAAGTGGTGGACATACTGGAAGAACAACAAAATGGGGAGAAAGGGATTGGAAAAAAAAAAAAAGAAAGAAAGAAAGAGAGAGAGAGAGTAGAAAGAGATTCAGATTCAGATGGTTTAATGTGTTTCGGCCAAAGGCATACATACACATCGGGGGGGGGGGGGGGGGGGGGGGGGGGGGGGGGGAGAAAGAGAGAGAGAGAGATTTGTGTTATGATTCTCTATTTCATAGGTGGTTTGTTCGATACGAGTAAGAACGAAAGAAGAGGGGTGGGTGCGTTGTGGAGGGAGGGGGGGGGGGGTGCGGGGGCAGGGGGGGGGGGGGCGGGAGGCGAAGCGCCGTATTTCTGGAATTAATGGCTGCTTATTCCTGGCAGTTTTTCTTCGATTTTTCTCTTTGCTCGTTTCATCTCTTGCCTCTTGCCTAGTGATTCAGGTCGTTGGAGAGGGCGGGGTGGATGGTGGGGGGATGGGTGTTGGAGGGGTCGGGGGGAGGTAACTTTTGGAAGAGAAGATGGGGGAGGGGAGGGTACGTTTATGTGGAGTGTGTAAGGAAGGAGGGGAGGCAAGACTGGTGCTGGGTCAGGTATCACAGAGGGAATGACAGAGAACGAGCGAGGCGTGAAATCAGAGAGAGAGAGAGAGAGAGAGAGAGAATGAATGAATGAATTGATTAATTAATCAGTCAGGTAATCCTACAAACAGTGAAAAACGGAAGACAGGTTTCAGGACGTCTGTGGATCAGGACAGACATTTTCATCCTCAAAAATACACGATAGATCGAAATGTGCAAACAGCGGAGATTCCAACATTACACTTAAGTTTGAAATGTAATATAGGCATCTGAATTTGAATACATAATTTTAACACCTTCTCCCACTGTTGTATGCTAACATTTAAGTGTACATTATATAACTCTGTGTGTCTACATTTCGTCTCTCGCGAAGCAGATTATATTAATTCAAAAGCAAACGTCACCTCATAGAATTTTCAGTCTGAATCTGAATGGAGTCTCCCGTCGGACCGACGGATGAGTAGGCAGGCAGGCTTATCTGTCGGTGTGTGTCCTCATATGGGAGAAGAGGCCGATTCTGGATGCGCAGCACTTCCCACAGGTGTTGCAAGGGAAAACGTCTCCAGAAGTTGAGCCCTGCTTCCTTCGCTCACGCTTCTCCTTAATGGCCAGCGTCCTCTTGTTTTCAAACGTCTTTATGCCACTAGAGCACAGCATCCTCCAGCGAGAGCGGTCAAGGGCATCAGTTTCCCAGGAAGCGATGGCTATGTCACAGGCTTTGAGGTTTGTCTTCAAGGTGTCCTTGAAGCGCTTGCTGGGTCTTCCAAGTTCGCGGTGGCCTTCCTTCAGCTGGCCATACAAGAGCATCTTCGGGATCCTGCTGTCTGTCATGCGGATAACGTGGCCTGTCCAGCGTAGCTGGCACTGGATCAGCAGGCTTTCGATGCTGGGCAGGCCGCTCCTCTCTAGGACCTGGAGGTTGGAGACCCTGTCTTGCCACTTTATGCCGAGGATCTTTCGTAGGCATCTCTGGTGGAGCTGCTCAAGTTGTTGAATGTGACGGCGATACGTCGTCCATGTTTCACAGCAGTACAACAAGGTGGTCAGCACAACAGCTCTGTAGGATTTAATTTTGGTGCTGAGCCTGATGTCTTTGTTGTTCCACAGCCTGTTGTTGAGTCTGCCAAAGGCGGAGCTGGCCTTGGCGATGCGCAGCGTCACTTCTGCATCAAGGGCTCCGTTGCTGCATAGGGTGCTGCCCAGGTAGTAAAACTTGTCGATTGACTTGATCTCTGCGTCATCGATCTTGATTTCAGGTTGGGGGGAGGCACTGGCGTTCTGTGAGCTAGCTGGTTGGTACATAGACTCGGTCTTGCTGAGGCTGATGGTGAATCCAAAGCGTCTGCAGGAGGTTGAGAACCTGTCCATAATGAACTGCATGTCCTCATGGGTGTGTGCAGAAAGCGCGCAGTCATCAGCAAAGAGGAACTCTCTCAACAGTGCCTCGAACACCCTGGACCTGGCGTGGAGTCGCCGCAAGTTGAAAAGTTTGCCATCTGTGCGAAACTGAATATGGATGCCCCGGTCAATCTTGGAAAGCGTCAATCAGCATGGCAGAGAAGAGAATGGAGAACAGTGTGGGTGCCAGGACGCAGCCCTGCTTCACTCCATTTACCACAGGGAACGGATCCGACATGTCAGTATTTTCCTGTACTCTCGCCTGCATGCCATCGTGGAATGACGCAATCAGCTGGATTAGGCTCTCCGGGCAGCCGAACTTTAGGATCCTTGAAATCCTGGGGGACCTCCCCTCTCTCCCAGATACACTGGAACATGGCGGCCAGCTTGTCTGTCAGCACCTCGCCTCTATACTTGTAGATGTCAGCCTGGATTCCGTCCGCTCCTGGTGATTTTCCTGACTTTGTCAGCTTCAGAGCCTTCCGGGTCTCGACCTTGGTGGGAGGGGCAGCTAGCGAGTCATTGACTGGTAGCTGTGGGAGGGCTGCAATTACCTCGTCACCTCATAGAATTTTCAGTAACGTCATACTAAAAGCACAAATTATCGACTGGTAGTAGTGTTGGTTGAGAAAACTGAACTGATCTCAAGGATATATAAGATATACATGATAGATATGTACTGATGCCTTTTCCTTCATTTCCTTGTTCTTCTTTTTCTAACACATTGATATAACATTCATACCCACACCCATAACGTACCCTGTCCATGCACACAGCATTTCCCACTATGTACTGTGTTGCATAAAAATGCATTGTATTTCTCTGTTTCGTCACAACAGATTTCTCTGTGAAATTCGAGCTGCTCTCCCCAGGGAGAGCGTGTCACTACACCGAGAGCGCCACCCTTTTGTTGTTGTTGTTGTTTTTTCCTGCGTGCAGTTTTTTTAATTTGTTTTTCCTATCGAAAACTTTCTGTAGCCAGTGAACTTGAATTATAAAGGTCGATGTAACTTTCGTTCATCTCGCAAACAATGGCTGTTGAACCGACGTGAATCCAGCTGCTGTTTCGTTTCACCATGTGCACTTACACATGAAACAGGTGAGACACATGGATAACATGTGATGGACTCTTGTCATCCGATGCTTGTGACAAAGTAAATTGTGTCCTAAAACGTAGCGTGTATTGTTCGGCCTGCTGTGTTGCGATTCATTTCAGTGCATAACTTACTTATCAAAATGACCAACACTGATGGACTAGAAAACAGAAGGCATGAGATGTACTATGATGTCAACAGCCAATATTGATAGATAATATCTTAATCCATTTTAGAGAGAGAAATAATGGGACTGTTCGTTATATTTCTAGCCAAAGTCCCGTCAGTTAGTCATACTGAAGATGCCAGTGCACATGCAACATGCATAATTCAGAGTATTACAAGTCTGTGAATAATTCAGGACATTACAAGTACATCTGTGACTATATGAATCATGCTGATCACCCATTCACTAAATTTATCAATGTTAGATGCTGGCATTTAAGTTTGTGACATGTTCTAATTGGATGTGAGACCAGAGTGTCAGCTCCAGTCACCAAGGTTGTGTCAGCCCGATGGTTTTCATCAGACTGACACGTCAGCCACAGTGCACACTGATCAGCACCGCTTCAGTCAAATACATCACTTGTGCTATACATGCACAACCAATTCCCAATCAGTAATCGCCTGCCTGCCTGACTGGGTGCACTGCCTTCAGTTTGCAGTGCTAACAGTTGGCTCAGTCGCCGTTTCACTGAAGTATGTTTGAAGTGGTAGATTCTGAAATATGACAGTTGTCTGTTGTGCTGCCTGATTCCCCAGCATTGTCAGGCGTGCACAGACTGGCAAGTGCAGACAGCGATATGATGAATAATCTGACATCATCCAAGAGCTGCCATCTGCATTATCAATGCATGGTGACATCAGTCATTATCAGTGACAGTGTGACGTCAGTCATTATCAATGACAGGGTGACGTTAGTCATTATCAATGACATGGTGACGTCAGTCAGAGGAGAGGATACAGACATTGAAAAAAACACACATCTCAAATAACAGGTCCACTTTTACAGGATAGGATACAATATACAGATCTCTCTCTCTCTCTCTCTCTCTCTCTCTCTCTCTCTCTCTCTCTCCGTGTGTGTGTGTGTGTGTGTGTGTGTGTGTGTGTGTGTGTGTGTGTGTGTGTGTGTGCGGTTACGAAATACCTTCGGCAAAAGCTAGTGGGGTGTGTGAATTCTATCTGGTGAGCGAAACATACATGATGAAAGATGTGAAAGGCGGTGACTTGTGTCCAAAACGTTGTGTTGAAGGCATCATCAGTAACAGGAAGTAAGTGATTTCCCTGCTCCTCCCCCTGCTCATCTTCATCATTCTTCTTCCCCCTTAAATCTGCCAAGACTGTTTTCACCATAATCCTCCAGGTGTGTCGGTTTAGTATCAAAGCTGCTTTGTGTGTGTTTGTACTTGTGTATTAGTGTGTGTGTGTGTGTGTGTGTGTGTGTGTGTGTGATGCTCAACTTGAGTCGGTGGCTTTACAATGCCGTTATGTATCGATGTCTTATTTGAACGGTTTCTTCCCTGGCAACGTCGAGCTGTATTGGTGGCAGTTACTGAACGCCCACCTTCCCTTTCACGGCACCAACACTTTCAGACACATGGCCTCGGCCCGTCAGCCACGTCTGTAATGAAGGCAATGATTTATTGAAAGCTGTTCTCGTAGACTTCAAGGAAGAGGACCGACTACATGCTCGTGCGATCAGATTCCTGTGATGACGGAGTGTTATATTTTGTCAAGTGATGTTGTTCTCCCCCCCCCCTCCCTCCTTCGCTCCCTCCTGCCATCTCTGTCTGTTGAATATGTCTGTCTGACTGTCTGTCTCCCAGTCTGTCTCTCTGCATACCCTCTCTCTCTGTCCCCCTGCCCCCTCCCCAACTCTCTTCCTCCATCCCCATCTTCTTCCTCGCATTCTCTCGGAATCCAGTTTACTTATATCTTTTTTGTAAGAAAGAACTGACTATCTTAAAATAGCCAAGGATTGACAGGTGCCCGTGACAAGATCATACATAAATGTGACGTGCATCTGCTGGGCCGTCTGACGTCCGTGCTGAACAGTTGTGTGTGTGTGTGTGTGTGTGTGTGTGTGTGTGTGTGTGTGTGCGTGTGTGTTTTACTTGCTAGATGTTGAGTTGTCAAGTCATTTCCAAATGATATATTGTGAAATGAGTTGAAAAAAGTGAAAATAATTTATTATATTTACTAAAACATCGCTGACCACCATTTTTGCTTTTAAATTTGAGATTTTTGGCACCAGTCAGACAACTGTCTTCACACCTCCTTACTTTTGACGTTCTGATTTACACAAGAGAATGCAGAAAAAACAAATGAGGAAGATCTTAAAACGCCACCAAAAAAAAACAAACATCAAGAGGAAGTTAGAAATGGCAATAAGAAAAAGTCTTGCGGTGTTAATTATGACGTGTTACGTTACTGTATGGGGGTGGGGGAGGAAGAGGTGGATGATGTGTTCTATCCATTTCTCTGCTTTCTCCTTTCCCAGCGGCAGTCAGCGCAATGTGCTGACAGGTAGATGTGCTTTATGGCTTTCCTGGAATGACGCTGACACTGGCAAACAGGAAGCCGCCCCATGCTGCCGCCATCGGCTGTCAAAGCGAGGCTTTAATGTCCCGGATGTGTGTTGTAATCCAAATGGCGAATCGAAACTCCCAGCTCCGTCTTGTTGACGTCAGCCGGTTTTGGCATCCTCCGTTATTTATTCATTTATGTGATTGTGTGTTTTCTTATTTATTTGCATAGACGTCGAGGCAAAGGGGGAATGGGGAAGGGGAGGGTATCGATGAGGGGGGAGCACGGAGGAGAAGGACTGGTGTCGTGTGAGGATGATGAGGGCAGTGGGGTGCCGATATGCAAA
>NC_134903.1:22490519-22520519 GCF_041734735.1 Babylonia areolata
TGACTGATAGACACAGAGAGAGAGAGAGAGAGAGAGAGAGAGAGCAGTGACTGATAGACAGAGAGAGAGAGCAGTGACTGATAGACAGAGAGAGAGAGAGAGAGCAGTGACTGATAGAAAGAGAGAGAGAGAACACTGAGAGAGAGAGAGAGAGAGAGAGAGCAGTGACTGATAGAAAGAGAGAGAGAGAGAGAGCAGTGACTGATAGACAGAGAGAGAGGGAGACCAGTGAGAGAGAGAGAGAGAGCAGTAACTGATAGAGACAGAGAGGGAGCAGTGACTGAGAGAGAGAGAGAGAGAGAGAGAGAGCAGTGACTGATAGAGACAGAGAGGGAGCAATGACTGATACAGAGAGAGAGAGAGCAGTGACTGATAGAGAGAAAGAGAGAGAGGGAGCAATGACAGAGAGAGAGAGAGAGAGAGAGCAGTGACTGATAGAGAGACAAACTTTGCCTCAAAAACATCACGACAGACGTTGTCTCAAATAACACGACAAACATAGATTTAAACAACACGACAAACTTTGCCTTAACATGACAAACATTGCATTAAAGAACGCTACAAATAACACGACAAACATTGACTCAGACAACATGACGAACATTAACAACACGGCAAACATTGCCTCAACACTAGACAGACTTTGCCTTAGACAGATAAACATTGCATCAAACAGCAAATAGACTTTGTCTCAAACAATAGACAGACATTGCATCAAACAGCAGATGTTTCCTCAAACAACAAGCATTGCATCAAACGGCAGACAGATGTCTCAAACAACACACATTGCATCAAGCAACAGACAGATGTCTCAAACAACACACATTGCATCAAACGGCAGACAGATGTCTCAAACAACACACATTGCATCAAGCAACAGACAGATGTCTCAAACAACACACATTGCATCAAGCGACAGACAGATGTCTCAAACAACGCACATTGCATCAAGCAACAGACAGATGTTTCCTCAAACAACACACATTGCATCAAGCGACAGACAGATGTCTCAAACAACACACATTGCATCAAGCAACAGACAGATGTCTCAAACAACACACATTGCATCAAACAGCAGACAGATGTCTCAAACAACACACATTGCATCAAGCAACAGACAGATGTCTCAAACAACACACATTGCATCAAGCAACAGACAGATGTCTCAAACAACACACATTGCATCAAGCAACAGACAGATGTCTCAAACAACACACATTGCATCAAACAGCAGACAGATGTCTCAAACAACACACAGCAAACAGCAGACAGATGTCTCAAACAACACACATTGCATCAAGCAACAGACAGATGTCTCAAACAACACACATTGCATCAAACAGCAGACAGATGTCTCAAACAACACACATTGCATCAAACAGCAGACAGATGTCTCAAACAACACACATTGCATTAAACAGCAGACAGATGTCTCAAACAACACACATTGCATCAAACAGCAGACAGATGTCTCAAACAACACACATTGCATCAAGCAACAGACAGATGTCTCAAACAACACACATTGCATCAAGCAACAGACAGATGTCTCAGACAACACACATTGCATCAAGCAACAAACAGATGTCTCAAACAACACACATTGCATCAAGCAACAGACAGATGTCTCAGACAACACACATTGCATCAAGCAACAGACATGTGTCTCAAACAACACACATTGCATCAAGCAACAGACATGTGTCTCAAACAAATATCCCATCAAGCAACAGACATGTGTCTCAAACAACACACATTGCATCAAGCAACAGACATGTGTCTCAAACAAATATCCCATCAGACAGCAGACAGACGTTGCCTCGAGCAACAAACATTGCAACAAACAACAAACACAGGTTGCCTCAAACAACAAACATTGTGTTAAAAACCAGACTTACGTTACCGCAAACAACAAACATTGCATCGAACAGCAGACAGATGTTTGCTCAAACTACAGACAAACATGGCATCAAACAGCAGACGTTGACTCATACTACTGGCAAACAAGGCATCAAACAGCAAACAGATGTTGTCTGAAACAAACTTTGCATCAAACATCAAACAGCAGCAGATGTTGCCTCAGACAAACAATGCATCAAACAACAAAGGTTGCATCAAACAACAGACATTGTATCAAACAGCAGACAAATGTTGCCTTAAACAGCAAACACTGCATCCAACAGCAGATTAGTCTTTGCCTCAAACAGCAGACCAACATTGCATCAAACAGCATAGGGACGTTGCCTCAAACAGCAAACATTTGTATTTGTATTTCTTTTTATCACAACAGATTTCTCTGTGTGAAATTCGGGCTGCTCTCCCCAGGGAGAGCGCGTCGCTATACTACAGCGCCACCCATTTTTTTGTATTTTTTCCTGCGTGCAGTTTTATTTGTTTTTCCTATCGAAGTGGATTTTTCTACAGAATTTTGCCAGGAACAACCTTTTTGTTGCCGTGGGTTCTTTTACGTGCGCTAAGTGCATTCTGCACACGGGACCTCAGTTTATCGTCTCATCCGAATGACTAGCGTCCAGACCACCACTCAAGGTCTAGTGGAGAGGGAGAAAATATCGGCGGCTGAGCCGTGATTCGAACCAGCGCGCTCAGATTCTCTCTCGCTTCCTAGGCGGACGCGTTACCTCTAGGTCATCACTCCATTGCATCAAACAGCAGACAGACGTTTGTTCAAACTTTGCATTAAACAACAGACAGACGTTGCCTCAGACAGCCGACATACGGTGCCTCAGACAGCCGACATACGGTGCCTCAGACAGCCGACATACGGTGCCTCAAGTTGGTGATCCAGAACTCGGTGATGTCAATGCGGGGTCATGCAGCGCCGTCACTGACAGATGGACAGACGAACAGACAGACAGACCAAAGGGAAACTAAACAAACCAAATCGAATCCTGGCACACACCTCAGTGTTGTAATCAGTAAGGGAAAGGTAAGGTCCAGCTTGCTGATTTTGTTCCTCTGTCTCTGTACCACTCCGTCATTCATTCTCTCACTTTTTGTGTGTGTGTGTACCTTCTCTCTGTGTGTCTGTGAGAGAGAGAGAGAGAGAGAGAGAGAGAGAGAGATTGCGTGACGTTTATTATTGATGCCGTAGGCAACATGATGACGATACAATTACATGCTGTCCATCCCGTGTGATTCCCGATTTTCCAGTAACAACGATGCACTGATTGTGGGGTAGAGAGAGAGAGAGAGAGAGAGGTGATTTGAAGAGAATGAAAAGAGAGCTTTTCATATATGACTTTTTTCATCTGGGTGCATGCATGAGAGAGAGAGAGAGAGAGAGAGGACTCGCTTGTGATGTGCACTTAATCAAATAAAGAAAAAGAAAAAAGAAAAAAAAAAAAGAGAAATGGACAATCTGTCAAACACACACACACACACACACACACACACACACACACACACACACACACACGTTCCGTATCCTGATCACACACACACACACACACACACACACACACACACACACAATTTGATCTTGATCTGTGTGTGTGTTTGAAGAAAAAAATGAGATGCCGGGAACGTGAGCATGTCTTAGGCATGCATCTTTCAGTTCTACGAATACTCATTTCTGACGAAAATCAGAAAATATATTAACTGGATTGATATTTGTTAATAGGCCCACTGGTAACACTAAATAAGAGCTGGCTTATTCACCCCAAGGTCAGTCAGTGGATGAGATGTTTGAAGTTCAACATCGAGGATTTTACTGACCTGAGTAAGAAAGATGCTGCGTCAAACTTACTGCCGAAGCTACTACACCTTGCCTCAAAATCCCACAGTACTAGCAAAGTATTTCTGCCGTCTGATGAGAGCAAACAAACAGTGGAGTTGTTACACGCTCGTTCTTTCAGAACTGAAAAAACAGGGGGAATCCCCAAACCAAAGGTATGCGATATTCTGCATTTCCGGAACTGTTTTATTTCATTTTACATGGGTTAATTTGTGACGACAGTCAGCCATGGCACGACCACTTGCATGTTTATTACACCAACCTGCCTCCCCTTTATGTCAGCTGAATGGACTATACTGCACCAGCTATTTTTAGACAGGCGGCGAACAGCCAAAACACCCTTCGGTACCTCGAAACATCACTGTCTGCTAGGAGTTACTTTGCATATTTGTACGATATGAAAAACAGACATATTAAAGATTATTTTACTAAATTATTATTTTACTGTTAAAAAAGCTAATACATCTACCAAAGCTAGGTATTGCGTGTTTTACAGACTTACTTGTATTTGTATTTCTTTTTATCACAACAGATTTCTCTGTGTGAAATTCGGGCTGCTCTCCCCAGGGAGTGCGTGTCGCTATGCTGCAGCGCCACCCATTTTTGACTCACTTGTGTAAACAAAGTGAGTCTATGTTTTAACCCGGTGTTCGGTTGTCTGTGTGTGTGTGTGTGTAGCAAAAGAAGTTCCTGTTTGAACAAAAAATGATAATAATGACAGATCCTTTGTTGGGTCGAATATCAGATCAAAGTGCCAAGTTTAGAGAATACAAAAAATATAAATATAACAGTAAATGCATTATACCCAATACATAAAAAACTTGGATTTTTTTAAAAGTGTATCACAAGTGAGTCTTGAAGGCCTTGCCTTTCTTGTTTTATATTTTTTCGTGCAGTTTTATTTGTTTTTCCTATCGAAGTGGATTTTTCTTCAGAATTTTGCCAGGACCAACCCTTTTTGTTGCCGTGGATTCTTTTACGTGCGCTAAGTGCATGCTGCATACGAGACCTCGGTTTATCTTCTCATCCGAATGACTAGCGCCCAGACCACCACTCAAGGTCTAGTGGAGGGGGAGAAAATACCGGCGGCTGAGCCGTGATTTGAACCAGCGCGCTCAGGTTTTCTCGTTTCCTAGGCGGACGCGTTACCTCTAGGCCATCACTCCACGTACACGCTTGGACTACTATAAATAGACTCACAGTTGGCATTGGTCAGTGTTGACCCTTTGCGCATGCGCAGTGCGATGTGATGTAACTGACAAATTGTGCTGGGAAAATCGATTTTTGTTAATTTGTATGGTTGTTGGGGACATTTATGTAGTAAGTTTTTTTTTTTTTTTTTTTTTTTTTGTTTGTTTTTGTGTGTTTGTTTTTTTAGGCCTGTGCACAGTTATCTCTCAGAATAAAGCATTAGTTGCCTTCTTCGCCTTCTGTTATCGCGAATTATTGATTGAATGCGGCACACTGTCGCACTTGTATTCCAAGATGTCCACCTCCGTCAGTTCGTGTGGGGCCTGTCAGTTACAATTTCTGTTACGTTTATTCTAGTTAATGTAGTAACATCTGTGAAATATTCGTGTGAAGAAAACACGTCGATGTTGCAGTTAGCATCATTCTCAAAGGAAGATAGGGTAAGACCTTCCCACTGAGTACAAAACACAAAAGCCTTTTTATGTCCAGAGTTATGTTTTAATTTTGAATTGTTTTAGATGAGCGAGATCAGTGAAAAGAAAATTATATCCCTTACTAATGATTATTTTTCAGCCTATAAGTTCAACGTCCCATTAACATTATTTTTCAGCCTATAAGTACAACGTCCCATTAACATTATTTTTCAGCCTGTAAGTACAACGTCCCATTAACAGGCAAATTGCGAGAGGTGTGTGTGCCTTAATGTAACTTCCATACTGAGCAAAAGAAGTTACATTTTCAGAGAAAAGAATAATAATTGACTGCTATTGTTCAGTGTGTCAATATGTCACATAAAAAATAAAATGTTTTGTGTGTAAAAAAAGAAAAACATAACAGTAATTTTTGTGTGAAAATATTTGAATATTGAGGGATCGAGGTCACGGATTGTTGCGAGTTCAGCAATGAAATGAGTCAATTATTATCGACCTCAGGAATCTTGGGAAAGAGGTTAATAAGTCAGTGATAAAACTGGGAAGGATGGGGTTAATGTTTGTTTAGTTCTTTCCCTTCCTGTTCCGTATCCTCAGACTGCTTTTCTTTTTAGGGCTTTGTGCGCTTAGTTGTCTTTTACTTCGCAGGTTAGATAGCAGTATTCACCTTTGTTCGAGGTGTAGAGACAGATTGATAGTTGTTCTACGTTTCCCTGCTGTCTCTGTGTGTTGCATCCACCCACCGTGTGTTGTCGAAGCATGGATCATGAAGCAGTGATGGTATGGGCGGTAGTCAGACAGACCTCCCATGGACAGCCAGGCCTGAAGGAATCTGCCCCACTCTGCATGGAGCATGGCCGTGTGCCGCTTGCCTCCCCAAGGCCCCGGAGCATGTGAGGTGGAGATAATGCTGATTGTTTGGGGCCCCGGAAATGACGGGGGTGGCAAGGGAAAACATCCGCAATCTGACCGTGGCCTTCTCCCGCCACGTGGGCCGTGTGCCTGGCACGTGACGTGCACGTGTATGGGGGTCACTCCGGAGATGGGGGCGATAAAGGAAGTGTCTTTCTTCGGTCCCTGGACACCCTGTCTTTTGGTGTGCAGCCAAGGACTATAATTCGGCCCTGTCCTCCGTGTCTTATACATTTCTCACACAGACAAAATGCAAACCTTGCTTCCCTGCTGGTGAGGGATAGGCCCACTGCCGTCCCTGTTTCCATGCAGTGGTGGACAGGCCGTGAGCAGAATGTGAACAAGGACTTCTCGTTCATTCCTTAGCTCAGTTAAGCAGTATTATTCATTCATTTATTTGTTTATCAGACTGTTTTTCCGGTGGTCTGCAATACCAGTGCATAATACACGGCCGCATTACGGCGCCACCAAGATTTGCGATTTTCCTTTTTTTTCATGTTCTCCGTACATAAAAGATAATTTTTTGATGGAATTTCATAATTCTAATATTGAAATCTTGTTCATGAACAGAACATGTTACATACGTGATTAGGACGTTCAGTTGAACATTAACAGAACATAAAGATTATGATAAAAATAGTCGATTTTAAACATCAGTGAACGCCTTATATGTCTGGTAGAGACATTCCATTTTATACAAAAACTGAAAGCCATATGTATCTCATAAAGACGTGTTTTGTACCAACACGTGAAGGCGTTATATCTGACAAAGACGTGTTTCTGCATGAACTGAAGACATGTGTTTGATAAAGACGACCCATCCTTTCACAGCTGTAATGGCCTACTTTGCTGGATGTTTTTGGAGTATTGTGATTGATTGTTGCAATTAGTTGATGTCCATCAGTGGTACACAGCATCGGCACTGGACACGGTGTATGGAGCCAGTAAATCCTGATCAGGCAGGGTGCTGCTTTGTGGAATGGCCCCAGCAACCCTGTACAAGAACACTGTCACGTGTAACGTGAAGCCTTGTTGGCTCCTGAACATGCATGCAGAATGGCAGGGGTAATGTCGGCTGGAGGGGAAGTGATGGCTGGGGAGGGGGAAAGTGATGGGTGTGCCTTGGGAGCAATGCACAACACAACAGTGACCTCCCCTCTGCTCGTGCTCTTTGTGAGGACCACGTGACTGCACGTGCTGCTTGATGCCCGGGCACTGCATCCTCGCTGAAAGGCCTGTCCTTGCTAGTTGGGAAATCGATGGTCTCTATATCTGTCTGCATGTCTGTCTCCCTCCCTCTGTCTCTGTCTCTCAATCTCTCTGTCTCTGTCTGTCTGTCTGTCTCTCTCTCTTGGTCTTAATTTTTTCTCTAGTGCTAAACCTATTTTGAAAGCCTACCCATCAAATGTTTTCCACAATTTAAATACTAATGGTTACAATGATTGGAAAAGCGATGATTTTGCTAATTAAATTTTTTTTTATATTACATATTGATTGGTTATCGATTACTAATGTGATATTCTGGAACTGAAATCTTGATACGTTAGATATTTTTCAGCGTTTGCTCATTGACATTCTGGTACTGAATTAATGATATGTTAGATTTTTTATTTATTGTTTGGTCAGTTGCATCATTGCTTGGGTGGTTAGTTGATTGCTTATGGTAGGGGATTAAGTGGTGTTTTCTTTTGTTGTTGTTTGTTTGTTTTTTCTCTCCAGAGAGAACTGCTTCTTGATGAATACTGGGACAATAATAACAGGCAGACTGCACGTCTGGTAACACCGTGCCAGACACCAAAGATGGAGTGGGCAGATCTCATCCGGGTCACCCATTCCTCAGCCCGGCCAAGGGGCGAAAGCACCGCTCACGCAACCCTTTAGAGTGAGCTCCCTTATTGCGTGTGGGGTGTGCGCCCGCCATCTGGATGATTGATGTCATTAATTTAATAACTTGGCGTGGCTGGGCTTTGATTTTCTGGGGAGGCGACAGAGGGGCGAGGGAGGGACCGGACTGGATAGAGGGGGGGAGTAAAGGGGTGGGGATGGGTGGGGGTTGGGGGTGGAGGGGGAGGGGTTGGGTTGAAGAGAAGCTGAAGATCTGTGAGTGTGGAAGGATGATGGTGATTTTTTTTCAAGCCAAGTGAAAGGGGACGGCCAGGTCAGCATGTATGACTGATGCAAATGGCTGCACTGGCATGTCCAGCCGTCCTCCCCCTCCCTCCCCTACACACACCAGTAATCTCCCCTCCATGCCCCCACATCCCGCCCGTTCCCCTTTCCTCACAGGTCTGTCACCATCTGTCTGTCCACACTTACTGTTTTTCTCTGTGTTGTGGGATTTGTGTCTGTCTTTGTTTCTGTCCTCTTCTTCCTTCTGTCTCTCTATGTATCTGCCATTTTGTCTGTCAGTCTGTCTTCCTCTTTGTGTGCTGTGTTTGTCTCTTTTTGTCACTGCCCCTTCCCTTCGCAACAACACCCTAAACTCTCCAGACTCTATGTTTCCTCATGCATAATTATCATCAGTATTTCTGTCTGTGAGCGTGTCTTGTTGTCAACGTTTCCATCTGTCCCTTTCCACCTCTGTCTGTATCTAACTCTGTCTCCGCGGGCTGTCTGTCTCTCTCTGTCCCTCTGCCTGTCTGTCTCCCTCTGTCTCTGTCTCTCTGTGGTTCGCTCGCTCAGTGCTTCTCTTTCTCCTCCTTGCTGCTCCCTCCGGCAGTTCGATTCATTGTATGGAGTTTCCCAAGAGACCAGATAATTACGCAAATATCCTGTGTATGGAAGAGCACATGCAGGGCTTTTAAAATGAAGGGGAGGAATTGGGGGAGGAGGTGGAAGGGAAGGATATCAAGCGGGTTACGAACTATATGCAGAACATTGTTTAGAACTTGGTTTGTGGTCTTTATCAGCTGTGTATTGAGGAGACAGAGACAGAAGGGGGAGGAGTGAGAGACAGATACAGGGGGGGTGGGGGGGATCCATTTTTATTTCAGTGATGCACGTTATGATACTGTTTCAATCCACACTCATCTGGACACGGTGACAGAACACCAGTATTCATCATAGCACTGGACTGTAAAAGTCACCATTGGGAAGCAGCACACACTGCAGTGCAGAAATGTTTAAAACTGCCATGACACAGTCAAACTGGATGAATACTGATAGACTAACATGACAATAAGATTATTGTTTGTGGATCTGGGGACCAGTTTTGTAGTATTTATTGGAAGAATTTAGTCGTGAGAGATGTAAATGTTATCATTGACAAGAAGCTGACTCAACATGACAGTACATCTATGACAGTGTAGCTCTTACTTCCACATGAGTTCTCTGTTTACGCTTTGCTCTCTCGTGGCAGAACATTCAACTGCTGTCACCTTTGTATTGTGAATCCCACACTCCCAGTATCTTCTACCCCACCACTAGTTTTCTGTGTACTGTTTCAAAGTTCATGTCGTCCATGGATTAAGCGCCCTGATCATCCTCACAATCATCATCATGATCACCATCATCATCATCATCTTCATTATCGTCATTGTTGTCATCGTCGTCATCATCATCATGTACAGTCGTGCCTTTATTCAGTATGTCTTTTTTTTCTTTCTTTCTTTCTTTTTTTGGGGGGGGTTCCTCTCTGTTATACTTTCTTCCATTTTGATCATGGTACATTGTTAGATTTTGGTTTCACTTTGTTATATTTTTTGTTCTGCTTTGTTCGTGGTGCATTGTTCTATTTTTTATTCTACTTTGTTCGAGTACATTATTCTGATTTTTGTTCCTCTTTGTTCGTGGTACTTTGTTATATTTTCCCACTTTGTTCGTGGTACATCTGTCCCACGATGTCTGTCCTCTCAGGTGACTCAGCTGTGTGTTGATGTCAGAGTGACGGATGCAGTGTGCACGTGCTGACGTCAGACTGCTGACACCGGGTGCACTGTGTTGACCAGGGCGGGGAGAAGTTCAAACACAACACGAACGTCAGTTCTGGAAAGCCTTGACACATGGGTGTGGAAAGAGGCGGAAGGAAAACGATGGAGACTGGTGTGTGTGTGCGGGGGGAGGGGGAAGGGGGGGGGGAGAACTCAGAACTGGGAAAGTTTGATGTCCATCGGCCTTTTGACACACCCCATGTGACGAGTACAAAAGGCATAGGGAAGGGGGTGGGGTGCAGCGGGGGTAACAGAGTACAATCTATAGCTAAAAGTTCCCAGTTTGGGGGTATACACTTTTCTGATATAAATTATATACATACATCATCAAAGATATTCGACTTGTGAGAATGCACCATCGCTTTACACTTAACAACCAGCCCTTCTTGTATTGGTTGAAAAAAACATATCAGAAAGAAGTGAAATATTCGAAATTATCATCTGGAAATTATGTGAATATAGAAGTAATATCTAAATGGTAGTCTTCTGCCTTCTGGTAACTGCATGGAAAACATATTTTGATATATTGTGTCCACGGTAAACATTTGCTTTGACACAGAAACCATGCTATTCAAACACACGCGCACACACACACGCCAAAAAAAATCAATAGCAAAAAAACACGCTGTTCAAACACACACACACACAGAGACAGACACACACACACACACACACACACACACACACACACACACACACACACACTATAAAGACAACTGAAGAGGAAGGAGCTGAGGTAGAGAAGATCTCTTTGAGACCAAAGGAACAAAGAGCGCCGCTAACTGAAGCCCCATTTGGGACTAAGCTCCAACCCCCCCTCATTCCAGGCTAACACATCAACCACGGGACCACCAGTGCTGTCAGTGAAGCACTGCCTTCTGTCCCAGCACCCTCCCCCATCACCCTGTCTGTGGATCATGGTTCATGGTATTGATCTTCCCCCTCGTCCCTTCTCCCAGTCCCTCCCTCCCCTGCCGCTACTTTGTACTCTTCTACACCAGGGAGCAGTCACTATTTCTGTGTCTCTGTCACTTTCTGTTTTTTTGTCTCTCATTCTCTCTCTGTCTTTGCCAGTATCATGTGTATGTCTCGTTTACTCGCAGAGTCCCGTTCTCACTTTCAGCGCATGGAGGGGCGGGATGAAGACACACAAGACGTTCAATGCAAAAAGAAAGGAAAACCAGATGGAGGTCCTGTTCAGTTCATCCCCATCCCCATGCCCCCCCCCCCCATCTCCCCTTGTCTCCAGCATCCATTGAAAGCATTGCTCTGCCCCCCTCCCCTCCTTCGCCGCCTCCCTTCTCCTCCACCACCCCACCGCAAACCCCCTTCCCCTCACCCTCTCCACAAGTGTCGGGCAGTCTGCATGAGAATGACAAGTTCATGTGACTCATGGGGATGGAGAGAAAATTGAAGACATTTTTTTGAAACGTCGTTCCAGCACTGCAGCTCCCCTTCCCTTCCCTCCCCCCCCCTCCCCCCCCTCCTTCCCACTTCCTCCACGTTCACGTTTCCCAACCCTGCTGTTTCCCCTCCCCCTCCCTTCTTCAAAAAATTAATAAGAAAAAAGAAATGCACGAAACTGGAAATTGTAATTAGATTGAGTAAAAACGAGAATTGTTTGGACCGCATGTTTGCAAATAATGAATACTTACTTATCAAAGAAGACCCTACTCTGACTATTTGAAATGCATATATATTCTTTTTCCTTCAACTGCGTTTATAACGCCCAACCAAGCTTGAAGATTAAGTACTCTTATATATATATATATATATATATATATATATATATATATATATATATATATATATATATATATCAGGGATGTGTTCTATCCCCACTGTTGTACTCACTATTCACACATGACTGTGCAACTCAAAATGAATGTAACACCATGGTCAAGTCTGCCGATGATACTACTCTAGAAGGGCTGATTACGAACAGTGATGAGTCAAAATATAGGGAAGAAGTACTGGAACTTGTCAGCTGGTGTGATCAAAACAACTTGGATCTCAACGTATCAAAAACCAAAGAATTAATTCTAGATTTCAGGAAGACCAGATCTGACCCCTTACTACTTGTCATTAAAGACAAGCAAGTAGAGATCATCAGCGACTTTAAATTTCTCGGACTGATCATTTCCAACGATTTGAAATGGGATAAAAATACGGAAAAAATTGTTAAGGAAGCACAACAGCCCCTGTAGTTTCTTCGGCGCTTCAAAAAGTTCGGAATTAAAAAAGAAATCGTTGTTGATTTCTACCGAGCAGTCATTGAAAGTGTGCTAACTTTTGCTATTACTGTTTGGTACGGAAACATTTCCAAGGCAAAAGTTGCAGCCCTTAACAGAATCGTAAAAACTGCCACCAAGATTACCGGGGCTGATCTACCTTCTCTAGAAGACATATATTACAAGCGGCAACTCAAAAAAGCAAAATCAGTCAGCCAGGACGAACCACATCCAGCTTTTGGGATTTTCGAGATGCTCCCCTCTGGTTGACGGTACAGAAGTATAAGGACGAAAACCAATCGCTTCGCCAATAGCTTTTTTTCCCAAAGCAGTCAATGCCCTGTCTCTCGAACAAATCCAGTGTGATAAATAGAATTGTGCAACCAACAACCATCTACTTGAATATCTAGTCATCAGCCCTTTCCACATGTAATATGCAGCTTTTGTGTGCGCGCGCGCGTGTGTGTGTGTGTGTGTGTGTGCAGTGCGTGCATGCGTGAGAATACACAAGTTTTTATATTGATATGCACTTGTATGTATCTTATTTCTACTGTATCTGCGTTTGTGTATGATTTTCGATTTATGTTCGTATCTGGTTATGAACTACCCCCCCCCCCCCACTCCCCCTAGTATTCCTTGTGACCCTGGTACATTTGGTAATAGACATATTCTAATCTATTCTATTCTCTCTCTCTCCCTCTCTCTCTCTCTCTCTTATATATATATATATATATATATATATATATATATATATGCCAAGTTTGGCGTGGTGCAGGAGAAGTGTTGGTTGATCTGCCAACGCCTTCCCTCCCAAGGAGAAATGACATGGTCTGTGAAGTGGCCATGACTGCAGGTGTCACAGGAGAACTATATAAATGGAGTCCAAAAAACAAACAAACAAACAAAAAACCACAAAAAAACAAAAACAAACAAAAAAACCCCTCAAAAACAAGAAAAAAACAAAAAACAAACAAAAATCAGAAGACGAAAATCTGTAACTTTATTATGAAAAAAGTAATATATATATATACATATCTTATATCTACAATATATATATATATATATATATATATATATATATATTTAAGTATATATGTATACTACTTCAAGCTCAAATCAGATCACAACAGAAAAGAGCGCTTGTGACATGGTATCAAAAAATATCACAATATGACCTGGTTTATTGGTTTATGACAAATAATCAAATTAAATCAATTGTTCTAAAAATAATTTTTGTAAGAGAAAGTTCTTTACTCAAGTGTTCAAAAACAAATAATTTATTAGGGATATGTGTGTGTGTGTGTGTGTGTGTTTGTGTACACACGCGCGCGTGTGTATATATGTGTGCATGTTGGGAAGGTGAAGATGGACATACATACATTAGACAGACGGGCACGGAAGGGAGGGGAGAGAATGCGTCCTATCTTCACTCCGTCTTTTCCGTTCTCTCTGGGGAAGGAGGAGGAGAGGGTGGGGGGAAGGCAAAGGTAGGGGGTGGGGAGGAGGGGGATGTATCAATAGTATGTATTTAGTTGGGCTGTTTTCGTCAGGCTTTGTCTGTCTCTTCTCTTCTCTTTTGCCTGTCCTTCTGTTCCTTCCTTCTTTCTTGATGTCTGTCTGTCTTATCCCTCTCTTCCGGTTCGTTTTCTGTCACCCCAGTAGTTCTGGAGAGTTTCAGCCATGCTTGAAATCATCTTCTGCTCGTGTGGAGCTGTCGCTTCTGCTTGATGCAAGAAAACCTTGAAGAAAGAAGGAAAGAAAGGAATGCGCGGATAAACAAAATAAAAAAGCAACATGCATTCTAAAGTTCAAACCATATTATTTTTCATCCGTTCGTGAAAGAAAAGGAAACATTTCAATAGATTACAGAGGTAAATTGCTCGGCGAGAGGTTTTTTTTTTCCCCACCAAAAAGTTACAGATTTTCGGTTATTTTTACTTCATTTATCTTTGCTTCTGTCTTTTCCTTCTTAAGTTTCTTTTGTGTTTTCTTTCTTTCTTTTTTCTTTTATGTTACAGTTCTTATATTTGTTCATTCATTCTTTTTTTTTAAAGTATAATTAATTTTAATCTCGTATTCTTACTGTCTTTTTCTTTCTTCCTTTCTTCCTTCAGTCTTTACTTTTGTTGTACTTCCTTGACGGGCGCAGTAGCCGAGTGGTTAAAGCGTTGGACTTTCAGTCTGAGGGTCCCGGGTTTGAATCTCGGTAACGGTGCCTGGTGGGTAAAAGTTGGAGATATTTTTTTCCGATCTCCCAGGTCAACGTATGTGCAGACCTGCTTGTGCCTGAACCTCGTTCGTGTGTATTCGCAATCAAAAGATCAAAAGTTAAAGATCCTGTAATCCATGTCAGTGTTCGGTAGGTTATGGAAACAAGAACATATCCAGCATGCACACCTCCAAAAACGGAGTATGACTGCCTACATGGCGGGGTAAAAACGGTCATACACGTAAAAGCCCATTCGTGTACATACGAGTGAACGTGGGAGCTGCAGCCCACGAAGTTGTACTTCCTTCTTCTACATGTCATTATCGTGTTGTATGTACGGGGAGGGTGGTGAGTGTTTCCCACCATAGTACCATAGCACGAAATGCTAGATTGGGATGTTAGATTCCTGGCACAGTATATAAATAACTCCAGTCATTGCATTACATCACACACACACACACACACACGCGCGCGCGCGCGCGCGCGCGCGCGCGCTGTCCTTGCCAGCCTCTCTCTCTGTCTCCGTCTGTGTGTGTGTGTGTGTGTGTGTGTGTGTGCTCGCGCGCGTGAGTCTGTGTGTGTGGGCCGGACAGATACGGCTTTTCTTTGGTATGGTTTCACGGCAATGCTGGAAATGAGCGTTTTTAAAATGTTCAGAGGATAATTGATTTTCAGCAGCCATGCGTGTCCAAAATAAATACAAGCGAAAGATTCAGTTTTTAAAGATCCATCAAACCATTTCTGCAGCGAGAGCATTCACCAGATTCAGACTTGGTATAAACAGCTTGAAAATAAGATAAGCGTTCCGTTAATAAGAATCTGGATAATTATGACATGCTGTTTTTACAACAAACTGAAGGTAACTTGCATTTTATTATGCGCTGCGAAGCTTACAAACTGATTTGGGGACACATACTTTGTACAAGCCATTATACCAGTCGATATGTCGAACAAAAGGCTGTTTATTAACGAAGCCACGAGCGTTACAAAGTGCGTAGGAATGTATATCTTTAGTTCAGTGAAATATATATGGGGAAGAATGTGTCACTGTCAGTTTATGATTTTCTTCGATATTTTTACTGGCCGCTTGTTAGTATGCACCTATGTTTGCAAGCTGGAGGCCTAAACATTGAAATTTTTGTGTAAAGCTCTGTGTTTGTCTGTCTCTGTCTGTCTGTGTCTGTCTGTCTCTCTGTGTGTGTGTGTCTCTCTCTGCTTGTGCTGTTTCGTTGTTGTTGTTTTCCTTCAACAAACCTCGGACTTCACGGAACGCACTCCGCTGTGTCACTGACTGACGCTGTGTCGCTGACTGACGCTGGTGCCGCTGTGTCACTGACTGACGGTGGTGCCGCTGTGTCACTGACTGACGGGCTGTGTCACTGACTGACGCTGGTGCCGCTGTGTCACTGACTGACGCTGGTGCCGCTGTGTCACTGACTGACGCTGGTGCCGCTGTGTCGCTGACTGACGCTGGTGCTGGTGCCGCTGTGTCGCTGACTGACGGGCTGTGTCACTGACTGACGCTGGTGCCGCTGTGTCGCTGACTGAGGCTGGTGCCGCTGTGTCACTGACTGACGCTGGTGCCGCTGTGTCGCTGACTGACGCTGGTGCTGGTGCCGCTGTGTCGCTGACTGACGCTGTGTCGCTGACTGACGCTGGTGCCGCTGTGTCACTGACTGACGCTGGTGCCGCTGTGTCGCTGACTGACGCTGGTGCCGCTGTGTCGCTGACTGACGCTGGTGCCGCTGTGTCACTGACTGACGGTGGTGCCGCTGTGTGGGCAGGGTCAGAAGAATTTGACACCAGGTGTTCGGCACCCACCGCTCCACCCCCACCATTCCTGGACCCCCCCCCCTCACCCTCCCCCCCCTCCTGTGTTGTGGGTTGGGTAACAGTGTGTGGGTGCGGGGAGGGAGTGTTGTGAGAGCAGTGCCGCTCGTTAGAGGTCTGAGGTCAGGCCCCTTGTTGACCGCTGTGTGGAGCACTGAGCCATGCCCTTGATTTGGCCTCCTCCTCCTGCTGGGCCCGCCTGTCTGCCACTGCTCTTCGTCTCCTGCTTGTTCTGTCCGTGTCTGAACCTCTCTCTCTGAACACAGTTTGGTTTCTCCCTCTCACACTCTTTCTCACACTCACACTCACACACACACACACACACACGCGTTCCTCCTTTCCACCCTAAGGCAGGCACCCTCTCCCCTCCTCTGACCTGTACAGCTGTATGACTGGGACAGACCTCAGAGTGCAGTCCTTCCACATGGTCTTCTTGTCAGCTGGTATCTTTTCCAGTGAAACACACTTCGATTTCTAACCACTGTCCCCACCCTCATTCCTGTATCCCTGCCCCCTCCCTCTCATTCCTCCACATCTCTGTCTCTGTGTTCATCACACAGTGGTCCTGTCCCCACTGTCTCTGTCTCTGTGTTCATCACACAGTGGTCCTGTCCCCACTGTCTCTGTCTCTGTGTTCATCACACAGTGGTCCTGTCCCCTCTGTCTCTGTCTCTGAGTTCATCACACAGTGGTCCTGTCCCCTCTGTCTCTGTGTTCATTACACAGTGGTCCTGTCCCCTCTTTCTCTGTCTCTGTGTTCATCACACAGTGGTCCTGTCCCCTCTTTCTCTGTCTCTGAGTTCATCACACAGTGGTCCTGTCCCCTCTTTCTCTGTCTCTGAGTTCATCACACAGTGGTCCTGTCCCCTCTGTCTCTGTCTCTGAGTTCATCACACAGTGGTCCTGTCCCCTCTATCTCTGTGTTCATCACACAGTGGTCCTGTCCCCTCTGTCTCTGTGTTCATCACACAGTGGTCCTGTCCCCTCTGTCTCTGTGTTCATCACACAGTGGTCCTGTCCCCTCTGTCTCTGTCTCTGTGTTCATCACACAGTGGTCCTGTCCCCTCTGTCTCTGTGTTCATCACACAGTGGTCCTGTCCCCTCTGTCTCTGAGTTCATCACACAGTGGTCCTGTCCCCTCTGTCTCTGAGTTCATCACACAGTGGTCCTGTCCCCTCTGTCTCTGTGTTCATCACACAGTGGTCCTGTCCCCTCTGTCTCTGAGTTCATCACACAGTGGTCCTGTCCCCTCTGTCTCTGTGTTCATCACACAGTGGTCCTGTCCCCTCTGTCTCTGTGTTCATCACACAGTGGTCCTGTCCCCTCTGTCTCTGAGTTCATCACACAGTGGTCCTGTCCCCTCTGTCTCTGTGTTCATCACACAGTGGTCCTGTCCCCTCTGTCTCTGAGTTCATCACACAGTGGTCCTGTCCCCTCTGTCTCTGTCTCTGTGTTCATCACACAGTGGTCCTGTCCCCTCTGTCTCTGTGTTCATCACACAGTGGTCCTGTCCCCTCTGTCTCTGTTCATCACACAGTGGTCCTGTCCCCTCTGTCTCTGTTCATCACACAGTGGTCCTGTCCCCTCTGTCTCTATCTCTGTGTTCATCACACAGTAGTCCTGTTCCTTCTTTCTCTGTCTCTGAGTTCATCACACAGTGGTCCTGTCCCCTCTTTCTCTGTCTCTGTGTTCATCACACAGTGGTCCTGTCCCCTCTGTCTCTGTTCATCACACAGTGGTCCTGTCCCCTCTTTCTCTGTCTCTGAGTTCATCACACAGTGGTCCTGTCCCCTCTGTCTCTGTCTCTGTGTTCATCACACAGTGGTCCTGTCCCCTCTGTCTCTGTCTCTGTGTTCATCACACAGTGGTCCTGTCCCCTCTGTCTCTGTCTCTGTGTTCATCACACAGTGGTCCTGTCCCCCCTGTCTCTGTGTTCATCACACAGTGGTCCTGTCCCCTCTGTCTCTGTCTCTGTTCATCACACAGTGGTCCTGTCCCCTCTGTCTCTGTGTTCATCACACAGTGGTCCTGTCCCCTCTGTCTCTGTCTCTGTGTTCATCACACAGTGGTCCTGTCCCCTCTTTCTCTGTCTCTGAGTTCATCACACAGTGGTCCTGTCCCCTCTATGTGTTCATCACACAGTGGTCCTGTCCCCTCTATGTGTTCATCACACAGTGGTCCTGTCCCCTCTGTCTCTGTGTTCATCACACAGTGGTCCTGTCCCCCCTGTCTCTGTCTCTGTGTTCATCACACAGTGGTCCTGTCCCCTCTGTCTCTGAGTTCATCACACAGTGGTCCTGTCCCCTCTGTCTCTGTGTTCATCACACAGTGGTCCTGTCCCCTCTGTCTCTGTCTCTGAGTTCATCACACAGTGGTCCTGTCCCCTCTGTCTCTGTGTTCATCACACAGTGGTCCTGTCCCCTCTGTCTCTGTCTCTGTGTTCATCACACAGTGGTCCTGTCCCCTCTGTCTCTGTGTTCATCACACAGTGGTCCTGTCCCCTCTGTCTCTGTGTTCATCACACAGTGGTCCTGTCCCCTCTGTCTCTGAGTTCATCACACAGTGGTCCTGTCCCCTCTGTCTCTGTGTTCATCACACAGTGGTCCTGTCCCCTCTGTCTCTGAGTTCATGACACAGTGGTCCTGTCCCCTCTGTCTCTGTGTTCATCACACAGTGGTCCTGTCCCCTCTGTCTCTGTGTTCATCACACAGTGGTCCTGTCCCCTCTGTCTCTGAGTTCATCACACAGTGGTCCTGTCCCCTCTGTCTCTGTGTTCATCACACAGTGGTCCTGTCCCCTCTGTCTCTGAGTTCATCACACTGTGGTCCTGTCCCCTCTGTCTCTTTCTCTGTGTTCATCACACAGTGGCCCTGTCCCCTCTTTCTCTGTGTTCATCACACAGTGGCCCTGTCCCCTCTGTCTCTTTCTCTGAGTTCATCACACAGTGGTCCTGTCCCCTCTGTCTCTGTGTTCATCACACAGTGGTCCTGTCCCCTCTGTCTCTTTCTCTGAGTTCATCACACAGTGGCCCTGTCCCCTCTGTCTCTGTGTTCATCACACAGTGGTCCTGTCCCCTCTGTCGCTGTGTTCATCACACAGTGGTCCTGTCCCCTCTGTCTCTTTCTCTGAGTTCATCACACAGTGGCCCTGTCCCCTCTGTCTCTGTGTTCATCACACAGTGGTCCTGTCCCCTCTGTCTCTGTGTTCATCACACAGTGGTCCTGTCCCCTCTGTCTCTGTGTTCATCACACAGTGGTCCTGTCCCCTCTGTCTCTTTCTCTGAGTTCATCACACAGTGGTCCTGTCCCCTCTGTCTCTGTGTTCATCACACAGTGGTCCTGTCCCCTCTGTCGCTGTGTTCATCACACAGTGGTCATGGCTCCGGACTATATGACGTCATGACGCTGAGGGAGAGAGTGGACAGGGGAAGGAGGGTGGGGAGGAGGAAGTTGACGTAAGCACTGTGTTACCTCACGTTGCAGCATGTCTGACAACTTTGACATGGCGTGCTGTCCCCATGGTGAGGACGTCAGGTCTGATTCACCGTGTGTGTTGGGAAACAACATCGTATTGGACACAAAAGACTTTCTGAGAGACATCCACTGGCATCCTTGGGACGCGCGCAGACATTTTCAGACTTTTTCACTCCCTCTGTCTCTGTGTCTCTGTCTCTGCCTCTGTCTGTCTGTCTGTCTGTCTTTCCGTCTCTGTCTCTGTCTCTCTAAGTCTTGTTTTGAATCTTCAAACCCATGGACTCTTTATAAAATTGTTGCTAAAGGCTTTCGCATTTGACATTCCATTTCGAGTCTCGGTTTCTATTTCTGCCTCTGCATTTGTCTGTCTGTCTGTCTGTCTGTCTGTGTCCAGTAGTGCGGCTGGTGCTGCCAGATCAGCTAACACGCAGGTTGCGGGGTAAATAAAAGACCTGTACATTGAAAAAAACCAAGACTCTTCCTGAAAAAAAAGAAGTTCTGGACTTGTCCTTATAGCCATCATTTGAAGCCGAGTGGGGTTAAAGCGTTGGACTGTTGGACTTTCAACCTGAGGGACCGGGGTCGAGTCTCGGTGACGGCGTCTAGTGGGTAAAGGGTGGAGATTTTTCCGATCTCCCAGGTCAAAATATGTGCAGATCTGCTACTGCCTCAACCCCCTTCGTGTGTATACGCACGCAGAAGATCAAATATGCACGTTAAAGATCCTGTAATCCATGTCAGCGTCCGGTGGGTTATGGAAAGAAGAACATACCCAGTATGCACCCCCCTTCCCCCGAAAACGGAGTATGGCTGCCTACATGGCGGAGTAAATAAAACGGTCATACACGTAAAATGTTACATGTCTGTCTGCGTGTGTTTGTGTGCGTGCCTGCAGTCTGATTGAATGACACAGGAAACGAATGATGAGCGCCCAGTGTCAGCAGTCAGTCAGGTCTACGTAGGTAGGCAGCCTGTTGTGCAAATGACCCCGTGTTTGTACAGCGCTTAGAGCTTGGTCTCCGACCGAGGATAGGTGCTATGTAAGTATCCTTATCAATCAAGCAATATTTTGCCAGGTGTTCTATATCCTTTTCAAGATTGCATGATATATGGAATATTATTCATAGATATTCATACTGTCCTCTGTTTATATGCCTCTCCTTCTCTCCATATGCGCGCGCGCGTGTGTGTGTGTAAAGAAGAGAGAGATTAAATCCAGTTCAAGTCTGTACAGATAGATACATAGCAGTATATGCAGAACCGTCTATATGCCCCCCTTTTTTTCAGTCATTTGATATGCACCGAATGACATGGCTTTGCAGTTTCCTCTTGAAATAGATCTTTTTTGCGATACACTGTTGTTGTTTTTCGTTAAAGAAATATATTTAAAAAAAAGAAGATTATTTAAAAAAGTCGGGACAGCAACAAGAAATGTATAGTGACTAGTACCATGTGAAAACAAACTAAGAACCTGTCCTGTCGGATGTGTACTGAAATAGGTATCAACAATAAAGTTTCCTCTAACTATCAGTGTACACCAACAGTATTCGCGAGAAAACAGTTTGTCTGATCAAAAGCAGTGTGGTGCGATGACCAAACTGAAGCCAACCTCGTGGGGTACTTGACTGCGGAGTGCGCGCGCGCGCGCGCGCGCGCGTGTGTGTGTGTGTGTGTGTGTGTGTCTGTGTGTGTATGTTGAGAAAGTTGGTGTAATCAAAGTGGAAAATGACATTCAAACAGTTCAGCCTCATCCTTCATCCATACATCGGTAAATCACATACTTCAACACGGTGACAATTCCTGTGACGTAACCTCCGGCAAGCCTCGCTCCCACACAACAGTGGGGACGCCATTCTCACAACTTGGAAGGAAACAAAGGGACACGACTGTAAAGTACAGGAAGGGAAAGGGAAGGAGGAGTGTCGTAGGTGTGGAGGAGAGAGGAGAGGGGCGGAAGGCCAATGTGGGAGGCGGGTGGGGGTTTACGAGAGGAGAACATGGGGCCGTAAAACTTGGTGTAAGCCTGATTACGTCATTAACGACTATCATTCTGCTGTGACAAAAAGTCCGGGCCTGCGGGGACAGAAGGCGGGCAGAGAGCACAGCGAGGGGCGGGGAGGAGGGAGGAGGAGTCAGTCCAGCTTCACTTGGCATTTCAACATCCGTATTGCTTTGCAGTAAAAGCTGACTCTCTTTGAATTTTATCACTTTTACAGGAGGCCGTTCCAGACTTCTCTTTGTTCGTTTCATTCGGTCCTGCACACACACACACACGCGCTCGATCTCTGTCTCTGTCTCTGTCTCTCTCTCTCTCTGTATCTCTCTCTCACACACACACACACACACACACACACACACACACACACACACACACACACAAAAGCGCGCGCGATCTCACACACACACACACACACACACACACACACATAAGCGCGCGCGATCTCTCTCTTTCACACACACACACACACACACACACACACACACACATGCATTATCCTGCTCCCTGCTCCCCATATCCCTTTCCTCCCCCTCCGACGCCAGCACTATTTCCGGTGGAACATCACAGTGGATGGGCGGGAGTTCCAAGACTGCTACAACTTCCTGCAACTCTAATCGTCATCATCGTCAGCAGTAGTAGTAGTATACAGGGAGAGAGTGGAGGGTAGAGAAAAAACTGTGTAATTCAAGTTCCATCTGTTTCTTTCAAGCAAGTCAGATTATGAAACATCTGTCTCCCTTTCTTTCTCTTTTCTTATCGTTCGTGTATCAGTTTGTGCTTTTCTCTGTGCCTTCTTTTCTCTCCCTCTCTCCTGCTATTTGTTCCCACCCCCAGTCTTTCTCTTTCCTCGCCCCTCTCACGGCACCACCCAGTGTCTGGCATCACAGTCGGGTCCTTCATATGGCAGACATATATCGTAGTCGTTACTGTTCAATAGTAAACCATCGAGCACCTTTAACAGAATGAACTAATCTGTGTAAATTATAAACGTAATGTTTTCAAACTGAAATCGAAAGTTTTCTTACTTTACTAGCTTCAGCGATATATTTAGCCAAGGATCTAATTACTTCATCATTTTCAGCTGTCAGTACATCAGCTAAGTTTTGCCTTCTGATGACAGGCGTATTCAACAGGTTACACCTGTCTAATGGGTTCGTATGCTTCACATTTAAACAAAAAGTGGTATTCATTTTCGGCAGAATTTGTATTCGTTTTCGGCAGAATTTGTTTTACATATTGGACATATATTGTTTTCTGCTGTGCCTGACGTGAACCATGTTTTATTTGCATTCAAACTCAGAGTCCTTGTTCGAAATCTGGCGAGCATATCTCTGTGCCATTTATATGTTATAACATACAGATATTTGTCAGGTTGTAAATTAATGTTAAAAGAAAGAAACCAAGTATACTTTTCATTCTCTACCATATGACCATGCCAGTTTTGTTGGAAAATACATATCAGTCGATCCATGAATTCCGAAATAAATGCTTTGTAATCCCTTACCTCCTGACTTAACCTAACAATACCAAAGCCGTTTTCAGTCAGCAGTTTCTTTACATTAGATACCCAGTTACACTTACCATTCTCGTGCTGCTGCAATAACATTTCAGAAGCTTGTCTACATAATCTTGTCATGGGTAATGTTACAGTTTGAACCAATATTCAATACTTCTTAAATGCACGGATATACAAAAGGGTATCGACCAGTTTCACCATAGACCATTCTGTTAGAGGAGTGTAAAGGAACATTTTAGAAACGTTTAATGGCAAATGTGCGGACATTTTCCATTTGGCTGTTATTGTGCAACCCCCATATTTCTGCTGCATGTGTTAGAATGGGTTCTACCTGTGTATCGAATAACTTCCAAAAGACCGATGGTTTGTTTGAATTTAGCTTTTTCAGTGATCTAAGGATTTCAGTTACGCCTTTTCTACACATTTCTTCCCATCCTGTATTAAGACCTAACTTTGTAGTGAACGACATTCCAAGATATCTATAAGTTTGTAACTTTTACTTCAAAATTCCCATGCCACCATTTCTCATATCTAGAGAGATGCCCATCCATTCTAAAAACCATAACATTTGTCTTATCTAAGTTGTCAGTTAACTGTAAACAGTCGGCTTCCTCTTTCAGAATGGTCAGCTCGTTCTGTAGGCCAACAACAGTATCAGATAGAAGAATTACATCATCTGCAAACAACATTACGAGTTCTACAGCATCTTGAATCATTTGTATACCATGTTTGCCTCTTTTTTTGCTAATTTGTACAGCTACAGCCAGCTCATTAATAATTTTTTTTAAACGAAAATAACTGGGGACTCAGTAGACATCCTTGTTTAACGCCACGAGGGCAACTGAAAACATCAATGTATACACCTTTTTCACGATCACACGGAAGTACTGAGAGAAAGAGAGAGACACACACACAGACACAGAGAGACACACACAGACACACACACAGAGACACACACAGACACACACAGACACACACACAGACACAGACAGAGACGGAGAGACATAGAAAGAAACAGACAGGAAGAGAGAGAGTGAGGGAGAGAGAGAGAGAGAGAGGGAGGGTGGGGGAGAGGGGGAAACAGAGAGGGTGGGAGTCTGCCATTCACAAGGAAAACAAGGAGTCGTTTGATCATGTCGGCCCGCGCTGCTCCAGTGTACATAATTGATCTGTTGATGTTGACTTTGACAGGTCACGTCATGCACATCGCACTCTGCTGCGGCCGCGCGGTCACAGCCTTTAAATGTTTAGTGTCTTGAATGAACGAGTGAGTGAGCGAGTGCGTATTTGCGCCCGTGTGTGTGTGTGTGTGTGTGTGTGTGTGTGTGTGTGACTTGGCGGATAGGTGGATGTGGCCGCGTGTGTGTGATTGTGCACTGTGTGTGTGTGTGTGTGTGTGTGTGTGTGTGTGTGTGTATGTGTGTGTGTCCGTATTGTTTGTTTGTCATGGGTTTATGTGACTTGATGTGTGTAGTGCCGTGTTCGTCAGCGTTGAATTCCAATTCGGAGATGTGTTAAATTCTAGTTAACTCTTTTGTACTTTGTTTTTACCTTCTTTTAGTGCACCTCACTAGATTTAACATCGTTAGGGATCACGTGGTTGTCTGGGGTATGTTCTGAAAAAAAGGGCAACACAATAAAGTTAATCACGGGATATCAACGTGTGAAGGGTATTGCAGTGAATCGACTTTTTAAGCACAATTCTGAGAAGAACACTTCCTCTCCCAAAGCAGCAAAAAGAAAAGACACCAAGCAAACAAGAAGAGGAAAACACGTGCACGTGCAGCACAACCTGCCTCCACCCTCATACCCCATCTCCCTCCGGTAAATGTGATGATTGTGACACCGACAATGATGATGGTGACGATTACAAAGAAAGTGACATGATTATGGACAATGACAAACTAGGTGTTGTTACTGACCTGGCCAGTGGCTGTGTTTCAGTGGTGTTACTGACCAGGCCAGTGGCTGTGTTTCAGTGGTGCTGTTACTGACCAGGTCAGTGGCTGTGTTTCAGTGTTGTTAGTGACCAGACCAGTGGCTGTGTTTCAGTGTTGTTACTGACGAGGCCAGTGGCTGTGTTTCAGTGGTGTTGTTACTGACCAGGTCAGTGGCTGTGTTTCAGTGGTGTTGTTACTGACCAGGCCAGTGGCTGTGTTTCAGTGGTGTTGTTACTGACCAGGTCAGTGGCTGTGTTTCAGTGGTGTTGTTACTGACCAGGTCAGTGGCTGTGTTTCAGTGGTGTTGTTACTGACGGGGCCAGTGGCTGTGTTTCAGTGGTGTTACTGACCAGGCCAGTTGCTGTGTTTCAGTGGTGTTGTTACTGACCAGTGGCTGTGTTTCAGTGGTGTTGTTACTGACCAGTGGCTGTGTTTCAGTGTTGTTACTGACCAGGTCAGTGGCTGTGTTTCAGTGGTGGTGTTGTTACTGACCAGGTCAGTGGCTGTGTTTCAGTGGTGTTGTTACTGACCAGTGGCTGTGTTTCAGTGGTGTTGCTGGACACTGTCAACAAGTTGAGGCTGGGATGGACCACCTACACCTCCCCTAACGGTCGGGTGGAACTGGCCGACGGCTCGCAGATTGAAAATAAAGGGGTGAGTGCTGGCTACGTACATCTGCGTGCGTCTCTCTCTGTCTCTGTCTCTCTGTCTCTGTCTCTCTCTGTCTCTGTCTCTCTCTCTCTCCTCTCTCTCTCTGTCTCTGTCTGTCTGTCTCTCTCTCTCACGTTGTCAGTAGATCCGTGATCATGATGGCCATTTTGTGGGTTTGTAATTGTGTGTGTGCTGAGAATATGTATTCCCACTAATGATGTGACTGATTTTCTGCGTCTTCAAAAAAATGGTATTTGTATCTCCCTGTCACAAGACAGCAGTCAATGACGCTATAACGTCAGTTTTCAAGTCTGTGACTGTTTCTGTCTCTCTGTCTTTCTCGCTTAGTCTCTTTCTCTGTCTGTGTGTATGTCTCTCTCTGTCTCTGTCCCTCTCTGTCTGTCTGTCTGTCTGTAGGTGAAGTGTGTGTGGTGTCGTTATCCTGTGTGGGACGGTTTCGCGGATCTCCTTTCCATGCATCTCAATCCTGACCACACTGTTATCTCTGAATCCTGACCACACTGTTATCTCTGAATCCTGACCACACTGTTATCTCTGAATCCTGACCACACTGTTATCTATCAATCCTGACCACACTGTTATCTCTCAATCCTGACCACACTGTTATCTCTCAATCCTGACCACACTGTTATCTCTGACCACACTGTTATCTCTCAATCCTGACCACACTGTTATCTCTGACCACACTGTTGTCTCTCAATCCTGACCACACTGTTATCTCTGAATCCTGACCACACTGTTATCTCTGAATTCTGACCACACTGTTATCTCTGACCACACTGTTGTCTCTCAATCCTGACCACACTGTTATCTCTGACCACACTGTTATCTCTGAATCCTGACCACACTGTTGTCTCTGACCACACTGTTATCTCTGACCACACTGTTATCTCTGAATCCTGACCACACTGTTATCTCTGACCACACTGTTATCTCTCAATCCTGACCACACTGTTATCTCTGTTATCTCTCAATCCTGACCACACTGTTATCTCTGACCACACTGTTATCTCTGTTATCTCTCAATCCTGACCACACTATTATCTCTGTTATCTCTCAATCCTGACCACACTGTTATCTCTGTTATCTCTCAATCCTGACCACACTGTTATCCACACTGTTATCTCTGAATCCTGACCACACTGTTATCTCTGTTATCTCTCAATCCTGACCACACTGTTATCTCTCAATCCTGACCACACTGTTATCTCTGAATCCTGACCACACTGTTATCTCTGTTATCTCTCAATCCTGACCACACTGTTATCTCTGAATCCTGACCACACTGTTATCTCTGAATCCTGACCACACTGTTATTTCTGACCACACTGTTATCTCTCAATCCTGACCACACTGTTATCTCTGACCACACTGTTATCTCTCAATCCTGACCACACTGTTATCTCTGACCACACTGTTATCTCTGAATCCTGACCACACTGTTATCTCTCAATCCTGACCACACTGTTATCTCTGACCACACTGTTATCTCTCAATCCTGACCACACTGTTATCTCTGAATCCTGACCACACTGTTATCTCTGAATCCTGACCACACTGTTATTTCTGACCACACTGTTATCTCTGAATCCTGACCACACTGTTGTCTCTGACCACACTGTTATCTCTGACCACACTGTTATCTCTGAATCCTGACCACACTGTTATCTCTGACCACACTGTTATCTCTGACCACACTGTTGTCTCTGAATCCTGACCACACTGTTATCACTGAATCCTGACCACAGTGTTATCTCTGAATCCTGACCACACTGTTGTCTCTGACCACACTGTTTATCTCTGTACCAAAAACTGTGATCTCTGCCCACCTTTTTGCCCCTAAAAATCATTACCACACTTGTTACCCCCTACTGAAGAAGACCCCCACGACTCGAGAACCACACTGACCACACAGGACACACCGACACCACTGAACTCAATCCGACCACACAGTACGAGACGGGAGACATAGAAAGAAACAACAGTGAAGTGAGAGTGCTGGGAGACGAGAGATGGATGGAGGTGTGAGGTGAACACAGAGTGTGATCTGCATTCACAAAAACAAGATGTTTATCATATCGCCCGCTGTCCATGTAATATTATCTGTTGATGTTGACTTTGACAGTTACTCATGCAATTCGCACCTGCTGGGCCCGCGGTCACAGCCTTATGTTAGTCTTGAATGACACGATGAGTGAGCGTGCTATTTGACCCACGTGTTGGTTGTGGTGTGTTTTTTGTGTGTGTGTGACTTCGATATGGATGCCGCTGTTATTGTGCACTGTTGTGTTTGTGTTTTGTGTGTTTGTGTTGTCGTTTTCCGTACTGTTGTTTGTCATGGTTTGTACTTGATGTTGTATGCCGTGTTCTCACGTGAATTCCAATTCGGATGTTTAAATTCTAGTAACTCTTTGTATCTTTGTTTTACCTTCTTTGGCACCCACTAGATTTACATCGTTGGGATCACAGTGTTGTATGGGTATTTCTGAATCAAGGGCAACACAATAAAGTTAATCACGGAACAACGTGTAGTTTGCGTAATGACTTTTAATGCCAATTCTGGAAGAAACTTCTGCCCAAAGCACAAAAGATACTGCACAAGCAAACAAGAAGATGAAACTGCCTGCACACAACCTTACCTCCACCCTCATTACCCAATTCTCCCATGTTATGTGATGATTGTGACACCGACAATGTGATGGTGACGATACAAGATGTACATATTATGACATGACAACCAGGTGTTTTACTGACCAGTCATGGCTTGTTGGCTGTGTTTCAGCTGTGAGTTACTGACCAGCAGCTGTGTTGGCTGTGTTTCAGTGGGTGTTACTGCTGACAGGCTGTGTTTTCAGTGGTGTTACACCAGCAGTGTACTGTGTTTCCATGTGGTGTTCTATCCTGACCAGTCAGTGCTGTTCAGTGGTTTGTACTGACCACATGGTTTTCAATCTGTGTACTGACATCATGCTGTGTTTCATGTGTACTGACGGCCATGGCTGTTTCGTGGTGTTGACCAGCATCTGTGTTTCTGATGCTGTACACCAGGTTCAGTGCTTGTCTCATGTGTTGTTACTGACCAGTCATGCTGTGTTTCAGTGGTGCTGTTACGCGGGCCATGCTGTTCAGTGTGTTACTGACCAGCATTGCTGTTTCAGTGGTTGTTACTGACCCATGCTGTGTTCAGTGGTTTGATCTGACCACTGCTGTTTCATGATGTTACTGACCAGTGTCTACTTGTTCGTGGCATGTTGTTACTGACCACGGTTCATGGCTGTGTTCACTGTGTTGTTATGCCATGCTGTGTTTCATGGTGTTGCTGGAACTGACCACAGTTAGGCTGGTGGAACACCTACACCTCTATACCGGCGGGTGAACTGGACCGACGGCTCGTCAGATTGAAAATAAAGGGTTGATGCTGGCTGTACATCGCGTGTGTCCTCTCTGTCTATCTCTGCTCTGTCTCTCTCTGTCTCTGTCTCACTCTCTATCTCTATCTCTGTCTCCTACTGTCTGTCTCTGACTCTGACCACGTGTTTCAGTAGACCTATCATGATGCCATTTGTGGGTTGTAATTGTGTGTTGCTGAGAATTGTATTCCCACTAATGATGTACTGATTTCTGCGTCTCAAAAAAATGGTTATTTGTACTCCCTGTCACAAGTCAGCTGAATGCCGATACGTCATTTTCAAGCTGTGATGTTCTCTGTCTCCTGCTTTCTCGCTTGTCTCTTTCTCTGACCTGGTGTATGTCTCTCTGTCTCTGTCCCTCTGTCTGTCTGTCTGTCTGTAGTGACATTGTGTGTGTCGTTATCTTGGACGGTTCGGATCACTTTCCATGCATCTCAATCCTGACCACACTGTTATCTCTGATCCGACCACACTGTTATCTCTGAATCCTGACCACACTGTTA
>NC_134903.1:22525519-22555519 GCF_041734735.1 Babylonia areolata
CAGGATTGGGGTCATTTGATGAGCTGCAGTGCACAGGATTGGGGTCATTTGATGAGCTGCAGTGCACAGGATTGGGGTCATTTGATGAGCTGCAGTGCACAGGATTGGGGTTATTTGATGAGCTGCAGTGCACAGGATTGGGGTCATTTGATGAGCTGCAGTGCACAGGATTGGGGTCATTTGAAGAGCTGCAGTGCACAGGATTGGGGTCATTTGAAGAGCTGCAGTGCTCTGAAGGGCCAGGGTCGGGAGTTCCAGATGGCAGTCACCGCCTCCTCCTGCACACCACATCACAGTGTGTGATTTCTGATTTTCCTTTTCAGTTTACTCCATACACAGTGAAGCCTTTTTAAAAATCAGTTCACAATGTCACCTGTGAATTTTGCTTCATTGTAAGAGAGACTCCATCTGGAGATGACCTCACAACCAGAGTGCCCTCTCCTCTCCCGCAGTAATAACACACAGAGTGGGTTGATGTGTGGGGGGTTGAAACGGTTGATGTGTGGGGGGTTGAAAGGGGTGGTGTGTGGAGTTTGAAAGGGTTGATATGTTGGGGTTTGGGTTTGAAAGGGGTGGTGTGTGTGTGTGTCGGGGGGTTGAAAGGGTTGATACGTGGGGGTTTGAAATGGTTGATGTATGGAGGGTTGAAAATGGTTGATGTGGGGGGGTTGGGTTTGAAAGGGGTGGTGTGTTGAGAGTTGAAAGGGTGGTGTATGGAGGGGCTGAAAGGGGTGGTGTGTGAGGTGTTTAAAGTGTTGATGTGGGGGGGGGGGGGGCTGAAAGGGGTGGTGTGTGGAGTTTGGGAGGGTGGTGTGTGGAGTGGTGAAAGGTGAGAGGGGTGGTGGGGGGGTGAAAGGGTGGTGTGTGGGTTTGGAAAGGATGGTGTGTGGAGGGTTGAAAGGGTGGTGTGTGGAGGGTGGAAAGGGTGGAGGGTGGAAAGGGTGGTGTGTGGAGGGTGGAAAGAGGTGGTGTGTGGAGGGTGAAAAGAGGTGGTGTGTGGAGGGTTGAAAGGGTGGTGTGTGGGGTTTGAAAGAGGTGGTGTGTGGAGGGTGAAAAGAGGTGGTGTGTGGAGGGTGGAAGGGTGGTGTGTGGAGAGTTGAAAGAGGTGGTGTGTGGAGGGTGGAAGGGTGGTGTGTGGAGGGTGGAAAGGGTGGTGTGTGGAGGGTGGAAAGGGTGGTGTGTGGAGGGTGGAAGGGTGGTGTGTGGAGGGTGGAAGGGTGGTGTGTGGAGGGTGGAAGGGTGGTGTGTGGAGGGTGGAAAGGGTGGTGTGTGGAGGGTGGAAGGGTGGTGTGTGGAGGGTGGAAAGGGTGGTGTGTGGAGGGTGGAAGGGTGGTGTGTGGAGGGTTGAAAGGGGTGGTGTGTGGAGGGTGGAAAGAGGTGGTGTGTGGAGGGTGGAAAGAGGTGGTGTGTGGAGGGTGGAAGGGTGGTGTGTGGAGGGTTGAAAGGGTGGTGTGTGGGGTTTGAAAGAGGTGTGTTGGACTGAAACGGTTTGTGTGATTGAAAGTGGTGGTTTGGGGGGTTGGGGTTGAACGGGGTGGTGTGTGTGTGTGTGTGTGTGGGTGTGTGTGTGTTTGAATGGGGTGGTGTTGGGGTGTGTGTGAAAGGGTTGGTGTGTGGAGGTGGTGTGTGTGGGGTTGAAAGGGGTGGTGTGGGGTGGGGGGTGGGGGTTGAAATGTGAGGTGAGCAGCGTGGAGTTTTGTGTGTGGACTAAGCTAAGCTAAAGATATAGATTAAGAAGGAAAAGAAGGAGATATCTTTTTCAGTAAGGTGAAGAGGTAGTAGTTAATTATGTGAGAGGTTGTGGCCGATTTGAGACAGTAACTGTTCGACTGAGGCTGCCTGTGTTGTGGTCCATGTCACTTTTTTGTCTCGGGTTTTTTGTTTGTTTGTGGTTTGATTCAGTTTTTTTTTCTTCTGTTCTCCTTTTCTTTCTTTTCGTTTCATCCCCCCCCCCCCCTCTCTCTCTCTCTCTCTCTCTCCATCCCACTTCCATTTTATTTCTTTTTTCCAGTTTTTTTTCTCTGTATTTTCTTTCCTTGCCCTTTCTTTTATTTGCAAGTGCCCGCCTCCTTCCGCAATTCCGCGCAATTTTCTTTCTGAAGGACTTCCTCTCCCCCTTACCCCTCGCTTTTCTTTTTCTTTCCTTTCTTTGCTTCCTTTTCTTGATCCTGGCCTCATTTTCTTCTGTTTTCCTTTGTTTAATGAGGAATTGAATCCCTCCTCCCCGTGTGGAAATGTCAGTGATGCAGCCTGTCAGTGCTGTAGGTTTCCTGGTTGTGTTGTTAACTGTCGTCACTGTGCACTGACAGCTCTTTGATCAAGACGTGCTGTAGGTTTCCTGGTTGTTTTAACTGTCGTCACTGTGCACTGACAGCTCTTTGATCAAGACGTGCTGTAGGTTTCCTGGCTCTGTGATCAAGACGTGCTGTAGGTTTCCTGGTTGTTTTAACTGTCGTCACTGTGCACTGACAGCTCTTTGATCAAGACGTGCTGTAGGTTTCCTGCTTGTGTTAACTGTCGTCACTGTGCACTGACAGCTCTTTGATCAAGACGTGCTGTAGGTTTCCTGGTTGTTATCTTCACTGTTGTCATTGTGCACTGACAGCTCTTTGATCAAGACGTGCTGTAGGTTTCCTAGTTGTTATCTTCACTGTCGTCACTGTGCACTGACAGCTCTGTGATCAAGACGTGCTGTAGGTTTCCTGGTTGTTTTAACTGTCGTCACTGTGCACTGACAGCTCTGTGATCAAGACGTGCTGTAGGTTTCCTGGTTGTTTTAACTGTCGTCACTGTGCACTGACAGCTCTGTGATCAAGACGTGCTGTAGGTTTTCTGGTTGTGTTGTTAACTGTCATCATTGTGCACTGACAGCTCTGTGATTAAGACGTGCTGTAGGTTTCCTGGTTGTTTTAACTGTCGTCACTGTGCACTGACAGCTCTGTGATCAAGACGTGCTGTAGGTTTTCTGGTTGTGTTGTTAACTGTCATCATTGTGCACTGACAGCTCTTTGATCAAGACGTGCTGTAGGTTTCCTGGTTGTGTTAACTGTCGTCACTGTGCACTGACAGCTCTTTGATCAAGACGTGCTGTAGGTTTCCTGGGTGTGTTAACTGTCGTCACTGTGCACTGACAGCTCTTTGATCAAGACGTGCTGTAGGTTTCCTGGTTGTGTTAACTGTCGTCACTGTGCACTGACAGCTCTTTGATCAAGACGTGCTGTAGGTTTCCTGGTTGTTATCTTCACTGTCGTCACTGTGCACTGACAGCTCTTTGATCAAGACGTGCTGTAGGTTTCCTGGTTGTGTTAACTGTCGTCACTGTGCACTGACAGCTCTTTGATCAAGACGTGCTGTAGGTTTCCTGGTTGTGTTGTTAACTGTCGTCACTGTGCACTGACAGCTCTTTGATCAAGACGTGCTGTAGGTTTCCTGGTTGTGTTAACTGTCGTCACTGTGCACTGACAGCTCTTTGATCAAGACGTGCTGTAGGTTTCCTGGTTGTGTTAACTGTCGTCACTGTGCACTGACAGCTCTGTGATCAAGACGTGCTGTAGGTTTCCTGGTTGTTATCTTCACTGTCGTCACTGTGCACTGACAGCTCTGTGATCAGGACGTGCTGTAGGTTTCCTGGTTGTTTTAACTGTCGTCACTGTGCACTGACAGCTCTGTGATCAGGACGTGCTGTACGTTTCCTGGTTGTTTTAACTGTCGTCACTGTGCACTGACGACTCTGATCAAGACGTGCTGTATGTTTCCTGCTTGTTTTAACTGTCGTCATTGTGCACTGACGACTCTGATCAAGACGTGCTGTATGTTTCCTGCTTGTTTTAACTGTCGTCATTGTGCACTGACGACTCTGATCAAGACGTGCTGTATGTTTCCTGCTTGTTTTAACTGTCGTCATTGTGCACTGACGACTCTGATCAAGACGTGCTGTATGTTTCCTGCTTGTTTTAACTGTCGTCACTGTGCACTGACAGCTCTTTGATCAAGACGTGCTGTATGTTTCCTGCTTGTTTTAACTGTCGTCATTGTGCACTGACGACTCTGATCAAGACGTGCTGTATGTTTCCTGCTTGTTTTAACTGTCGTCATTGTGCACTAACGACTCTGATCAAGACGTGCTGTATGTTTCCTGCTTGTTTTAACTGTCGTCATTGTGCACTGACGACTCTGATCAAGACGTGCTGTATGTTTCCTGCTTGTTTTAACTGTCGTCACTGTGCACTGACAGCTCTTTGATCAAGACGTGCTGTATGTTTCCTGCTTGTTTTAACTGTCGTCATTGTGCACTGACGACTCTGATCAAGACGTGCTGTAGGTTTCCTGCTTGTTTTAACTGTCGTCACTGTGCACTGACAGCTCTTTGATCAAGACGTGCTGTAGGTTTCCTGCTTGTTTTAACTGTCGTCACTGTGCACTGACAGCTCTTTGATCAAGACGTGCTGTAGGTTTCCTGCTTGTTTTAACTGTCGTCACTGTGCACTGACAGCTCTTTGATCAAGACGTGCTGTAGTTTCCTGCTTGTTTTAACTGTCGTCACTGTGCACTGACAGCTCTGTGATCAAGACGGAGAAAACAGCGCACGTAATTCTTCACAGCCAGTTTGTTCTGACGTGTTGTTTTTTTCTTGTTTTTTATTTTTCTTTTCTGTTCATGAGATTTCACCGTTTAACGTGAACAGTACAGGAAAACCAGATTTGGTAATTGATTCTCCAGTCTTTAAAAATTATATTAGAAAATATTTTAAAAACTTTTTATGTTGTTGTTATTTTGATATTTCTTAAACTTTTTATTTCTTCGTTTGTTTATTTGTTTATTTATTTCTAATAATAATGATAATGATGATAATGTACATTTATATAGCCTCCTTTTTCTCTAAGAGCTCTGGGTGCTTTACATGAAAGAAAAGGTTACAAAATACATGAGTCATTTATGACCACTCTTTCTCAAAGATTATGTGGGCAGCCTGTGGGAAGGGAAATACAGTGGTCGATTCTACCAGTTTATCTTTCTTTTCTTTTCTTCATTTTTTTATCATTGCATAATTTATGCTATCGTTTTCGATTTATTTTCATTGATAGAAATAAAAATCGGTAGAAAGTCTACAAATGTTTTGATCTATACCGTGGCAAAATGTCAGCATCTTCACAATGGGAATAGGGATGATCAGACCAAAGAAGGAAAGTCTGATCTACTTTGTTGTAAAGGCGTTGGTTTACGCTAAGTAAAACGCCTTAACTCTGGCTTATTTTCTCTCCAGATTTCTGTTTGATCAAATTTCAACATCACCGATTCTACTACCCTCTTTGCTCTTGGGTTATTGATATGTTTGTAATTATCATAATCATAAGTCGGGTCCAATACAAGATTCCAACCCCCCACAGCGATTGCATTATGGCTGTTATATTGTTCACCTCAGTATTTCAAAAAGGTCTTGATAAAACTGAGGTGTATCTCTGTTTGGGCCATACATTCACTAAAATTATTTCTTTATCCATAGCAGAAGATTTTATTATAATGTAATTCCCATTTTGGTCTCTTTTAATATATTTAACCTTAAATTCAAAATTATTGTTAAACAGCACTGCTACTCCTCTTGATTTTCTTTATGGGAAGCAAAATAAAAATTTATTTTTACATATCTTTCTAATTTCGTATCAAAGTGTGTATCCTGTAAACAATAAATTGAATGTTTGTTGTTTTTTGTTTTTGTTTTTTTTGTTTGTTTTGTTTTGTTTTGTTTTTTTAATAGTGAAACACGTCTCTTCTTACGTTTCCCAGCCATGACAGTTTAATGACGAAATAACTAAATTTTCCATTTGAATTGCATATCGAAATATAAACAAAAACACATATGAAATGAATAAACAGAAAAAAGTCAAGACATACATATTGTAAAACTAGTTGAATACAACTAGGTCTAATTTTCAATTCTTCTGACCAATCATTAATCCCACATACAAAAGCAATTAGGAATATAGCATCCGAAAAGATGTTGACACAATACATTTCCATTATCAACATAAGCATTAACCAAAAAGAATGCTTTCAATGAAAAAACGTCCATAAACATGTGACATTTCAGCCTACTGCTCAAGATGAAAAAAAAACTTTGCCAAAAACAGAAACAAAACAGAATAAAGAAACTTGATTTGTATTGGAAGACATTTGAAAATAGGCAACCAGTCCAGAGAGGGAAAAGGGGGGGGAAATACCTCTGAATTGACAGTTGCGTAAGAGTGTGCAGTGTTTTTTGTTGTTGTTTTTAAAGACCACCACTTGAGGTCTAGTGGCAGGGCAGGCGTTGTATTCGATCACAGACAGTCTGACAAAAGTTACTGAGTGTGTGAATCAAACAGGTATGCTGTTAGTCTACAGTAATGCGTTGAGAACCAAAGCAGGTGACTGAACCGGTCGGAATTAGATCACTTTACCCTACTGACATTAAACATTTCAGTGTTCAGTGTTCTCTCTCTCTCTCTCTCTCTCTCTCACACACACACACACACACTCTCTCACTCTCGCTCAGTGGTAACGTATGTGTAGGAGGAAAGGAAAGAAAGAAAGGAAGGAGAGAAAGAGAGAGGTGAAATCCAAATCCTCTGAAGTTGCCGGAACAGTTCCCCAAGGGGATGGTGATAAAGGAGGAAGAAAGGGAGGTGGTGAGGAGCAGGGGAGAGAGAGAGAGAAGGGGGGAAGAGAGAGAGAGAGAAGGGGGGAGAGCAGGGGGGAAGAGAGAGAGAGAGAAGGGGGGAGAGAGAAGGGGGAGGGGGTGCGGGGGGGTGGGGGTGGGGAGAGAGTCGTTTGACTTGGAGACAATCGCTGATGTATTTTCTTTCTTTAGATATCCTTGCAAACGCTCCGAACAAATGGTGATGTTCAGTTTTGTGGGGCGTGGAGAGGGGGCGTTGAGAGGGGGGAGGGGCGTTGAGAGGCTACAGGAGGGGGCCTACTGGCGGGGGGAGTGAGACAGAGGAGGGAAGAAGGCCCCCGATCCCTCTACCTCACCACCCCCTGCACCCTTTTTCGCTCACTCCCCAACACAAACCAATGCCCTTTGGATTCCGCTTTGCCCAAACCACCCTGACTAAAATCAATATGATTATATTTTTTAAAGAACGATGTTTTGACTACCGTTTTCACTTTGAAGGACGCGTTAAAAGCCTGCGGACTTATCCATATACGCTATACGTTACATATGCCGTAGTTAAATAAAAGAAGAAAGACAAAATTAATGATCAATAAAATATTAAATGGATACCCCATTCCCCCAAAAGTGATAAATGCTGAGATCTCTCACTCTTTCCCCAACCTCTTTCTCTCGCACGCGCTCGTGCACACACACACACACACACACGCACGCACGCACGCACGCGTGCAGACACACACACACGCACACACTGACGGCTTCGTCTGATCCTTACATTCGTCGTTGAACCTTTTCCCTCCAAGAACAAGAGACTGTTATTGTTCCTTCACAACACAGGACAGCAGGAAGGGAACAAAGAGGTGCTGGCAAGTCGCTGGCGTGGACGTGCAACACAAACACACACGTCCTCCTTCCCTCCTTCATGTGGTGTGCTCCCCCACTCCCTCCTCACCCAGCCTCCCAGTCGTTGCTTAATGAATTGCTTTCGGGGATGGTGGGGGGCTGGGGGTGGGGCAGTAGGGAAGGGGTAGGAATTGATTTGTCAAACGGTTTGCTTCTACCAGGAAGGACAGAGAGCCGGCCAGACATTGTAAGGTTGAGTCTGCTTGGTTGACTCCAATGTGTGTGTGTGTGTGTGTGTGTGTGTGTGTGTGTGTGAGTGTGTTGTGTGTGTGTGTGTGTGAGTGTGGTGTGTGTGTGTGTGAGTGTGGTGTGTGTGTGTGAGTGTGGTGTGTGTGTGTGTGTGTGTGTGTGTGTGTGTGTGTGTGTGTGTGTGTGTGTGTGTCCTTTCTTTTGGTGTCGAACCTCCCCAATCAGCCTCCATTTCTATGTTTCCATCTTCCTCCACACCCCACTCTCTCTCTCTCTCTCTCTCCCCCCTCCCCTACCTCTCCACCTCCACCTTGCTCCTACTTCTCTCTGTCGCCGGCGACAATAATTATGTACAGGGCGACAATGAATGCAGTGAGGGTCTCCACATATCGTCGCCGGCGACAGCATAATGCAGAGGCGGACAGTATATACTGTGATCTCCCAGTCCCCCCTTCATACCTCCTGTGTTTTTCGATGGACAGGAGTGAGCTAACTTTGATTTCAACAAATCAGGGAAAGAGTATGATCATTTTGCAGGTTGATGTTGTTTGTTTTCCGTGAGATTTTCATGTTAATTTTAGATTGTTTTTAATGTTATTGTTTCATTTCATTTTAAAAAAATGACCAGTTGTTTTAAATTGAATCAATTTGACTTAATTTCATGTTATGTAGTATTTATGGAGTCAGAGACGGTGAAGAATGGGGCCTGTGCGTGAGGTTGTTAATCAGAGAGGGGGGGGCGGGGCATTGCAGGGCAGAGGGCGATGGGGGTGTGGGGGAAGGTTGGAGAGTTTGTGAGAGTTTTATATCATATTTCTTACGTTTTGAGTGTGCTATACTTTTACAATTTGATGCATGGAAAAATATTCTAAAGTTATACTTCCTCGTACTATGTTGTCGCCCACGAGCCAATGTTCTGTCTGTAAGGTCATTAACTGATTTGATGGATTGATTGGTTGATTGATTGGTTTCAAATAAGCTTTTAATCAAGCAACAGTATTCATTTCAGTTTCCATCTGTCCGTGTGTGTTGGAGTGTGTTGGGGATGGGGAGTGAATGTGTGTGCATTACATTGTTTTATATAGTTATCCCGTGTATCCCTCCACTCGCTCATCACGAAACTTTCTTTCTCGGAACAAGTTTTAACCCAGTATTTCTGTGTAGAAATTCTCCCGTATAATGACATACATACAAACCAAATCTCACTTCGAGCAAAGTAAGTTTCCATCACCAACAAGATTCTGTTCTGGGAAGTACCTGACAGAAGGATGCCGCCGCTCCAGGGACAGTCCTGCACAGCACACATGGACAGTCCTGCACAGCACACATGGACAGTCCTGCACAGCACACATGGACAGTCCTGCACAGCACACATGGACAGTCCTACACAGCACACATGGACAGTCCTACACAACACACAGCACACAGGGACAGTCCTGCACAGCACACAGTACACAGGGACAGTCCTGCACAGCACACAGCACACAGGGACAGTCCTGCACAGCACACAGTACACAGGGACAGTCCTGCACAGCACACAGCACACAGGGACAGTCCTGCACAGCACACAGGGACAGTCCTGCACAGCACACAGGGACAGTCCTGCACAGCACACAGCACACAGGGACAGTCCTGCACAGCACACAGGGACAGTCCTGCACAGCACACAGGGACAGTCCTGCACAGCACACATGGACAGTCCTACACAGCACACATGGACAGTCCTACACAACACACAGCACACAGGGACAGTCCTGCACAGCACACAGTACACAGGGACAGTCCTGCACAGCACACAGTACACAGGGACAGTCCTGCACAGCACACAGGGACAGTCCTGCACAGCACACAGCACACAGGGACAGTCCTGCACAGCACACAGTACACAGGGACAGTCCTGCACAGCACACAGCACACAGGGACAGTCCTGCACAGCACACATGGACAGTCCTGCACAGCACACATGGACAGTCCTGCACAGTACACAGGGACAGTCCTGCACAGCACACAGGGACAGTCCTGCACAGCACACAGCACACAGGGACAGTCCTGCACAGCACACAGCACACATGGAGAGTCCTGCACAGCACACAGGGACAGTCCTACACAGCACACAGCACACAGGGACAGTCCTGCACAGCACACATGGACAGTCCTACACAGCACACAGGGACAGTCCTGCACAGCACACATGGACAGTCCTGCACAGTACACAGGGACAGTCCTGCACAGCACACAGCACACATGGACAGTCCTACACAGCACACAGGGACAGTCCTGCACAGCACACATGGACAGTCCTGCACAGTACACAGGGACAGTCCTGCACAGCACACAGCACACAGGGACAGTCCTGCACAGCACACATGGACAGTCCTGCACAGCACACAGCACACAGGGACAGTCCTGCACAGCACACAGCACACATGGACAGTCCTGCACAGCACACATGGACAGTCCTGCACAGCACACATGGACAGTCCTGCACAGTACACAGGGACAGTCCTGCACAGCACACAGCACACAGGGACAGTCCTGCACAGCACACAGGGACAGTCCTGCACAGCACACAGCACACATGGACAGTCCTGCACAGCACACAGTACACAGGGACAGTCCTGCACAGCACACAGGGACAGTCCTGCACAGCACACAGCACACAGGGACAGTCCTGCACAGCACACATGGACAGTCCTGCACAGCACACATGGACAGTCCTGCACAGCACACAGGGACAGTCCTACACTGCACACATGGACAGTCCTACACAGAACACAGGGACAGTCCTGCACAGCACACATGGACAGTCCTGCACAGCACACAGGGACAGTCCTACACTGCACACATGGACAGTCCTGCACAGCACACAGGGACAGTCCTACACACATGGACAGTCCTACACAGCACACAGGGACACGGGGCAGGGGGTCTGTGCAGTGACTGAGGTGCACTTGGTCTGTCCTTTGTCTGTACTCACCGTCACTGTGACTGACAGTCCTCATTGCTCCACAGTCAGGCCATGAAATCCTCATTGCTCCACAGTCCACAGTCAGGCCATGAAATCCTCATTGGTCCACAGTCAGGCCATGAAATCCTCATTGGTCCTTTGTCAGGCCATGAAATCCTTATTGGTCCAGCCAGGCCATGAAATCCTCATTGGTCCACGGTCCACAGTCGGCCATAAAATCCTCATTAGTCCACAGTCAGGCCATGAAATCCTCATTGGTCCACGGTCCACAGTCGGCCATAAAATCGTCATTGGTCCACAGTCAGGCCATGTAATCCTCATTGGTCCACAGCCAGGCCATGAAATCCTCATTGGTCCACGGTCCACAGTCAGGACATGAAATCCTCATTGGTCCATAGTCAGGCCATGAAATCCGCATTGGTCCATAGTCAGGCCATGAAATCCTCATTGGTCCACAACCAGGCCATGAAATCCTCATCGGTCCAGTGAGGCCATGAAATCCTCATTGGTCCAGTCAGGCCATGAAATCCTCATTGGTCCATAGTCAGGCCATGAAATCCTCATTGGTCCAGTCAGGCCATGAAATCCTCATCGGTCCAGCCAGGCCACGAAATCCTCATTGGTCCACAACCAGGCCATGAAATCGTCATTGGTCCACGGTCCACAGTCAGGCCATGAAATCCTCATCGGTCCAGTCAGGCCATGAAATCCTCATTGGTCCAGCCAGGCCATGAAATCCTCATCGGTCCAGTCAGGCCATGAAATCCTCATTGGTCCAGCCAGGCCATGAAATCCTCATTGGTCCAGCCAGGCCATGAAATCATTGGTCCATAGTCAGGCCATGAAATCATCATCGGTCCAGTTAGGCCATGAAATCCTCATTGGTCCAGCCAGGCCATAAAATCATTGGTCCATTGTCAGGCCACGAAATCCTCATTGGTCCACAACCAGGCCATGAAATCCTCATTTGGTCCAGCCAGGCCATGAAATCATTGGTCCATAGTCAGGCCATGAAATCATCATTGGTCCAGTCAGGCCATGAAATCATTGGTCCATAGTCAGGCCATGAAATCCTCATTGGTCCAGCCAGGCCATGAAATCCCCATCGGTCCACACAGCCAGGCCACGAAATTCTCATCGGTCCAGTCAGGCCACGTGACCGTCGTTCCTCCGCTGGCCTGGGCAGGGGGAAAGTGAAATGGGGAATGGGGAGGTTTTATGTTTCCTTCATCAAACAGCCAGCTCATAATGAACCGAAACAAAGAGAATGTGACGTGACTCCATTCCCCCTTCTCTTCCCCTCTGTGTGCCCGCCTTGTCTGTCTGTCTGTCTGTCTCTTTTTCTCCATCTCTCTGTCTCTGTCTCTCTGTCTCTGTCCATCTTTCCCCCTCTCTCTCTCGCTGTCGCTCGCTCGCTCGCTCGCTTGCTCGTACGTTTGTACGCTTCTGTCACAACTGGCTTCCATCTTGTCCCGACAGATATTGACTGGGTATGCAAATACAGCGCCAAGCTGATGCAAAGTGCATTTGTGTCTGTCTGTGTCTCTGTTTCTCTCTCTCTCTCTTTCTCTTTCCTCTCTCGCTCTTTCTATCTCTCATCACACACACACACACACACACACACACACACACACACACACACACACACACACACATTTTTTGATAGTTTTCTACATTTTCTGTTTTCCTCTCAATATCACTGATAGTGAAAAGACGCTAAACTAAAGAACGAACACACACACACACACACACACACACACACACACACACACACACACACACACACACACACACACACTCACTCACTCACTGTTTCTGTTTGTTCTTTTCTGAAACGTCTTTCCACTAAGGGTGATTTTCGATGATCAGTGTGGTTGTGTGTATCACTGTATGTGTGTAGGTTGCGACTTTTCATTTACGTCGTTTTCTTCTGTTTTTTTTTCTTATTCTCTACCCGTCTTTCCTCAGATTTGGAATGAACAGTCTCTGAAAGGCTTTTAGCATCCACGTTTGCTGTGCAGCGTAGCAGGGCTGACAGTATGCATGACGGAGACCACATGGACATCGTGCACTGACACGTATTTGCTTCTTTTCAAAATTGACTCATTTGCTCTCTCTCTGTCTCTCTCTCTCTCTCTCTGTCTCTCTCTCTCTCTCTGTCTCTCTCTCTCTCTCTCTCTCTCTCTGTCTCTCTCTCTCTCTCTCTCTCTCTGTGTGTGTGTGTGTGTGTGTGTGTGTGTGTGTGTGTGTGTGTCTGTCTCTGTCTCTGTCTGTGTCTGTCTGTCTGTCTGTCTCTCTCTCTCTCTGTACCACTATATATGTATCTATCTATGTCTGTCTCCTCCCCCATCTCTTTCTTCCCTCTCTCTGGCTCCCCCTTCTATGTCTCTCATTCTGTCCGTCCTTGTTCTCCCCATTCTCTCTCTTGCTCTCTCTCTCGCTCGCTCGCTCACCCCTCCTTCCCTCCCTCTCTTTCTCAGTACGCCCCTGTCCCTCCATGATTGTTAAATTTTACATGACAGGCCAGACTGGGATATGGCGGAACGTGGCGTCGCCGCCTGTAATTAAAGCTGGGGGCTAAAACTAATTTGGCCCACGCCGACTTGATCAAGACAGGCGAGAGATGGGAGAGCTCTCGGCAGGAGTTAAAATGACGCACAACTCTGGATGAAAGGGGCTTTTAAAGAGCTTGCATAATTTCCTCCCATCCCCCCACTTAACGAGGCGCCATTAAGGGACAGGAACGAGGCTACGACACTGCGCGTGCCATCTGTGACTTAATGTGGAGACGTGTGGACACGTGTTTGATGCTGGAGACCGTGGTTCATCCTCTGTGTGTGTGTGTGTGTGTGTGTGTGTGTGGATGAGTTTGTGTGTGTCTGTATGTGTGTTTTGGCAATAAATAAATGAATAAGTTCAGGAAAATAAGCGAACTCTGCAGTTCTTAACCTTTCATATTTCCCCCTCACGTGCGTCTATCCCGTCACTCACTCCCGGGTGTGAAGCGCGTGCACAGAGAGAGAGAGAGAGAGAGAGAGAGAGGGGGGGGGGGGGTGCTGGTGGCACGGATACGCACAGTGATGGTTTGACAATATAAAGGTGACTTTCCCTCGTAAAGGAGAATACTGTTCCTCAATGTTAACCCTGCACAATATCATTCAGCTGCAAGCAACATATCAACAAATTCCTTTTTTGAAACTGATCATATTACACATGAAACTTAAGAGAGAGAGCTAGACAAATGAAACATGTTTCCCATCTGCTTTCCTTGGTGAAAATTGTTACCTCGGATTTTCTACAGATGATCAACGAGACGATGATTATTGAAGCAAGCCAAGAAAAGAGGTGTGAGTGTTAGAAGTGGGATGGAGTCTCACTAGGCATTTTCTTTCAACAGTTCATGTCGTGTTCCCCCTGCACTGGGTGGTCTGTCAGCCTTCGTACACCTTTCCCACCTCCCTTCTCTCTCTCTCTCTCTTTCTCTCTTTCTTCCCCCTCTCTCTCCGTCTCCCCCCCCCCCACACCCCCGTCTCTCTGAGGTGGAGGGGGCATGATGTTGGAGTGTGCACGCTACAGTTATATGTGCATTTTTCTCACGTGCATGCCTGCGTGTCGACACGCCATCCAGCGATCAGCCAGCGTGTCAGGAGGTGGATGGAGGGAGAAGAGGGGGCTTTGACGAATGTCTGAGACAATCAGACAGTGACGTCAGTCGTTTCCGTCACATCTGTGCACGTGGTGAATTAGGTATGACCTTGGCGGCAGTGCTCTTTTCCAAGGTCATAGTTCAAGGTTACAGAAAGTTTGGTTTTGTGTTATTGTATGTGTTTAGCGTGAGTGCTAACTGTAGTTGCTATTCCTCTTCTTGCGGGTCAGTTATCCGACCACAGGTTTCCACGTTGCTCAAATTTTCTCTTGAAGAGAATGAACTGAATAATATCATCTTTAAAATGGCCTTTATAAGCACGGTAATGTGAAAGAGCAGTTATACACATGTTGTCAATCCACGTAAATGAATCAGAAATTGTTTCTCCAAGAAAACCGGATTGCTCGTTCTCGAGATGTTCCCAACAGATTGAAAGCTGATATCATGCATCATGTAAAACGGCAGTTTCCGATTAATAGTTGTTTTTGTTTTGTTTGTCTTTTAAATGCTTCATTGACAGACACAACACGGTGTATACATATCGCCGAAATGTGGGGTTTTATTAAGTGGCAGAACAGTCCATTATTAAAGGAGAGCAGATTAAACAATTATAATCGGTGTCTTTGGACAAGCATAAAGTGGTGGTAGAAGCCGGATGATTTTTGAAAATTTCGACAACAAAATGACTATCAGAGAAAAGCATCCAATGTGAATTGCACGCCTAACACACGATGTTCTAAATTGTTGGTTTGACTAATTTGCCTAATTGCGAACACATTTGTAATTGGAAACAGGTACGTTATTGTCTTGTCGAGAAACTCTATCACAATGGGCCTGACCTTCAGTGAATAACTAGTTCCCAGTGTTCTTTTATTTCTCAGGGAATGAACGATGTGAGGCAGTGTTGGAGAGGGAGAAAATACTGAGAGAGACAGAGAGAGAGACAGAGAGAGACAGAGAGAGAGAGAGAGAGATCAGACCATGAAGCCATAAGGTGAAAACCGCGGCAGTGTCGTGGGTAGTAAAGTGCGGACAGGTAATGTTCGTTAGCCGTGCCGTGGGTTTGATGTCCACAGCTTTCAGTGACCGCTAGGTGTGTGTGTGTGTGTGTGTGTCCGTCGTCAGAACTTCCAGTTAACTACATACCCATGATCATCACCTCAAAGATGTCATTTAACTGACGTATATATATATATATATATATATATATATATATATATATATATATATATATATATATATATATCGTATTGTAAGCCGCCCGCACCCAGGCCAACGTGTTGTTCATCTACAGGGTGTTAACTGATAGTCTGGAACCAGGCAAAATCTTGTCAGGATGGATACCCAGCGGTCCGACTATCAGTGCACACATTGACTGAACCAGATGCAGGGTGACTTACTAGGTTTGTGTTCGAATCCAAACACTGAACGAACAGCTGACAGAACTAACATGCACAGTGAACAGATAAAACAGACCACGCCCAACAAAATTTACGTACACGGTGGACGATAGTGAAAACCACACACAACGAAGAATAAAGGACAAAGGCCGAGTTAGAGTTCAACGCTGAAAAGCTCTTTATATAATTCAGCTGAGATCCAATAACACAATGCATATTGTAACTATTAACAATAATTTAACATCAGTTAAAACTTTGTAAAACAAAGTTTTAAAACGCAGCCACTCAGTTCATTTTTCCTCCAGACTGAAAAAAAAGAAGAAAAAAAAAGGATAGGCCTTATACGTTTATCTTTTACAAATGATATTATAATTAATTAGGAATGAGCCAGTGTTACATAATGCTGATATCAACCCAATTATTTATCTTCTTACTACATATTAGTCTCATTACTACACATGATAAAGGCACACAACTGTGAGCGTTTGCTTATTAGCGAATCCAGTCGGCCTGTGTAGCAATGTATGCAGATAGATGAGAGGCACAGGAACATATAAACACATACAGTTACTTGGAAACGTTGTCTAGTGTCATCAGAAGGGAAGATAAAGAGATATGTGTTTAAGAAACATGACTTTGTGCCATCTCTACAGCTCTCTGCATGTGCCTCTATCTATCTTTATTTCTGTCTGTCTGTCTGTGCATCTGTCTGTATGTCTGTCTGTTCATCTAGCTGTCAATATCTAGCTGTACAGCAAGAACAACAACAACAGTATCTATTTATCTATCTATCTGTGTCACAATGGCAAAAAAGATGGAACAAGCAAGAAAGAACACTGACAGAAACCAGGAAAGGGGTATAGGAAGGAAATGCAGACAAAAGGAAACAGAGGAACACAAAAATCAAGATAGAAATACATTTCAAGGAATGTTAAAAGAAGAAAGAGAGAAAAATGTAAAAGAAATGAATCAAAGAAAGAAAGAAAGAAACTGTTGAAAACATCAAGAAAGATATCCACATCAACAGTGTGCAAAGAAGGGTAGCTGGACAAACACAAGGAATAATGGAAGAAAAAAATACAACGGAATAATGACAAACAAGAAAGAAAGAAAACCCATTGGATTTCAGTGAAGAGAAAAAACTAGGGGTTGAAAACAAAGTACGGTTGGATGGGGGATTGGGGAAGAAGGGGAGGGCGGAGGTGGGAGAGACAAAGAAAGGAGGAGGACGAGAAGCGTGAAGAGCCGTTAAGGGGCCGCAATGACGGGTAATGGCCAGCACACAGCCACAACAGGCCACTGCAGCACGGGGATACACCACAGCACGCTACACAGTCCGCCACACACTCGTTAAGAAAGGGAATAACAGTAGTTACAAGTAATGAAAGAAACGAAAGACAGAAAGATAAAGAAAGAAAGCACTGAGGAAGGTAGGAATGAAAAAAAAAAAGTACATGAATGAATGAACATTCGTAAACAGGTATCAGCTAAGCCTGCATCCCTTAAGTATGGTTTTATGTTGTTGTTGTTGTTCGATGATTTCGTTTGCTGATTTCTTTCTGTTCCTTTTTTACGAAGTGACGAAGAATACAAATCATTGCGTTTGTTCTTCTGAAGAGAATGAGAAAGACATGTATCAGAAACCGATGATACCACATAAAACATGTTGTTCTTCTGAAGAGAATGAGAAAGACATGTATCAGAAACCGATGATATCACATAAAACATGTTGTTCTTCTGAAGAGAATGAGAAAGACATGTATCAGAAACCGATGATACCACATAAAACATGTTGTTCTTCTGAAGAGAATGAGAAAGACATGTATCAGAAACCGATGATATCACATAAAACATGTTGTTCTTCTGAAGAGAATGAGAAAGACATGTATCAGAAACCGATGATACCACATAAAACATGTTGTTCTTCTGAAGAGAATGAGAAAGACATGTATCAGAAACCGATGATATCACATAAAACATGTTGTTCTTCTGAAGAGAATGAGAAAGACATGTATCAGAAACCGATGATATCACATAAAACATGTGTGAGGGTGAAGTAGGAAAGGTTCTCGTGGGAAACAATATTATTCCACTAGTTCGAATGGCAAGAAAAGACAGAGCAAGACTGAGAGAGAGAGACACAGAGAGAAAGAGATAAGGACGGAGGGAGAGGGAAGGAGACAGAGATAGAGAGAGAGGCAGACAAGGCACGGACATGTAAATTTCTCAGCCTGGCCATGAATGGATTATAGTGTTTTCCAACTGATATCATGGAATGCAGGAACAGTATCTGTGGACTATCATGGCCATTATGGCCTTCACGGTGTATTTGTGTGTGAGTGTGCGTGTGTGCGTGCATGTGCTGTTTGTATGTGTGTGTGTGTGTGGGGGGGGGGGGTTGAAGGATTTTATCAAAGCAAGCGAGCAATGCAAATCTGCATGTGCGATGTACATCTGCATAGGCCTGTGTTATGTATTTTTTGTTTCATATGCCATTTTTGTCAATTTCAAAAGAATAATGAAAACAAGAACGAATGATTGAATGAATGTATTGCTGTACAAACAAGCAAGGTGCATTTTGTCCATACGGGTGGTATATTGCTTTTAAAACGTGACGATCTGGATGGTCCTTCAAGTTAAAGACCTGTATCAATTTTACCTACCTTGTCCAAACTTCTAGAAAGGCATCTTTTACAAAATATCCCTCATGTTTTACTACTTATGACTTATTTCACCCCTGGTAGCGTCAGAGAAAATCGTTCTTGTCATACTTCAGTCACCAATCCTATAGAACAGTGGTTTGAACAATGATTTTATCAATTTGTTGATTTCGCTAACGTTGACGTTATCGATAACAATCCTCTCTCCAGCAGACTTGCCATTTGTGGCTTATCCACAGAATCAATCTTGTATCATTGTTCATTACAAACAGGAGACAAGCAGGGTTTTTTTTGTTTTTTTTCCGAAAGATTTTAAAAGAAACCCAATCCCTCTTTCATGCACACGCACACACGCGCACACACACACACACACACACACATACAGAGACACGCACGCACGCACGCGCATACTCACATTATACAGATACACACAAACACGTGCGCGCCTTCTCTCTCTCTCTCTCTCTCTCTCTCTCTCTCTCTCTATCTCTGTCTCTCTCTCTCTCCGTACGAACTCATACAAACACATTGTTACACTTCACACTCTGTCGTTTAACCATGTTCTCGGAGGAAACACGAAAGGAAACCAGCAGTCCTGGAAACAAAGACAGAGGTGAGCAGACAGCAGAGAAACTAAACAGGCCCTGCACATCATGCATGTGCATTGAGTCGCCTTCTCTCCGGAGACAACAAACCAAGTGTTTAACCCCAGTTAGTTCCCTTGCCACTCGTTACTTTCAGCCGCAATGGAGAGGCAGGGGAGGGAGAAGGAGGGAGAGGGGGAGAGGGAGGGTAGAGGGGAAGTGATGAGGAGTTCAAACTGAACTTGTAGTTTTGTACTGCTTTCTTCTTCTTCTTCTTCTTCTTCTTCTTCTTCTTCTGCACATTGTCAATTGAGCCCGTCTGATGAATGACGAAGTCCTGTCTGAAGGCATGGAGCTTGGTGTGCGGTAGGGTTGGTGTCGGCCCCACGTTTCTGGGCTCCTTCAAGAGGGGACAGGTCTGGAGAATGCGTTCTGGGGTTTGGTCTTCCAGACCACAAGAGCAAGTGGTAGATGGTGCCAGCTTCACCTTCCTGAACAGAGGGACATTGAGACGGCAATGGCTAGTTCGTAATATCATGATGATCACCTGCTGCCTACGTTGAAGACGGTGACATGCATCCCTCGTGGTTTTCGGCTGCAGCATTGCCTTCACGAGGGTCTCCTCTGCCAAGTGGACGTTTTTTTCTGGTTGACTTCCTCTTTGCTCCGAGTTGGAGAGCCGATCTGCTGCTTCCTTGCTTGGGATTCTCATGGCAACTTCTTGGAGCCTTTCCATGAGGCGAGGATGTTTGTCTCCTTCAAGGGCCTCCAGAACAGACAGTGCACCAGAGAGGAAGACAGCTTGAGGACTGTCGCTCGCTGAGACAAGAACCCTGGTGGCGGCAGCCTGCATGAAGGCCTGAACTCCAGCTGAATGGTTGGATTAGTTGCACTGCTTTTATCGCTGTGTGTGTGTGTGTGTGTGTGTGTGTGTGTAGAGGGTGTGTGTGTGTAGGTTTGCCTGTATTGTGGGAGCTGCGGGATATTGGAATGTGCGTGTGTGTATATATGCATGTGTGTTATGTGTAGTGTTGGGCCTGTGCACTTTTGTTGGATCTTTTTATCTGTGAAACTGCAGGTTTGTTGTATATATGTTGTGCATGTTGTGTATGTGTGTGTGTGTGTGTGTGTGTGTGTGTGTGTGTGTGTTTATTTAAATTCATTTGCTTATTTGTTTATTTATTATTTGTTTATCTATTATCATTATTGTCTTTTCATTTTTTGCATTCTATTTTATTTTATTATCTATCTGCTTACTTCTTATGTTATTCGTTTATTTATTATTCATTGATTTATTTAAATATTCATTTATTTATTTAAATAATGTATCCATTTATTTGTTATTGATGCACTTTTTACTCCTCAAGGCCTAAGCGCGTTTGGTTACGCTGCTGGTCAAGTACCTGCCTAGCAGATCTGGTGTAGCATATATGGATTTGTCCGAACGCTTGAGAAACCAAACTGAAGTGAAGTGTGTGCTGTTTGCAGTGGTCGGAGGCCAGCTTCAGTAACCCGGACTACCCGGACCCCCAGAGGATCTTCGCTTCCTGTAACGTGAGGATCCCTGACGTCAACAACTGGGTCCGGACCCCCTTCATTGACCGCAGTGACGCCACTTCCGTCAGCATTGAGATCCGCTTCTCCATGAGGAGGTCAGTGGGAGAGGGGTCAGGGGAGAGGGGTCAGGGGAAGACAGTCAATAGGGGAGAGGGGTCAGGGGAAGACAGTCAGTGGGGGAGAGGGGTCAGGGGAGAGGGGTCAGGGGAGAGGGGTCAGGGGAAGACAGTCAGTGGGGGTGAGGGGTCAGGGGAAGACAGTGGGGGAGAGGGGTCAGGGGAAGACAGTCAGTGGGGGAGAGGGGTCAGGGGAGAGGGGTCAGGGGAAGACAGTCAGTGGGGGAGAGGGATCAGGGGAAGATAGTAGGGGAGAGGGGTCAGGGGAAGACAGTCAGTGGGGGAGAGGGGTCAGGGGAAGACAGTCAGTGGGGGAGAGGGGTCAGGGGAAGACAGTCAGTGGGGGAGAGGGGTCAGGGGAAGACAGTCAGTGGGGGAGAGGGGTCAGGGGAGAGGGGTCAGGGGAGAGGGGTCAGGGGAAGACAGTCAATGGGGGAGAGGGGTCAGGGGAAGATAGTAGGGGAGAGGGGTCAGGGGAGAGGGGTCAGGGGAAGACAGTCAGTGGGGGAGAGGGGTCAGGGGAGAGGGGTCAGGGGAAGACAGTCAGTGGGGGGAGAGGGGTCAGGGGAAGACAGTCAATGGGGGAGAGGGGTCAGGGGAGAGGGGTCAGGGGAAGACAGTCAATGGGGGAGAGGGGTCAGGGGGAAGACAGTCAGTGGGGGAGAGGGGTCAGGGGAAGATAGTGGGGGAGAGGGGTCAGGGGAAGATAGTCAGTGGGGGAGAGTGGTCAGGGGAGAGGGGTCAGGGGAAGACAGTCAGTGGGGGAGGGGTCAGGGGAAGACAGTCATGGGGAGAGGGTCAGGGGAAGACAGTCAGTGGGAGAGGGGTAGGGGTAGGAGGGAGAGGGGTCAGGGGAAGACAGTCAGTGGGGGAAGAGGGGTCAGGGGAAGCAGTCAGTGGGGGAGAGGGGTCAGGGGGAGAAGACAGTCAGTGGGGGAGAGGGGTCAGGGGAGAGGGTCAGGGGAAGACAGTCAGTGGGGGAGAGGTCAGGAGAGGGTCAGGGGAAGACAGTCAGTGGGGGGGTGGTCAGGGGAGAGGGGTCAGGGGGAAGACAGTCAGGGGGGAGGGGGGATAGTGGGGAGAGGGGTAGGGAAGTCAGTGGGGGAGAGGGTCGGGGAGAGGGGTCAGGGAAGACACAGTGGGAGAGTCAGTCGTGGGGGAGAGGGTCAGGGAAACAGTCAGTGGGGAGAGGGTCAGAGGGGTCAGGGGAAGACAGTCAGTATAGGGAGTCAGTGAGGGGGGAGAGGGTCAGGGGAAGACAGTCAGTGGGGGAGAGGGGTCAGGGGAGAGGGGTCAGGGGAAGAAGTCAATGGGGGAGAGGGGTCAGGGGAGAGGGGTCGGGGGAAGACAGTCAATGGGGGAGAGGGGTCAGGGGAAGATAGTAGGGGAGCAAAGAGAGACTGCGACATAGAGGAAAGGGGAAATACGTATGTTTGCTTAAGATTCAGTATGTGTCCTTGTCTTTGTTTACTCTATCAACAAACACACACACACACACACACACACACACACACACACACACACACACACACACACATCATTCATCATCATCATCATCATCATCATCATCATCATCCAAATTTATCTGGTTTAATTCTTCTAATTCTTGTTAGAAAAGATCACTGGGGACAGGACGTCAAAGCACTGATTTATTTGTCAACAGCACTTGTGCTTTCAAAACTGACCTATGTTCACCACAACATCTGTTAGAGAAGATACAAAACATGGATTGTAAAGCATACAAACTTGCACTTGGAGTATCATCACACACCTACTTCAGGAGCTAACAGAGAGGCAGGACTATTACCACTTGATGAAGACAGAAAAGCATCTGCCGTAAAATTTGCTTTCAGGTGTTAGTTTATGATACCTTCTCCAAAAATGAAGCAGATGTAAAAGCAGACAAGGCTTTATAAAAACGGCTATAACAATCCATTATTTGAATAAAGTCTGTCAATACCTTTGCCGAAGACATTATCAGTGATTCAGAAGTTGTACAAAAATTGCTGTTAAACCATCCTTCTCAATCATTCTTTTGTGGGAATTAAGAAAACCACTCCTTGATATAAACCACATACATTTGCAGAAAAAAAATTATCACCTAAAGAGCTCCGTATGCTCATATTATATTAAATACAAAAAAAATCTTTATAAGAATTATTACAGATGGTGCAGTTCTTGATGATAGAAAAGCAGAAGCAGCTTTTATGATACCAGAATGTGTGTGTGTGTGTGTGTGTGTGTGTGTGTGTGTGTGTGTTTGTGCGCGGTTGTTTTCGTTGTTGTTCCTTTCAGCATCTCTGTCACTGTTTTTCTCTCTTTCCCAGTCTGTCATCCCACCACCTCTTCCCATTGCTCACGTGCGCGCTCACATTAACGGGTTTTTTTGTTTGTTTGTTTTTTTTGTTTTGGTTTTGTTGTTGGTGTTGTTTGTTTGTTTTTACACACCACTTAACAGTGAAAAAACGTTGAACTAGGCTAAAGAAAGAAAGAAAGAAGCACACACACACACACACACACACACACACACACACACACACACACACACATGCATACATATTTTTTGACAGACTGGGGGCAGGTGGGGCAGTGTTAGTTTATACAAAAGCCGCGCTCAGTTTGTGTTATCCAGCATAATGGTATTGAATCAAAATTCCTTGGCATCAGGTTTGTAGAGAAAGCTTTGAGTGTGGGTTTATTTTCACCAGTTGTGAACAACGCTGTGTGATTATTTCAGTTCCCCTGGTGATGCATGGTTAAGCCCTGACTCCACAGTCTGTTATGTACGTACAGGTGTTCCCGACTGACGGACCCGTCCAACCTGCAGCAGTGTAAGGAGACCTTTAACCTGTACTACTATCAGGCCAATGACGACTATGCCAATGACAAGTTCCCCACCTGGGACACGGACACCTACACGCTGATTGATAAGGTCGTTGTCGTCAGCATCTGTATTGTCTGTTTAATATGTTGTTTGGGTTTGTTTGGGGTTATGTACGTAGTTAGTCGGGGCTTTTAATTGAGTTACCTAATGAAGTGCTTTATTATTTCGTTGAATGCTAAGTTCGCTGGGTGATTTATTTTTCTTTTTTATCATAGCATCAGACTCTGAAACTTAGGTGTTCCAAATGTGTTCACAAGAACATGAAATTAGGCAAACAAAAACATATGTATAGACGGATAATTAAATGTTGTAAATATCCAAGAAGTTAAACAGTACAGTTGAACATTATACTGTGGCAAACTATTAGGATCAGAGTGTATCATGACGTCAAAGTGCTGGGACGGGTGTTGGTGAATATGCACGTGCACGTGAAAATGCTGGATTGGTAAGTGGTGGTTGGTGCCAGTCCCTGCACGGCCCAGTCTGTGGCTGCCCCACCCTGCAGCCCTGGCCCATCTGAAGGCCTTCAGCACTCATCACCACTACCAGGTGGCGTGAGTGAGCAGGGAAGGAAAGTAGCACGTGCTCCACGGAAGACATTGAAACGTACGCTGGATAAAGGGGAGTGTGTCAGTTTGGCCCGGTGTGTCTGTATGTATGTCAGGGACAGTGAGGCACGTCCACAATTCTGGACACATGCAGCACAAAAAAAATGCACTGTGACCACCTTCACACATCCACTTGGTTTTAGACATGTTTACAGTGGACCTGTTGCTTTCTTGAATAATCAGTCCGTGAACATGTTGAAGCTACGCAGCTGTTGATTTGATTGGAGTTCATTCATTGCTGGGTTGTCTTGCGTCGGAAACCACGAGATGGAACTTGCGTGTGGACAAGATTTGTTATTATTCTTCTTTTAAATATTTAGGATAATTTGATGTGGGCTGTTTATGTTTTCCTACTGATGATTATTCCAGACAATATATCTGATTTAGGGGTCAACAAAACTGCCATCTTGCCTTCTGACCTCAAAAGGGTCATCTCTCCTCACCGCTTTTCTTCCATCTCCACAGTCTTTCTCACTTCTCACACTCGCTGTATGTAGGTGACAGAAGACAGGGCAATTCTCTATGTAGATGACAGAAACCAGATCAAAGCTGTGTGTAGGTAATAGATCAAAGCTATATGTAGGTGACAGATCAAAGCTATATGTAGGTGACAGATCAAAGCTGTATGTAGGTGACAGATCAAAGCTATATGTAGGTGACAGATCAAAGCTGTATGTAGGTGACAGATCAAAGCTGTGTGTAGGTGACAGATCAAAGCTGTGTGTAGGTGACAGATCAAAGCTGTATGTAGGTGACAGATCAAAGCTATATGTAGGTGACAGATCAAAGCTGTATGTAGGTGATAGATCAAAGCCATATGTAGGTGATAGATCAGAGCTGTGTGTAGGTGATAGATCAAAGCTGTGTGTAGGTGACAGATCAAAGCTATATGTAGGTGAGAGATCAAAGCTATATGCAGGTGAGAGAAGGGGACAGCTCAAGCAGTGCTTATTTTCAAACAGCTGTAACAATAAAGTCTTTTTGTCGGTAGTTGCTACAAACAAGTTACTGGTGAAAACAGACACTGCAGGGACACAAAACCCCAGGACGGTGTGATGTGAGAGTCTGGTTGGTCCACAGGTGGCGGCGGACTACATGTGGGAACGCCCACAAGACAAGATCACTATCAACGTAGAACGACGCTCCGTGACCTTGAACCCTCACCTCCGCGGTGTCTACTTCGCCTTCCAGGACGAAGGCTCGTGCGTAACCCTGACCTCCGTGCGTGTATTTTACGTCACGTGCCCGGAGCTGCGTGTAGAGTTTGCCTACTTCAAGGAGGTGCCGGCCGGGAAGGGCGTGGAGGAATACACGGGTGTGTGTGTAGCAAACTCTGCGCAGAAGACCCCGCCTACCCACTTCTGCCAGACCAACGGGGACTGGTACCGGGAGTCCAAGGGGCAGTGTGTGTGCATGCCTGGCTACCAGGGCAGTCCTGACCGGACTCAGTGCACACGTGAGTCACGCTTCACCTTCATGTCGCTCTCCATCTCTCACACATTGTGTGCCCCATTTTCACGAAATGCTTGTTTGTGTGCATGAATTTACATAATATGTGTATCTCTTTTCTCTCACTGCCTCTCTGTCTGTATCGGTCTGTATCTGTCTGTCTGTCTGTCTGTCTCTCTCTCTCTCTCTCTCTCTCTCTCTCTCTCTCTCTCTCAGTGCAAATTTGTCAAACAGAAACGAAGAAAAAAATGGCATCTGCAATATGTATTGATAAATCCAACAGCTTTCGTAAAAAGAAATTCACCATCTTAAACTTGGACTTACACAGTAACATTGATGCCATGTTTTTTACTTCAAGATATCACTGCATTTAATCTATTGGTAGTGTGTCTGTGTGTGTGCATGTGCGCGCGCTTGTGTGTATATACGCGATGTTCCAGAATCCAGAGTTATCAGGATTCGAACCAAGGACCCTCAGATTGAAAATACCACGTTTTAACCACTCAGCTGCTAAACTCTTGTAGTCGTTGAATGACGTCAGCCTTGTTGTAGTGAACCCGTGTTGAAACCGAATAATTGTCTTCGTCACACAATCTGCTTGCTTTTGCGCGCTTGCTTGCGTTTGTGTGTCCGTGTGTGTGTGTGTGTGTGTGTGTGTGTGTGTGACGGAAATACCACAATGGCATCTAGTATAAAAATTATATATATATATATATATATATATATATATATATATATATATATATATGTATTTCTTTTTATCACAACAGATTTCTCTGTGTGAAATTTGGGCTGCTCTCCCCAGGGAGAGCGCGGTGCTACACTACAGCGCCACCCATTTTTTAAAATATTTTTTCCTGCGTGCAGTTTATTTGTTTTTCCTATCGAAGTGGATTTTTCTACAGAATTTTGCCAGGAACAACCGTTGCCGTGGGTTCTTTTACGTGCGCTAAGTGCATTATGCACACGGGACATCGGTTTATCGTCTCATCCGAATGACTAGCGCCCAGACCACCACTCAAAGTCCAGTGGAGGGGGAGAAAATATCGGCGGCTGAGCCGTGATTCGAACCAGCGCGCTCAGATTCTCTCGCTTCCCAGACGAACGTGTTACCTCTAGGCCATCACTCCATATATATGTATATATATATATAAGAAACTGAGAATAATCATCAGGGTTTAACGGGATGTCAAGGGGATATACATGTCTTTTTGTTTTGTTTTTGCAAGGTTTTTCAATAAATCATTTGATTGCAGTCAGTTTCCGATATAACGGACATAACTGGTTTTTCCACTGTCTGTTACCAATGATTGCCTTGTCAAAGCAGAAAGTTTGAAATGATGTTTTATTGCTGAGTAATGCCAGAAAGAACAACTTGGGCAAAGAGGGAAGATTATGAAGAAGAAACCGTTTTTTGCATTTTTTTTCCAATAATATAGTGAATGAGACACATTCAACGGAAACCTTAGGGCAAGATGTTCGCATCATTTATCAATTGCAACAATCGATAGAAAACCAGGGACAAAATCCACACACATAAGAACGATTCGTATGATTAAGGATTGCATGGAAACTTGGGAACAGTCTGTCATGTCAGATATCCCTGTGTAAAACCGTGATTGCGCGACCATTGAGACAGCTGATCACATAAGAGAAAAACAGGAATGTTGCATTATCCAGTCCCGTGTTCCTCAGGACGTGATTTCCGTTGTCGGTTGCTGTCATAGCATTACAGAATCTAACAAATAGCATTGCAGAATCTAACAAATAGCATTGCAGAATCTAACAAAGAACCCACATTGTAGGACACAACGTTCGGGTCTGTCAGCGTGCATAGACAAAAGGAATACAATTGACTTCAAGTCAGAAAACGGGTTATGTTGTGGGGGACAAATTGAAGTGGTCAACAATTAGAATATCGTAACAAAAAGACCATGTCGAAACAAAGTATTTTATTGTGGAAGTTGAACGAAATATAAGAAGAAAAATAAACACAATTTTCCGGAGATCAGACATAATGAACGCCACGGTATGTTTCATATTGAGCAAGCCGACGATTCAGTGTGCCACCGAAATTATGGAAACGACAAGATTCAGACTGATGGAATCAATACATCATTTAGCATGCTGAAAAACACGATCAGCGTAAGTCTGCACATCTAAACGCTGTTGTAGAGAGAAATAGGGCGACTTCATTGTTTATTGATAACTTGAAGTGAATTTGAAAGTTTCAAGAATAAGCGACGTTCATACTAATCTGTCTGTCTGCCTGTCTCTGTCTCCCCCCCCCCTCTCTCTCTCTGTGTTTTTCCTCTTCTTCTTCTTCTCCTTCTTGTCCTCCTCTCCCTCTCCCTCCCCCCCAACCCCCCTCTTTTTACAAGTTTTATGAATCTCCAAATATCCAGTCCAATTAGTGATATTCAACATACCTTTCACGTATTGCCAAAAATTTCGATTTCTATGATTGCCGTTTTTCTGCGCGCATTTAATGGGCATGACTTAAGTTGTGTGGATATGGTCTCTCATTCTCTCTGTCTCTCTTCCTGTCTGTCTCTCTGTCTCTGTCTGTCTCTCTCTCTCAGTGCTTTTACTTGTCTCTTATGCTGTCTCTCTGTCGCTGTCACATACCAATTATTTTGTTACAAGCTATTGCTTCCGTATTTGGAGAGAGAGTGTGTGAATATGTGTGTAAGAGAGAGAGAGAGAGAGGGAGGGGGGGGAGAGGGGGGGGCCGTAGGGGTGATGAACGAAATACAAAAAAATAATGGGTGAAAGATAGGGCGGGTAAACAGACACGCACATACATGCTTAAACACATGCGTGCGCTCTCACACGCACACACACACACATGCTCACACGCACACACACATGCTCTCTCACACACACAAATATAAACACAGACTCGTACACACACACACACACACACACACACACACACACACACACACACGCACACTCACACACACACACACACACACACGCGCACACTCACACACACACACACACACACACACACACACACACACACACACAGGGGGAGAATGTAGGGGATGAGTGAGTGACAGAGAGAAAGACTGGGACAGAGAGGGAGGGGGAGGGAGAAAGACTGGAACAGAGAGGGAGGGGGAGGGGGAGGGAGAAAGACTGGGACAGAGAGGGAGGGGGAGGGAGAAAGACTGGAACAGAGAGGGAGGGGGAGGGAGAAAGACTGGGACAGAGAGGGAGGGGGAGGGACAGAGAGGGAGGGGAGGGACAGAGAGGGAGGGGGAGGGAGAAAGACTGGGACAGAGAGGGAGGGGGAGGGAGAAGACTGGAAGAGAGAGGGAGGGGGAGGGGGAGGGAGAAAGACTGGAACAGAGAGGGAGGGGGAGGGGGAGGGAGAAAAACTGGAACAGAGAGGGAGGGGGAGGGAGAAAGACTGGAAGAGAGAGGGAGGGGGAGGGAGAAAGACTGGAAGAGAGAGGGAGGGGGAGGGGGAGGGAGAAAGACTGGGACAGAGAGGGAGGGGGAGGGAGAAAGACTGGAAGAGAGAGGGAGAGGGAGGGGGAGGGAGAAAGACTGGAAGAGAGAGGGAGGGGGAGGGAGAAAAACTGGAACAGAGAGGGAGGGGGAGAGGGAGGGAGAAAGACTGGAAGAGAGAGGGAGAGGGAGGGGGAGGGAGAAAGACTGGAAGAGAGAGGGAGGGGGGAGAGAGAAAGACTGGGACAGAGAGGGAGGGGCAGGGAGAAAGACTGGGACAGAGAGGGAGGGGGAGGGGGAGGGAGAAAGACTGGGACAGAGAGGGAGGGGGAGGGAGAAAGACTGGGACAGAGAGGGAGGGGGAGGGAGAAAGACTGGGACAGAGAGGGAGGGGCAGGGAGAAAGACTGGGACAGAGAGGGAGGGGGAGGGAGAAAGACTGGGACAGAGAGGGAGGGAGAAAGACTGGGACAGAGAGGGAGGGGCAGGGAGAAAGACTGGGACAGAGAGGGAGGGGGAGGGGGAGGGAGAAAGACTGGGACAGAGAGGGAGGGGGAGGGAGAAAGACTGGGACAGAGAGGGAGGGAGAAAGACTGGGACAGAGAGGGAGGGGGAGGGAGAAAGACTGGGAGAGAGAGGGAGGGGGAGGGGGAGGGAGAAAGACTGGGACAGAGAGGGAGGGAGAAAGACTGGGACAGAGAGGGAGGGGGAGGGAGAAAGACTGGGACAGAGAGGGAGGGAGAAAGACTGGGACAGAGAGGGAGGGGGAGGGAGAAAGACTGGGAGAGAGAGGGAGGGGGAGAGCCATCAGTGCAGACGGCAGAGCCATTTGGCGAGGAGGAACGGTAGTGTGTTCACCGATCAATACTCTTCCCCCTGCCTGTCTCTCATGTCCTCTCTCTCCCTCTCTCTCTCTCTCTTTATCT
>NC_134903.1:22560519-22568019 GCF_041734735.1 Babylonia areolata
TTTCCCACACTCTGTCTCTCTTTATTGTCTGTCCTTTCCCACATTCTGTCCCTTTATTGTCTGTCCTTCCCCACACTCTGTCTCTCATTATTGTCTGTCCTTTCCCACACTCTGTCTCTCATTATTGTCTGTCCTTTCCCACACTCTGTCTCTTTATTGTCTGTCCTTTCCCACACTCTGTCTCTCTTTATTGTCTGTCCTTTCCCACATTCTGTCTCTTTATTGTCTGTCCTTTCCCACACTCTGTCTCTTTATTGTCTGTCCTTTCCCACACTCTGTCTCTCTTTATTGTCTGTCCTTTCCCACACTCTGTCTCTTTATTGTCTGTCCTTTCCCACATTCTCTCTTTATTGTCTGTCCTTTCCCACACTCTGTCTCTCTTTATTGTCTGTCCTTTCCCACATTCTGTCTCTCTTTATTGTCTGTCCTTTCCCACACTCTGTCTCTCTTTATTGTCTGTCCTTTCCCACATTCTGTCTCTTTATTGTCTGTCCTTTCCCACATTCTGTCTCTTTATTGTCTGTCCTTTCCCACACTCTGTCTCTTTATTGTCTGTCCTTTCCCACATTCTGTCTCTCTTTATTGTCTGTCCTTTCCCACACTCTGTCTCTTTATTGTCTGTCCTTTCCCACACTCTGTCTCTTTATTGTCTGTCCTTTCCCACATTCTGTCTCTTTATTGTCTGTCCTTTCCCACACTCTGTCTCTTTATTGTCTGTCCTTTCCCACACTCTGTCACTCTTTGTCTGTCCGTTTCCACACTCTGTCTCTCTTTATTGTCTGTCCTTTCCCACATTCTGTCCCTTTATTGTCTGTCCTTTCCCACACTCTGTCACTCTTTGTCTGTCCGTTTCCACACTCTGTCTCTCTTTATTGTCTGTCCTTTCCCACATTCTGTCCCTTTATTGTCTGTCCGTTCCCACACTCTGTCACTCTCTATTGTCTGTCCTTTCCCACATTCTGTCCCTTTATTGTCTGTCCGTTCCCACACTCTGTCACTCTCTATTGTCTGTCCTTTCCCACACTCTGTCTCTTTATTGTCTGTCCTTTCCCACATTCTCTCTTTATTGTCTGTCCTTTCCCACATTCTGTCTTTATTGTCTGTCCTTTCCCACACTCTGTCTCTTTATTGTCTGTCCTTTCCCACACTCTGTCTCTTTATTGTCTGTCCTTTCCCACACTCTGTCTCCCTTTGTTGTCTGTCCTTTCCCACACTCTGTCACTCTTTATTGTCTGTCCGTTCCCACACTCTGTCCCTTTATTGTCTGTCCTTTCCCACACTCTGTCTCTCTCTATTGTCTGTCCTTTCCCACACTCTGTCTCTCTTTATTGTCTGTCCTTTTCCACATTCTGTCTCTTTATTGTCTGTCCTTTCCCACACTCTGTCTCTCTTTATTGTCTGTCCTTTCCCACACTCTGTCACTCTTTATTGTCTGTCCGTTCCCACACTCTGTCCCTTTATTGTCTGTCCTTTCCCACACTCTGTCTCTCTCTATTGTCTGTCCTTTCCCACACTCTGTCTCTCTTTATTGTCTGTCCTTTTCCACACTCTGTCTCTCTTTATTGTCTGTCCTTTCCCACACTCTGTCTCTTTATTGTCTGTCCTTTCCCACATTTTCTCTTTATTGTCTGTCCTTTCCCACACTCTGTCTCTCTTTATTGTCTGTCCTTTCCCACACTCTGTCACTCTTTATTGTCTGTCCGTTCCCACACTCTGTCTCTCTTTATTGTCTGTCCTTTCCCACACTCTGTCTCTCTTTATTGTCTGTCCTTTCCCACATTCTGTCTGTTTATTGTCTGTCCTTTCCCACACTCTGTCTTTATTGTCTGTCCTTTCCCACACTCTGTCTCTCTTTATTGTCTGTCCTTTCCCACACTCTGTCTCTTTATTGTCTGTCCTTTCCCACACTCTGTCTCTCTTTATTGTCTGTCCTTTCCCACACTCTGTCTCTCTTTATTGTCTGTCCTTTCCCACACTCTGTCTCTTTATTGTCTGTCCTTTCCCACACTCTGTCCCTTTATTGTCTGTCCTTTCCCACACTCTGTCCCTTTATTTGTCTGTCCTTTCCCACACTCTGTCTCTTTATTGTCTGTCCTTTCCCACACTCTGTCTCTTTATTGTCTGTCCTTTCCCACACTCTGTCTCTCTTTATTGTCTGTCCTTTCCCACACTCTGTCTCTTTATTGTCTGTCCTTTCCCACACTCTGTCTTTATTGTCTGTCCTTTCCCACACTCTGTCTCTCTTTATTGTCTGTCCTTTCCCACACTCTGTCTCTTTATTGTCTGTCCTTTCCCACACTCTGTCTCTCTTTATTGTCTGTCCTTTCCCACACTCTGTCTCTCTTTATTGTCTGTCCTTTCCCACACTCTGTCTCTCTTTATTGTCTGTCCTTTCCCACACTCTGTCTCTTTATTGTCTGTCCTTTCCCACACTCTGTCCCTTTATTGTCTGTCCTTTCCCACACTCTGTCCCTTTATTTGTCTGTCCTTTCCCACACTCTGTCTCTTTATTGTCTGTCCTTTCCCACACTCTGTCTCTTTATTGTCTGTCCTTTCCCACACTCTGTCTCTCTTTATTGTCTGTCCTTTCCCACACTCTGTCTCTTTATTGTCTGTCCTTTCCCACACTCTGTCTCTCTTTGTTGTCTGTCCTTTCCCACACTCTGTCTCTTTATTGTCTGTCCTTTCCCACACTCTGTCTCTTTATTGTCTGTCGTTTCCCACATTCTGTCTCTTTATTGTCTGTCCTTTCCCACACTCTGTCTCTCTTTATTGTCTGTCCTTTCCCACACTCTGTCTCTTTATTGTCTGTCCTTTCCCACATTCTGTCTCTCGTGTGCCTTTTTTTTTTTTTTTAATTCTCCGGATTCCCGCTGCTTCTGTGTGCCTTCGGGCAGTGTAAGGGTCACGTGTTTTCTGGTGCCGTTACACGTGTTTTCTGTGATACTCTATTGATAGACCCAAGTTAGACGCATCTTCTGGTGTACTCGTATCCCTGTATCTGTGTCTGTCTGTCTGTCTGTCTCTCCCTCTCTCTTCAACCCAGAAACGCACGCATATGCAAGTGCGCATGCCAAAACATCACACGCACACACACACACACACACACACACACACACACACACACAGTTGCTTTGAGCCAAAATTGAGATTATGATCGTTGCACCCTCTACGGCAGTAACATGTTCTTGTTCTTCATATTGGACCACCGAGGAGTATTTCTATTTCTTCACAAAACGCTGTCGAAAAAACAACAACCCCAAAACGGCAACAAAAAACAACAAAATAAAAACCCACGTCAATTTATATGGTTACCTGAGTGTTTGACAAGCCATGCGTGTTAATCAGTGCCTTGTTTCCTGACAGCGACATGTGATTGTGTGCATTCCCTATTGGCTGCCTCTGTATGGAATGGAGGCTGGCCCACAACAAACGGCTGTCAGTGATTGAAGATCAAACGGGGTTTTCATCTGGGCATTTTTCGTCCGCGCATGCGCATCCCATCCCATCTTTCACCCTCCTCCGCCTCTCTCTCACGCTCTCTCTCTCTCTCGTCTGTGTGAGAAAAAGATGAGAGAAAAGTGTGTGTTTATTTGTTGGAGATCTTCAGTTTAACGTCTATTCACTATAAGTGTTGTTAGACGGTGTGTTTATTTGTGTTTGCGCGCGCGCGCGCGCGCGCGCGTGTGTGTGTGATATTATTGGAACAGCTGATTTTTTCCCTCATGTCATTGATTTCTGTGTTGATCCATTTCATGCCGTAATGTCTGACGTACACTGCCCACTACAGCTTACACATGGTACAAGCTGGAAAAACGGTGGAAGTTGCCATGGAAGTTACGCACAGAAACATGAATTACCACTGTAATCTTTTTTTTAAGTTGATAAATCCATTACCCTTTTCGAGGTGATAACATTGTTTAAACGGTGTTACTTTGATAAATCTCGGTTATTTAAGAATAATTATTTTTCTAAGTTTTCGGTAAAGGAGACATTGCCATATCGTCATACACACCGCAAAATATCGTTTTCTCCCGATCTGCACAGATCGACGTGCGCTGGGCCTGTCGAAAGAAATATCTGTCTGACGGATGTCATGAACTCCTGTTTTGTTGTTCATTCTACGTAGTTAGTTCAGTATTCAATCTAAACTAAGGACATAAACTGGGAATTGTTCAACAGTTCACCTGTCAGGGATCCATCTTCAACAATGAAAGATCCAAACCAGGAATCCTTTCAAGGGTTCCAGAGACATCACTACTGTCCAGACTGAAACCTTTATGGAAGGAAAGCAACATCTCTGTGAAATACAAGAATTTGGCGAATTTGGAAAGAATTCAAATCATGGGAATGAAGTGTTATCGCAAGATACTACACGTCAGATACAGTGATCACATCACTAATGAACAAGAGCGTCAGACCATCAAACACTTTGGACATTATGGCTATCTTCTGACATCAATTGAGAAAAGAAAGTTACGCTGGTATGGCCACGTCACGATTTCTAATGGCCTGGCTGAAACAGTCCCCCAAGGAACTGTTGGAGGGGGGGGGGGGGGGGGGGGGTCGGAGGTGAAGACAGAAAAACAACACCAAAACTATGGACTGACAACATTGCAGAAGACATCTGCAGAGACCCAGGCTTTGACATGCAACTGACAGACCTGGAGGAATCTGGTGAATAGTTCTTTGCGGCACCACAATGACTCTCCACATTGCTGAGGGAGAAGGAGACGTGCAGTTTTTAGCAGTCTGTATGATGTGTACAGTTTTAGCAGTCTGTATGATGTGTTTAGCAGTCTGTATGATGTGTACAGTTTTAGCAGTCTGTATGATTTGTACAGTTTTTGCAATCTGTATGATGTGTACAGTTTTAGTAGTCTGTATGATGTGTACAGTTTTTAGCTCGCGTGAACGTTTTAGCTGGATGAATGACATTTACTATTTTCAGCTGTCTATATAACGTGTACAGTTTTAGCTGTCTGTATGACGTGCACAGTTTTTAGCTGTCTGTATAACGTGTACACTTTTAGCTGTCTATCCCGTGTATAGTGGTTAGCCATCTGTGTGACGTTTACATTTTTTCGATGAGTATGACGAATACAATATTTTTCTCTCTTTTTTTCCTTTCTTTTTTTTCGTGTACAGTTTTTAGCTGTGTATAACTTATTTCGTTTTTAGCTGTCTGTATGACGTGTGCTGTCTGTAGCTGTCTGTATGACGTGTGCTGGTTTTAGGTGTTTAAATCGCGTGCTGTTTCCAGCTGCCTGTATGACGTGTGCTGTCTGTATGACGTGTGCTGTTTTTAGGTGTTTGACGTGCTGTTTCCAGCTGTCTGTATCACGTGTGCTGTCTGTAGCTGTCTGTATGACGTGTGCTGTTTTTAGGTGTTTGAATGACGTGCTGTTTCCAGCTGTCTGCATCACGTGTGCTGTCTGTAGCTGTCCGAATGGCGTATGGTTTTTAGCTGTCTGTGTTGTTTGTAGCTGTCTGTATGACGTGTGCTGTTTTAAACTGTCTGAATGACTAGTGCTTATTCTAGTTGTCTGTATTACATGTGCTGTTTCAGCTGTCTGTATGACGTGTGCTGTTTTCAGCTGTCTGTATGACGTGTGCTGTTTAACCTGTATGACGTGTGCTGTTTTAGCTGTCTGTATGACGTGTGCTGTTTTAGCTGTCTGTATGACGTGTGCTGTTTTAGCTGTCTGTCTGACGTGTACCTGTGTGGTGTGCAGCCTGTCCCCGGAACTCGTTCAAGTGGGCGGAGGGAGGGGGTCAGTGTCTGGCATGTCCGGCCTTCAGTCGTTCCAGCACTGAGGCTTCCTCCCAGTGCACCTGTCAGGCTGGCTACTATCGGGCTGTCCTGGACAGCAAGGCACAGCCCTGCACACGTGAGTCTGTGTGTGTGCGTGTGTGATTATAATTGATAATAGGTTCCATTTTCCAACCTTTGCCCTCTGTTAAAAATCAGTTATATTCTTTATTTACCTCTATTATCGACTAAGCCTGAAACATTATATCTGAACTGTTACATGATCATGTAATCCATGGAGGATATAATGACTTGTTCAGGAACCGCCACAGACACCTTCTGACTTGTTCATTTCGATTTAAGGGCCTCCATCAGCACCAAGGAACCTGATCGTTGAGACCACCACCTCCAGCCGAGTGACCTTGACTTGGCAACGTCCCAACGACCTTGGAGGTCGCTATGACCTTCAGTACCGTGTGGTGTGTGCAGAATGCGGTTCGCAGGTGTTGTATCGCCCTGGCAAGTCAGGGTTCAATTCCACAAGGTATGTCTCTTTGTGTGCCTGTGTATGCATTTCACAAGATTCAAAAGATACCTATTACCATCCTTTCCCCTTTTTTACGTGCATATGATTACATTCTGCTCTCGAGGTTCATAGTTGTTTACGTTTCAGTGGCGAAGATTGTAACAGGTATTGCCAGTTACGCTACAGTTATTGTCGAGTTGTAGAAGCGGTAGAATTAGGAGCAAGAGCGGCATGGTGGGGTTTCTCAAACTGCACAGAGATGAAGCTGACAATCTGCTGTCTGCGCTATAATCGTTTGTGTGTAACCGTCTTGGGACGTGGAGCGGTGAGTTTTGAAAATCAGCAGAATGGTGCGTTTCTCACACTGACAGGCAGTCAAATCCAAACAGATGGGGCTGTGCATTCGCTGACTGGGCATCTGTTTGCACCATCACAGTTACAGCTAACCATGGCCTACCCACTGTCTCTGACAGGGTTCTGACGGTGTGGGTGCTCACAGACATTGTTGATGGTATTGGTGCTCATACACGTTGTCTTCTGATGGTGTTTATACTCACACAAGTTGTCTTTTGATGGTATTGGTGCTCATACACGTTGTCTTCTGATGGTGTTTATACTCATACAAGTTGTCTTCTGATGGTATTGGTGCTCATACACGTTGTCTTCTGATGGTGTTGGTACTCATACACGTTGTTGATTTGGTGACACAGTAGTGGCATTGGATGACACAGTAGTGCCATTAGATGACACAGAAGTGGCATTGGGTGACACAGAGGTAGTGCCACTGGGTGACACATTAGTGGCATTGGGTGACACAGTAGTGGCATTGGTTGACACAGTAGTGGCATTGGGTGACACAGGGGTAGTGCTATTGGCTGACACAGGAGTGGCATTGGGTGACACAGTAGTGACATTGGGTGACACAGTAGTGGCATTGGGTGACACAGTAGTGGCATTGGGTGACACAGTAGTGACATTGGGTGACACAGTAGTGACATTGGGTGACACAGTAGTGGCATTGGGTGACACAGGGGTAGTGCTATTGGCTGACACAGGAGTCATGCCATTGGGTGACACAGAAGTGCCATTGGGTGACACAGTAGTGGCATTTGGGTGACACAGAGGTAGTGCCATTGGGTGACACATTAGTGGCATTTGGTGACACAGTAGTGCCATTGGGTGACACAGTAGTGCCATTGGGTGACACAGTAGTGCCATTGGG
>NC_134903.1:22573019-22630519 GCF_041734735.1 Babylonia areolata
GCGGGACTTGTTTTTAGTTGATTATTTTTGGAAATTGCTGGCTTGGTTGTGGACATTGCTGGCTTGGTTGCGGACATTGCTGGGCATTGCTGGCTTGGTTGTGGACATTGCTGGCTTGGTTGTGGACATTGCTGACTTGTGTGTGGACATTGCTGACTTGTTTGTGGACATTGCTGGCTTGTTTATGGACAATGCTGACTTGTTTGTGGACATTGCTGGCTTGTTTATGGACATTGCTGGCTTGTTTGTGGACATTGCTGACTTGTGTGTGGACATTGCTGACTCGTTTGTGGACATTGCTGGGCATTGGTGGCTTGTTTGTGGACATTGCTGGCTTTGCTGGCTTGTTTGTGGACATTGCTGGCTTGTTCGTGGACATTGTTGGGCATTGGTGGCTTGTTTGTGGACATTGCTGGCTTGTTTGTGGACATTGCTGGGCATTGGTGGCTTGTTTGTGGACATTGCTGGCTGGCTTGTTCGTGGACATTGCTGGCTTGTTTGTGGACATTGTTGGGCATTGCTGGCTTGTTTGTGGACATTGCTGGCTTGTTTGTGGACATTGTTGGGCATTGCTGGCTTGTTTGTGGACATTGCTGGCTTGTTTGTGGACATTGCTGGCTTGTTTGTGGACATTGTTGGGCATTGCTGGCTTGTTTGTGGACATTGCTGGCTGGCTTGTTCGTGGACATTGCTGGCTTGTTTGTGGACATTGTTGGGCATTGCTGGCTTGTTTGTGGACATTGCTGGCTGGCTTGTTTGTGGACATTGCTGGCTGGCTTGTTTGTGGACATTGTTGGGCATTGCTGGCTTGTTCGTGGACATTGCTGGCTTTGATAGCTTGATTGCTTCTTCGTTTTTGCTTTTTTCCTGTTTTCTTTTCTTTTCATTTCTTCTCTGTAGTACTAATTTTGTACGTCGGTTGGATTTCTCCCCCCCCCCACCCCCCCCTGCCCCCTTCCCCCTTCTCTCTCTCTCTCATTTGTCTACCTTTCTCTTTCTGCTGTGTTTCCAGAAAGAAATTAGTCTGCACCACTTTGATGTGCCGTGTGTGTGTGGCGGGAGGGGGGGGGGAGTGTGTGTGTGTGTGTGTGTGCGCGCGCGCGTTTGTGAGGCCGTGCGTGCGGACGGATGTGTGTATGTTTGTCCAGTGCGTGCGTGAGTATTATGCACAACAGGCATGTGTGCATTTAAGTATGTGTGAATGAGGTGTGCATCTATTTATGGGTCAGAGAGACTGGGTGCACGTGACTCAGCTGCCAAAGGCAGTGATGAGAACGCCTCTATTCAGTGGTCACCTGCCTGGTCCTGAGGCCCCATGTGTGACGTCATTGATACACTGACCTCTGTCGTTTTGACAGGGTGAACAGTGAGACAGACAATAGTGGCATGATCTGACCAGATAAGCGAGCATCACGGATGGTCAGTTTGTTAGAGGGGGCGGGGAGAGGTGGAGGAGGGTAGTCGTTATGGAGAATGGTTTGGAGTTTACCAGATACAGGTGAGTTAACGAAAGAGAGTGGCTGAGGATCGGTGGCCAGCAGCGGGATCAGTGCTGTCTGTCAGTGAGTGGCTGTGCCATCACGGTCCCCAGTCCTGCACAACACGCACCTTGTGTGGCGGCTCCTGTTTGCTCAGGTTGTGTCGTGACTGTGTGCTGGGTTGTGTCATCTGCTTTCGTGTGTTTCGTTGGCGTTTTGCTCTTCTTATTATGTTTATTCACGTTTTGACAGTGACATTTTGATCTTCTATTGGCATGAATAGGTCGTGATTGTGTATGCGTGTGTGTGTGTGTGTGCGCGCACTAGTGAGTATGCGCGCGCACACGCGCGTGTGCATCCTGTGTGTTGCATGCCGCGTGCAGAATCAACAGTGACATACTTGCTGACGTGTTTTGAGGTGATTGTTTGTGCCTTGTTTTCCCCGGCTTTTGTGTCCGGCAATCCGTCACTATCATGGTCTGTCGTCACGTGACCTGCTGACCTCCATTTCACCGCTGAACTGCTCGTTCCTTAGGGTACGTTCACACTAGGCTGTAACCACGATCTAACCAAATGGTTACATTGAGGGATGTAACTACCATGAGACAAACTCTAGATTTTTCATACAGCATGTGTGAACGGAAAGCGTCTAACCACTGTCTAACTATTAGGCTCCGCCCCTTTTCCCGCGCGTTTTTTGACTGAGAGCAGCAGTTCTCGCTCGCTGGCTGGGTTTTGTTTTGCGCTGAAGTTAGACTGGTGGCATCTAACTACCGTTGTAACTTCGTTCTAACTTGAACAAGTTACAAGCCAAGTTACAGGGGTGCTGTGGCTGAGGCGTCATGTACAGATTGGGGTATAGGCTACTTTTGTTTTCTGTGGTTCCCGTGGGTTTCCATGAGGTGGGGGGTCTTGAGGTTGTGCATCTCCACCAGCCTGCTGTGACCTGCTGCAACCTGTTGGAACTTGGGTCTTGTAACTCCCTTGTAACTCCCTTTGAAAGTATAAAACCCCCTTGTTTCAGGGGGGTCTCTTCATTCCATCACGCACATGTCGAAAAATCAGTCTCGTGTGTCGTGGATTCGTGTAGACGCAGCAAGAAGAACGAAAAAAAATGACAGTCAGCCAGCTTAAATACATTCACACTGTAACTGATCAAGTTACAACACGCGTCGATGTAACTCACTATAACTGACCCCAACCATGCAAAGAAGGTTGCAATCACTTGCAGTCGGTTAGATGTGTGGGGCCAGACAATTTGCATACCGCACGCAGCGTGCGTGCAAGGCATGCTATTTTGTTTTGACGTCGGAGTTTTTTTCAAACTCGGCTCCGCCTCTATTTTCTGCTCTAACTCACTGGAACCGACGGGGACTAGTGTGAATGCCTTTGTAACCGTTTATAACTTGATCGGGCGATGTAACCTCGAAAAATTTTTATCTCCCGAGTCATATTTTTGGGGGCCATCTAACCACCTATCTAACCAAAAATCGGGTCTTCCCGAAAAATCGTCTAACCGATGGGAACCCACTGCAACCAAAAATTCGTGGTTCCAGTGAGTTAGAGAGCGATGTAACCATTTGGTTAGATCGTGGTTACAGCCTAGTGTGAACGTAGCATTAACAGTTTATTACTTGTAAGATAAAATGAAAATAGATTTGTAACTGTGAACCGGGTGGTTAAAAGGTGTATGTGTTGTTATGGAGGGATTAAATGGATAAAAGCATTTTAAAATCTTAAAGGGGATAAAAAGGATTGGAAGGAATAAAGGATCCTCACGCACGCCAGGGACATACAGAGGCCAGTCACAAAGGGTGTCTATGCTTTTATTACAATGGTTACATAGATACGAGAAGAAGACAGTGCAGCACAACGTTGACATCGACAGGTCATGTCATTGACCGTGTGTGTGTGATCGCCTGAGCTACACCTGTCACTGATTGTTGCACTCACTGAAGGACCAAAACCACATGTCAGTGTGGACGGGTCCATCATGCGATCAAGAGGCGTGCTAAAACCTCTTGCCCCGAGGTGGGGTCCTTTGAGAAACAAACCCCATTGTGCTCACATTGCAGGTCTCTGGACCACACCAAACACAAGAGGATTAACTTTAGAGGTGCAATCATTTACTTTAACCCTGAGCTGACGATTTGAAAGATATGAAAAACATCCTAAAGCAGTAGACCGAATGCCAAAAGAAGCACTAAGATGTTTGGTAACCATTTGGTGGTCAATTGTATCAAACGCCACGACAGAGTAAGTCTTTTGTCTATGTTTCAGAGGAGACTATAGTGACGGAAAGAAGAACTGTTTCTGTACTATGTTTTTTCCCACGATAAGCTGACTGATAAATTTCAAGCAGACCATTTTTTATCAAGATATTCCTGCAGCTGATGATTTTAGAGACGAAAGAAAGATTAGACATAGGTCTAAAGTTCTTTAGCTGATTTGTGTTCAAATTGTGCTTTTTCAAAAGAGGGGTGACAATGGTCAATTTAAGAGTCATCAGCAATGCCTGGCTCTTAAAGAATGATGAATAATACTGGTGATCACGGCAGAAGGTCATCAAGACATATTTTGAAAGGTTCGGGGGTAATGGATCAAGGTCGCAGTTCTTATTTGGAGATTTAAGAATAAAATATCTTACAGCTTTTTCAGAGACGGGTCTAAAACATATTAACTTTCCTTTGAAATCATTAAACTGGTCCTCTGATGGGCAGCTGGTCCTCTGATGGGTAAACATCCACTTCCTGTCGGACGATAATGATTTTGTCATTGAAATAATCACAAAAGACATCAGGGAGATCCTGAGGAGGAATGGTTTACGGCAGCAACAGTTCTCTACTTTTGCCAGTGACCTGGAGCCAGTTGCATTGCTCGGACGGAAGAGCCTAGTATGGTCGTAACCCGCTATTAACTGTGTGTAGTATGGAACTGGCCAATGGCGTCGTTCGGTCAACGTAGGCTTTTTGTCACGTGTAACTGTCAAAAAGTCAGAACCAAGCAATGAAAAAAGTCCCTTTGGTGATGGTCTCCGTGTCCATACCGTGTTATCTCCATGCTTCCGTTTTCCCACTACTCTTCCTATCTCCCTCCCTTTCGTCGTCTTCTTCTTCGTCTTCTCTTCCTCATCTTCGTTTTAGCATCACCTGATCGGATAGGGGGGTGGGGGGTGTTGATGTGAATCTTGCTCCGTTCACACAGTTTTGATTTTGAGTTCTCGATGTCTCTGTTTCAAGCATTTTTTCTCTCTTTCTCTTTCAGTCATACTTATGCACACACACGCGCGCGCGCGCACACACACACACACACACACACACACACGCCCGCAGACACACACATGCACAGCATGCACGCACGAACTGAGCACACGTAGGCACAGAGAGAGAGAGAGGCAGAGACAGAGAGACAGAGCAGTCAGTACGCCATTTTGCTGAAACAGCGAAAGCGCCGAGTGAGTGGGTGAGCGAGGAATATGGGCGGGAGTGGGGTGACTGTTAGGGAGGTGCAGGTAGTGGAATTAGCCATAAATGTTGCATGGCCATATGTGAGCCCCGGGCTTGTGATAAGCACGAATCTTACCTCGGGGGTTGTAATTACAGAGATGGAACTCGAAGACTTCGAAAATTCTGACTCTGCTTCCCTTCCCTCTCCCCATCCCCCACTTCTCTCCACCCCTCCCCTTGTAAGCTTTTGCGCTTGAACCTTCACACGCATGCAACGACAGACAGAAATGGATAGAAAGGCGGGCAGGTAGGCAAACATATCTACCAATCAATACAGTCGCAGTAAAAAAAATGTAAAAAAAATTTTTGGTGGATGGGGAGACAGAGGGGAGCTCGGGAGGGGGTGGAAGAAGTGGATAGAGAGAAGGAGGGGGGACATTGAAACAACAGTGTGTGTGTTGCCCATGACAGCCTTTCTGTTGACCTTTGCGGCCGACTGGCAGGGGAAAGAGGACTATGTCTGATGTGATGGAAATAGACATTCCCACCAAAATAAACTCTCCCGTCCTACACACTGCGTCAGAAGCTGTGCTTGTCACCGGAAACCAAGCTGTTCTTCCGTCATGTCTGTTTTGGGATACACCTCACTGCATGAGACGATGTATCAACACAGCAAAGAGAGAGTTATACACAAACACAAGGTACACGCATACACAACACAAGGTATACACAGGTAAATACCAACACAAAATATACACAACAGAAAGTACACACATGCACAAGGTATACACAAGGTATACATAACGCAAGGTAAATTCTGTACAATGGATACTCGACACAAAGTACACACAAACACAAGGCATGCACAACCCAAGGCATACACAATGCAGTATATACACAATATATACAAGAAACAAGCAAAAGCATGTACACGTTAACACAATGAATGCACACACACAAAGCCTAGTACAGTCTCACACACATTCCAGGGCTTTGTTGCACGAAAGAATTTGGCAGCACTCAGTTTGGAATCAGACATAGGAAAAGAAAATCTTACTTAGCGCTGCAAACAGCCTTCATGCAGCCCAGTCCAGGGCCTGAATGCAGACAACAATGGAGTTGAATTCACAACAGGTAAAAATCGGTGGGTGGTGTAGTTATTGACCCTATTCCAACGACGCGTGTCCGACCAGTAATGTTATCAACGCCAACTCCATTCCCCAACGGCACTTCACACATCGGCTACCGACTCTCATGCCTGGCTCCTCGTGGCTCCAGTGCAGGAACTGGTGGTGTGAACCAAACACCCACGCCAAGGTTATCACAGGTGAAAGGGATACCAGACAATTGATAGTCTGTCACAGTCTGTCCACTGTCTGCCCATAGTGTGTCCACTGTCTGCCCATATTCTGTCCACAGTCTGTCCAGTCTGCCTATAGTGTGTCCACAGTCTGTCCATAGTGTGTCCACTGTCTGCCCATAGTGTGTCCACAGTCTGTCCATAGTGTGTCCACAGTCTGTCCACAGTGTGTCCACAGTCTGCCCATAGTGTGTCCAATGTCTATCCATAGTGTGTCTGTCCATAGTGTGTCCACTGTCTGTCCATAGTGTGTCCACTATCTGTCCACAGTGTGACCACTGTCTGCCCATAATGTGTCCACAGTCTGCCCATAGTGTGTCCAATGTCTATCCATAGTGTGTCCACTGTTTGTCCATAGTGTGTCCACTGTCTGTCCATATTGTGTCCTCAGTCTGTCCACTGTCTGCCCATAGTGTGTCCACAGTCTGTCCACTGTCTGCCCATAGTGTGTCCAAGATCTGTCCAGTGTGTGCCCACTGCCTGTACATATAGTGTCCAGTGTCTGTCCATAGTATGTCCACTGTCTGTGCATATTGTGTCTATAGTGTGCCCACTGTATGTCCACTGTCTGCCCATAGCGTGTCCACAGTCTGCCCATAGTGTGTCCACAGTCTGCCCATAGTGTGTCCACCGTCTGTCCACTTTCTAACCATAGTGTGTCCACAGTCTGCCCATATTGTGTCCACTGTCTGTCCACACTGTGTCCACTGTCTGTCCATAGTGTGTCCACTGTCTGTCCATAGTGTATCCACTGTCTGTTCACTGTCCATATTGCGTCCACTGTCTGTCCATAGAGTGTCCATAGTGTGTCCACAGTCTGCCTGTAGTCTGTCCACTGTCTGTCGGTAGTGTGTCCATAGTCTGTCCACAGTCTTTCCATAGTGTGTCCACTGTCTGTCCACTGTCTGCCCATAGTGTGTCCACAGTCTGTCCACTGTCTGCCCATAGTGTGTCCACTATCTGTCCAGTGTGTGACCACTGTCTGCCCATAATGTGTCCACAGTCTTTCCATAGTGTGTCCACTGTCAGTCCACAGTCTGCCCAGAGTGTGTCCACTGTCTGTCCACAGTCTGCCCATAGTCTGTCCACAGTCTGTCCATAGTGTGTCCACAGTCTGCCCATAGTGTGTCCACTGTCTGTCCACTTTCTAACCATAGTGTGTCCACAGTCTGCCCATATTGTGTCCACTGTCTGTCCACACTGTGTCCACTGTCTGTCCATAGTGTGTCCACTGTCTGTCCATAGTGTATCCACTGTCTGTTCACTGTCCATATTGCGTCCACTGTCTGCCCACAGTCTTTCCATAGTGTGTCCGCTGTCAGTCCATAATCTGTCCACAGTCTGTCCACTGTCTGCCCACAGTCTCTTCCTATTGTGGCCACTGCCTGTCCATAGTGTGTCCACTGTCTGCCCACAGTCTCTTCCTATTGTGGCCACTGCCTGTCCATAGTGTGACCACTGTCTGCCCAGAGTCTCTTCCTGTTGTGGCCACTGCCTGTCCATAGTGTGTCCACTGTCTGCCCACAGTCTCTTCCTGTTGTGGCCACTGCTCTGTCCATAGTGTGACCATTGTCTGCCCACAGTCTCTTCCTGTTGTGGCCACTGCCTGTCCCTGTTGTGGCCACTGCTCTGCCCACAGTCTCTTCCTGTTGTGGCCACTGCCTGTCATAGTGTGTCCACTGTCTGCCCACAGCTCTTCCTGTTGTGGCCACTGCCTGTCCATAGTGTGTCCACTGTCTGCCCACAGTCTCTTCCTGTTCTGGCCACTGCCTGTCCATAGTGTGACCATTGTCTGCCCAGTCTCTTCCTGTTGTGGCCACTGCCTGTCCATAGTGTGTCCACTGTCTGCCCACAGTCTCTTCCTGTTGTGGCCACTGCCTGTCCATAGTGTGACCACTGTCTGCCCACAGTCTCTTCCTGTTGTGGCCACTGCCTGTCCCTGTTGTGGCCACTGTCTGCCCACAGTCTCTTCCTGTTGTGGCCACTGCCTGTCCATAGTGTGTCCACTGTCTGCCCACAGTCTCTTCCTGTTGTGGCCACTGCCTGTCCATAGTGTGTCCACTGTCTGCCCACAGTCTCTTCCTGTTCTGGCCACTGCCTGTCCATAGTGTGACCATTGTCTGCCCAGTCTCTTCCTGTTGTGGCCACTGCCTGTCCATAGTGTGTCCACTGTCTGCCCACAGTCTCTTCCTGTTGTGGCCACTGCCTGTCCATAGTGTGACCATTGTCTGCCCACAGTCTCTTCCTGTTGTGGCCACTGCCTGTCCATAGTGTGACCATTGTCTGCCCACAGTCTCTTCCTGTTGTGGCCACTGCCTGTCCATAGTGTGACCATTGTCTGCCCACAGTCTCTTCCTGTTGTGGCCACTGCCTGTCCATAGTGTGGCCACTGCTTGTCCACTGTCTGTCCATAGTATGTCCATACTCTATCCACTGTCTATAGTGTGTCAACTGTCTGTCCATAGCGTTTCCACAGTCGGTCCATAGCGTTTCCACAGTCTGTCCATAGTGCGGCCACTGTCTGTTCACTGTCTGTCCATACTGTGTCCACTGTCTTTCCTAGTCTGTCCATGGTGTATCCATCCGGCGAGAGTCTTTGTTATTAGGGGAAATGGATGGAGGGCTAGGGAGTCGGAGTCGGGTAGTTTACATTTTTCACAAAGATGTTTTTGCCTTACCGGGAAAATGATCGTTAGCGGAAGTGATTTCTGCTTTGATCATCCATTCCTGACGTCAATTAACCTGAGCAAGACTCGTTCTGCCGAGACAGGAAGGAGCGCACTCTGTTTATGAGTTCATATCCTGTGTCATTCTCTCAGATCACTGCTTCCTCTCATTAGTTCACTTTTTATGTCAGTTGTTTCTTTCTTTCTTTCTTTCATGTTGAGCCGTTTTCGTGCGAGGTTAAAGTAAACTGTGGCACCCCCTCCCCGAATTTCCCGCTCTGTCTCCCCTCACTGTGTGTGTGTGTGTGTGTGTAGGCTGTATGTTTTACATTTATTTGTTTATTTGTTTATTTATTATCATTATTGTCTTATTTTATTTTTATTTATTTTTTATTATTATTGTTGTTGTTGTTATCTTTTTCTTTTTTTTCTTTTTCTAAATTTATATTTTTGAGATATTCATTTTTTTCTTCTTTTTTTTCTTCTCTCAAGGCCTGAATAAACGCGTTGTGTTACACTGCTGGTCAGGCATCTGCTTGGCAGATGTGGTGTAGCGTATATGGATTTGTCCGAATGCAGTGACGCCTCCTTGAGCTACTGATACTGATACTGATACTGTCTGTTTCTGTCTCTGTCTGTCTGTCTGTCTGTCTGTCTCTCTCTTTCAAAACAATTCACTCCATCCCAATCAGTCTGGGATTAGAGTAAATCACTCCTGCCATACCGCACTCACTGATGTTGTTAATGAATGGCATATAAAAATTAATGACAACAAATTCACAGCGTATTGTTTGTTGACTTTGCAAAGGCTTTTGATGTAATTGATCACAACATATTACCCAGAAAATTTACCTTTATATAATTCATGAACAATTCGTTTTTTCTCATTAGGTTATTTCTTACTAATCGCCAACATAATGTTTTCCTAACCAATGCACAATCTGGATTTCAAACACAAAATTTGGTGTCCCTCAAGGATCGGTGCTTTGTCCCCTTCTCTTCTCAGTTTATATCTTTGATATTCCTCTGTCTGTTTTGAAAGGTTTATGTGAACTCTTCGCTGATGACACATCTGTTAATTCGATCCATTCAGACCTGATAATTTATCTGTTTCTCTTGAAGAAAATGTTGATCATTTGGTCAGAAGGACTGAACATAACCACATGGCATCAAACGATAAGCAAACAAACAAAAAACAACCCCCCAACCCCACCCCCACTCCTCCAAAAAAAACCCCACCCTAATTGCATGATTACCTCACGACAAAAACGACAAAACATTAACCCCAGTATGCCTTCTATTTATATTGGTGATGAGGAGATAGATGTAGTAACCATTCATAAAGTTCTGGGAGTTAACATTGATAACAGCATTTCCTGGATATCCCATATTAAAGGCTTATCACATTCAATCTTATATTGATTATGCATTTACTCTGGCCTTTGCAGCGCCAAAACTTTGAAATCGTTAATTAGAAATTCTAAGTTTCCTCTTAAAGTTGTATCTGAAGACCATATCACACTTGATATTCTTCCCTTAACATACAAGCTGCAGTACAACAAAGCGCAAATGATATATCGATTAGACTGGCTCCTTCTTTACTTATAGTGTGATTTTCATTGAATCAGTCTAGGTATACATGCAACATGGTTATAAAAACAAGAAGAAGAAGAATTGATTTGTTAAAAACTAGCCTCGCATACTCAGGAGGAACAACAAGAGAGGCAAGGCCTTCAAGACTCACGTGTAACATACACTTAAAAAATAGAGAGATTTTTTTCAGAAATCATTGAAATGTGTTCTGTACTTGATATTATAAAGCTTCATGTAAAAAATCCATTTATAAAAAAAAGAAAAAAAGAAAAAAAAAATCATAGTAGCAGATTCGAACCAAGCATGTTCATGTCGAGAGTAAGTAGACTTACAGCGCGAAAACACAACTACCAGTGGAGTTCAAAAATTAATATTTGTTTGTTTAGCGTGATAAATCGATTACGGTATTCGAGGTGATAACAGTATCAGTAGCTCAAGGAGGCGTCACTGCGCTCGGTCAAATCCATATACGCTACACCACATCTGCCAAGCAGATGCCTGACCAGCAGCGTAACCCAACGCGCTTAGTCAGGCCTTGAGAGGTGATAACGCCGTTGGAATCATCTTATTTTGGTATATCTCGGACATTTAAGAAATTCTATAAAGTCCGCGGTAAAGGAGACGTTTCAATCGCCTCAAGCTCACCGCAACATGTAACGGTTTTCTCCAGATCTGACAGGATCAGTTGCAGAAACTACAGCACGGTCTATTCAACTTCTCTTTTATGGACATTCTAGTTGATCAGTGTCCACTTTGAAATATTCATTTGCAGTAAACACGTCGGTGATGTAGTTAGTGTCACTGTATGTGTTCCGTCCAGACCTTGTGTTTCTTTTAACTGCTAACAAAATAAACGAATAGATGAAATGAGGTCATGCTGTCTTCAAACCCAAACATTTTCTTGATCCGAATTCTCAACGAAATGAACCATTTATGATCCTGAAATACAGCTTGATCCGGAAGACTTACAACCTATTATTGGTACGACTGAAGATTTTCTACACACTATTTTTAGTCCAAATTTGGTATTGGCAGATAAAGTATTTCAAGAGAAAATGACAATGTAAAGGTTCACCACACACACACACACACACACACACACACACACACACGAAATCGAACGCCGGGTTGTTAGATAGACTCACATTGTTTACACGTGTGAGTGAATAAAAGCAGTATATATTCATTCACATTTGCCTACAAAACTTTCCTTTTTCAAGAACTTGAAATAACTGTACGTGTAACTCAATAGATTAGCTGACTGATTAATTTATGTTCAAGTCAGTGACGATTTTTTTGTTACACAGATGATGTATTTCATTCTCTTCATATCACATTCCCTCATTATATGAGTAATGTATGATGTTTCACTTATGTCAGTGTTGCTTAGTAACACACACACACACACACACACACACACACACACACACACACATATATATATATATGTATAGATAGATGTGACCAAGCGCTATGCTTGCTCCAAAACTTGCCTCACGCACAAGCTGTATCAGCTTGCCTCACGCACAAGCTGTATTAGCAGACAGTTTACGCAACTAACCCACGCTCAGAATATGTGTGACGTCACTCCCAGTTTGAACGCAAAGCCGCTTACATCATTTTTGTTCTCGCCAGACAGCCTACTCCTCGACCAGTGTCGCGGTATGCTATTGGCTGAGCTGGAATCTGTGTTTCTGGTCCATCGTAGTTAATTAATATTTCTTTTGTCAGATCAGTAAACTACAAGTGTTATATACTGGCAGAATCGTCGTGATTCCATCTCTAAGTCTATTCCATTTATGTTTGCCAACATTAAACTGATTTAACGCAGTTTGTAATTTTCAGCGACGAGCTCGTTAAAACTGACCCTATTCAGGTTACTTAAATTAAGATTATAAATTCATCTTAAATGATCAACACTTCATTTTATACTCATTAGAAAGTAGGCGTTGAGCTCTTTCTTTTGCAACTTATCCGACGTAAATCGGTTCCGGAATCATTTAGAAATCTGTCACTGAACACCTTGTAAGAAACACAGTTGTTGTCAGATTTGGCCAGGTTAGAGATGATCTGCTCGCAGCACACGTGATTCTCTTTGCGGTCCGCTTAACCTGCATAAATTGGCACAGTGAGTGATGAGTGGTCATTTCATACCTGGTCAGTCATCTGACCAGAGCTGCTCTCTCCCTCTCTCTTGAACCGTTGCTGGCAGTGTGAGTGTGTGTCGTGTGTGTTCTCACAATGGCTAACATCTCGCTACGTATCGCTGCACTGTCTTCTCTTCTTAGTCTTCTCATTATTTCTTCTTCTCTTTTTATATCTTTTCTTCTTATGTCTTCTTCTCATTATCTCTTCTCCATTATTTCTTCTTGGTTCTTCTCTACATAACTATTGTAAATAAAACAATAGAAAAACCCATTTGTGACTGGCCTCTTTTTGTTCCTGGCCTGTGCGCGGGAATTCTTGTCTATCCTTTAATACAGTAAATTATCATTATTAGTTAAGTTTGTACCGCCGTACCCTTGAATAATCACTCGGTACATGGCTACATATATATAAATATATATATATATATATATATATAGAGAGAGAGAGAGAGAGAGAGAGAGAGAGAGAGAGAACAATAGGGAAAAAAGGAAGACAACAAAATAGTTTGTTTGATGCCTGACCGGTTTCGACCACTGGTCTTTATCAAGGGCGTTTACTGGTATGTCAAAATGCAACACACACGCCAACATTAAATAAGTGCAAAAAGAAGAATTTAAATGACAAAAAAACCCCACAAAAACCCAACAAATAAGTGAACAAAGCTTATAAAAAAACTGTACCCAGAGCATGCAACATGAATAGTACAGTGTGAAGTGTTGCTTGGGGAAGAGGAAGAGAGGCTGGTGAGTAAAGTCGTCAGAGACAAGGCAAGAGAGGGGTCAAGAAAAATAGGCAGGCAGATGATTGCAGGAGAGGGAAAAAGAGAGAGACAGAGAGGGAGGGGGTTAGGGACGGAGAAGAGACTGAGAGAGAGAAGAAGAGGGAAAGACTGAAAGAGAGGGACAGAGAGAGAGAGGGAGCGGGGAAGAAAGGAGAGAGGGGGAGAGACAGACGGACAGACAGAGAGATGGCAGACGCTGAGGTTGAGACAGAGAGAGAGAGGGAGAGAGACCCTTCTATGGTTGTCATCACCACCCAAATATATATATAATTATGTATGTATATGTTTGCGAATATGTGTGTGTGTGTGTGTGTGTGCTGTATTCCATATCACATTGTCATCCGTTTCGTCATCTCTCTCTCTGTCTCTCTCTCTCTCTCTCTCTGTTTCTCTCTCTCTCTCTCTGTCTTTCTCTCTTTCTCTCTCTCTTTCTCTGTCTCTCTTTCTCTCTCTCTCTCTGTCTCTCTTTCTCTCTCTCTCTTTCTTTCTCTCTCTCTCTCTGCCCTCTTCTTCCCTCTTTTCTCTTCCCCCTCCTGTCTTCCTTTTTCTCCCTGTTCCCCCCTCCTGTCTTCCTTTTTCTCCCTGTTCCCCCCTCCTGTCTTCCTTTTTCTCCCTGTTCCCCCCTCCTGTCTTCCTTTTTCTCCCTGTTCCCCCCTCCTGTCTTCCTTTTTCTCCCTGTTCCCCCCTCTCTCTGCCTGCCCTTCCTGTCTGATCTGTCCCTTCTAATCCCTCCCTCTCTGTAAACCTCTTCTTCAGAAAGGCACTACACAGATACAGGATGAACGGCGGTCTGGTGGTAACGTACCCGACGAGGAAGCGAGTGTCTGTGGGTGCCAGTCCCGTTTACGGACCGGGGATTTCATCTCGCCCCCTCTCCTCGCCCCCTCTCCTCCCCCCTCCCCCTCACCACCCCACTAGTCGCTGAGTGGTGGGCTTTACTTCGGAAGCCTTATTGTTATCGAAAAACACTGTTACCCTGATGTCAGTTCCACAGTTTATAATTATGAATGATGCTGTAAAACGTTGGATGGTCGAGCTTTTTATTTTCCTGTTAATCTTAGCAGTATGTTTTATTTTATGATTTTGTTGATGTTATTGGTGTTGTTGTTTTGGTCGTTGATTTTCTTTTTTGCTCTTAGCAATGTGTTAATTTCTCTGTAGACCGCCGAAATTCTTTTGTTCATACATTGTCTCCCTTGCCAAAGGATAGTATTGTCAATGGCAATAAAACAGTGTCCGTGTCTGTCAATACATAAGTATGTATCCACGGTATCCATGAAACAGACATATCCATGTACAAAAACAATGAACTGCAATACACTTTATACTGAATCATACATCAGGTATCCCATTAAGATGTGTAAAACTGAAATCGGTTACGTGACGCGAGCTGTGATATAAACGACCAACGCCCAGACGAGTGAGACACGAACTGATGCCCAGATAGCTAGCACGCACTGTCAAACCATGATACTGAGGTGGCTCCGTGTCATAGGGCACAAATATATATATACCGCTTTCTGGCTGCTATCAACAATGACAGAGTTCGACTCCAGAGAAACTGGTGTTAGAGGAGAAAAAAGCCGCTGCCAGAATGAAGGGCGGTTCAAATTTGTTGGGGTGCTTTTGTCAGGCGACACCGGCGACCTTTTCCATATAGCACAAATTTGAACATCGATTGGCCCTCCCCTGTCGTTGGTCACTCCTGCACAGCATGACTGGGGAGGAAGATACTAGAGTGGGGTGGGGGGCGGAGGGGGACGGGGGGGGGGGGGGGCGGAGTATTGAAATATCTTCAGTGAAGTTGAGGTAAGAATGAAAGAGGGGAGGGGGCGGGGTGTATGGCTGTGGGTGGAGGAAGCTGGTTATGGTTTCTGCCACAGGTCTCCTCAGGTAACGCTTTGGTCTCCACACAACTACTCAGGATTCACGTGATGACGACGATAGCGGCGACGAAAAAGAATGTAAATTTTTGTCAGTGCTGAATTTTATTGCAACATCTGTGATTATCAAAGGTTTGGCACCTTTGCAAACAGTCCTTGTGTTACAGGGCTTTGAAGCTCACCATATTTCTTTCATCATCGCTTCAGTAAAGATATGTCAATGGTGACGTGCTGTGCTTGTTTCGACTTTTAGAATAAAGCTACAGTGGTGTATTTACTGTGTGACAAAGATCTGATGATGCATTGTGATAGTTTGTCACGCGCTTAGATTTACAGCACATATAAGTGACGATTCTTGTTGACTGTTTGAAATGAACCCACCTCCCCCCACCCCTCTCTCTCTCTCTCTCAACAATATGTGCACTGAGGTGTAATATATTGTTTACTCTTGTTTCACCCCTTCAAATGGGCGAGCTTTGCATTGAATACCTCTCTCTCTCTCTCTCTCTCTCTCTCTCTCTCTTCCACATGAATCCTCCCAATATCTCCATCTCTTCCTACCCTTCTCCCCACTTCCTGATTCCACCACCCACCCCCAGCCCAAATCAAGTGCCAGTTAGAGGAGAGGATCAGTGACAGAAGAATGTGATGGTTCCCTCACTGCCTGCCTCCTGGGGGCGTTGTACTGGTTCCCTCACTGCCTGCCTCCTGGGGGCGTTGTACTGGTTCCCTCACTGCCTGCCTCCTGGGGGCGTTGTACTGGCTCCCTCACTGCCTGCCTCCTGGGGGCGTTGTACTGGTTCCCTCACTCCCTGCCTCCTGGGGGCGTTGTACTGGCTGCCTCACTCCCTGCCTCCTGGGGGCGTTGTACTGGCTCCCTCACTCCCTGCCTCCTGGGGGCGTTGTACTGGCTGCCTCACTGCCTGCCTCCTGGGGGCGTTGTACTGGTTCCCTCACTGCCTGCCTCCGGGGGGGCGTTGTACTGGCTCCCTCACTGCCTGCCTCCTGGGGGCGTTGTACTGGCTGCCTCACTGCCTGCCTCCTGGGGGCGTTGTACTGGCTGCCCTTCATAGTGAATGGAATCGTTTTACACATGCGTGCACGCACACACACATACAAACACACACACGTACACACATATATACACAAACAAACAAGCAAACAACACATACACATACACAAAACAAACAACAACAAACAAACAAAACAAACACCACACACACACACACACACACACACACACACACACACACTTTGTACCTCCTTTGTACCAAGTCTGGTTTGTTAAGACATTGAGTTTTTATTCCAAGGAATCACTGTGTAATCAGTATTTTGCTCCATGGAAAATAGATCTAGAAATTATCTATAAACAAAATTATGCAGATGGTTCCGTTCTTGATAATGGCAAAGCGGGAGCAGCTTTTGTAATTCCGGAAGTCAACCATGAAAAAAATGGACCACTTGGGTAAACATTTTTCTATATTTACTGCTGAGCTTGTGGCCATACATACCGCTTTGATCCACATTTTAGATTTTCACATACAAAAGGGATTGTCATATTGTACTGTGCGATAAAAACCTTCTGATGCACATGAAGACAGGACACGGCTGTCCACATGTCACGATAAAAACCTTCTGATGCACATGAAGACAGGACACGGCTGTCCACATGTCACGATAAAAACCTTCTGATGCACATGAAGACAGGACACGGCTGTCCACATGTCATGATAAAAACCTTCTAATGCACATGAAGACAGGACACGGCTGTCCACATGTCACGATAAAAACCTTCTAATGCACATGAAGACAGGACACGGCTGTCCACATGTCACGATAAAAACCTTCTGATGCACATGAAGACAGGACACGGCTGTCCACATGTCACGATAAAAACCTTCTGATGCACATGAAGACAGGACACGGCTGTCCACTTGTCACGATAAACACAATCAGATGAACATACACAAAGGATTGGATATGGACAGCTGAAGGAGAAGATGGCAGTGTGCTGTGTGCATGGATGGAACACAGACAGACAGACATAGTGTTCTATGAGCAGCAAGACTTCAGTAGTTCCGTTTGTAATGGACAATCCGATTTATACATCAGAATGAGATTAGGAGACACACACACACACACACACACACACACACACACACACACACACACACTGACAGACAGAGATAGAGAGAGACACGGTTCCTCATTTTTCTTTCAGTTACGAGTTGTCTTTTATGAATCATTGATGTCTGTTGCTAACAGGTGTGTGCCCAGACCTCCAAGGGGTGGGGGGACTTCAGTGATCCCCTGGAGGTGCTGACTGGGGAGGAGGACTATGATGAAGAAAGTCAGTACATGTCTGTGTCTGTCTGCCCGTCTGCTTTTTTTTTTTTTTTTTTTTTGTCACATAACTGAATATACATAAAAATACAACTACATTACTGAAAGTAAAGCGGCAAAATGCCAAAATAAAGACACTAGCTATTTAAGATAAAGGAGAGAAAAAAAAAGAAAAACAAGGCATTTAACAAATGAATGACAGGAAAGAGCAGTGAAAAAGAAAGAGAGGGTGAAAGAGAGCAAAACAAAAGTGCAGAAGCGATTCTCCATCGCCTAAGAAGCTGGCAAATTCAACATGTCAGTCAGTAGTTGTGTGGGAGAGGGGGGGGGGGGTAACCTTACTTTAACCATTATTCTGGCTACTTGTTTCAATCGTCAATTCACACATTTGAAACATTCCATATATTTGGTACCAAAAAAGGGTGTCCAGATGGAAGAGAGAGAGAGAGATCAAATTGATGCACTGATCAACTGTTGAAATTATTTCTAAAGCCTTAACACACACACACACACACACACACACACACACACACACACACACACACATATATATATATATGTGTGTGTGTGTGTGTGTGTGTGTGTGTGTAGATGCTTCTTTCATATACTATTTTCAGTAATATTCTCATGTCTGAATAAGGGAAATATGTAAACAGAGGTTTGTTAGGAAGCCATTCTTGGTCAAAAAGCATTAATCTGCCCTTCATCACTTTACAGTGATATTCCACATTGTATCTGATTTCTAGCAGTTTATTAAAGGCAGTAATATGAGGTTTGCTGTTATTCCACTTGCACGTATAAACATGGAATTTGGCTGGTAAAATGAAAACATGGAATTTGGCTGGTAAAATGAAAACATGGAATTAAAATGAAAACATGGAATTTGGCTGGTAAAATGAAAACATGGAATTTGGCTGGTAAAATGATCAAAACTAAGATTTTGTCAGTAGCAGTACCATCTTCAACTGCACTTAAGATGGGATCTTCTGAAAATGTTATGTTGGCTCAAGTTTCACAAGTGTTATGTTGGCACAAGTTTCACAAGAGCTTTTCCACAATTTTTCAGAACTCTAGAACCTGCTAGTAAAATGACAGTTCCAAAATAAGTGCACAATTGTTTCTTCTTCATCAAGTAAGTCAATACATTTACGGAGAAAAAGATGTTTGCCTGTTAGCAGATTTCTTAACTATGGTCTGTACTGAAATCATCTCAGCTGTGTGTCAGATGTAGATTGAAGGCATTTCAAAGTACATTTTTCCAAATTCAGTTTTCACACTTTAAATTCCGTTTGTTAATACCCACAGGTAACAAAACTGCATATATAGGTTTTCTCACTGTCACAAACTGTTTAGACTTTCAGTTCCAGAAGCTTGTACATAGCGGTCATTGTAACTTGAAGTTTGTTTTGATATTTCCTTACTGTATCAATGACACCAATGAACAGTAAACGTTGCATGTACATGTTTTTACTTCCGTTCGTATGGACGCACACACGCACCCATGTGTGCATGCACACATACTCACACATGCTCATGCAGACACATTAAAAATGAAAATTACTGACTGACTTGACTTACAGTGTATCAGATACAGTCACACATGCGCACACATATACACCACACACACACACACACACACACACACACACACACACACACACACAGGCACACATTTTTTTTGTGTGTGTAAATTTACTGACTGACTGACTTGGCTTATTGTGTATCAGATACACTCATGCGTGTGCACACACACACAAGCACACACACACACACACCACAAGCACACACACACACACACACACACACACACACACACACAATAAACGCTAAAAAAAAATCAGACTAAATGACTTAATTTATATTGTATCAGATACACACACACACACACACACACACACACACACACACACACATACACATATACACAAAAACACACACACACACACACACACACACACACATACACATATACACACAAACACACACACACACACACACACACACACACACACACACCAAAAAAACCCCCAAAAAAACACACACAAAAAACCCAAAAAAACCCAACAACCACACACACATACATGCCCATGTGTGTGTGTGTGCGCGCGTGCACACACACGCACACACGCAACAACAACAACAAACACACACATTGTAAAATGATCGGTGGTGTGTGTGGTTGCAGCCAGCACCCCTATTGGCATCGTTGCGGGGTCTATTGTGGCCGTTCTGCTGTGCATGGCCATTGCCACCATCATGATCATCATTCTCCTCAGAAGGTCAGCCCTCTTTTCTCTGCTCTTCTTCTCTTCGGTCAGCACTGTCACCTGTCATTCAGTTTAAATACGATATGGTAATATTGACGCTGAAAAGACTTTGATGAATGTGACTGCTTCTTTTTTCTTTATCATTGTTTTCCAGTTTCAAACTTTGTTATTCTTAATTTCTTTACAAACTTGTCATTTTGTAGTCTTTTTCCAAGAGGCGGTGTTTGCCTTGTGATTCTTACTAATGAAACCATTTGCATCTTTAATAGAAATGCAGTATCCCTGATAGGGAATTTTGTCATTGACTGAACATCCATCTTATCAGTTGTATTGGCAAGCTCATGGGACAGATGATTGACACGCACCCAGTATAGCTCCTGGAGAAGAAAAACATCATCACTCCAGATCAGGCAGACTTCAGGCAACACCGTTTGACGAAATACTTAGTGACCTACAATGCTCAGAAGATCGACTTTGAATGGGTCAGCAAGGTGCCAAACTAGACAACCCATATCATCACGGGGACCATGAAGTCAAGGCCAGTGCTGGAACTTGAAACTGTGACAGGGCTCCAGCCTCTTGAGGACCACAGAGATGCCCAGATCCTCACCCAAGCTGCTAAATACAAGAGGTTGCAGGATCATCCCATAAAAGACCGACTGTCCCAGCCAACAAAGGGATGACTCAAGAGAAGTCGCTTTGTCCACCAGAGCAGGACTTTGAACAACAACACCAAGACATCCTTGACCCTGACCCCCTAGAGATCCATTGGTGTTGGGCTGCCCCTGCATGAGGAGAGGGAACACTCAGCCATGTTAAGTCCAGCATCCCTGGTATTGGAGTGATGGCCTAGAGTTAACACGTCCGCTTAGGAAGCAAGAGAAGCTGAGTGCACTGGTTTGAATCATGGCTCAGCTGCCGATATTTTCTCCCCCTCCACTAGACCTTGAGTGGTGGTCTGGACACTCGTCATTCAGGTGAGACGATAAACTGAGGTCCTGTGTGCAACATGCACTTAGCGCACATAAAAGAACCCACAGCAACAAAAGGGTTGTTCCTGTCAAAATTCTGTAGAAAAATCCACTTCGATAGAAAAAACAAATAAAACTGCACGCAGGAAAAAATTCAAAACAAAGTGTGGCGCTCTAGTGTGGCGATGCGCTCTCCCTGGGGAGAGCAGCCTAAATTTCACACAGAGAAATCTGTTGTGATAAAAAGAGAAGAGAAATACAAATACAATACTGGCCCAGAGACTCTCAGAGTGGCCCTGTGAAAAAGTCCTGTACCCTTCAGCACCTTCAGACCCACTAACCAAAAGAGTCCTGGACTCATGTTTAAACTCTCTGCCTAGGAAGTTGTACAGCGTGGCACAGGAATCTACATTTCATGCTCATGAGACAGAGAACAGATCTGCTTCACTAATGGCCTGTACTCCACCAGCTACAAGGCTGAAGCAGAACCCCTAAAAACAGCAGCAGCCCACATTGAGGTCACGGTTCATGCTGCCCATTACATAGTGTTCCTGTCTGCTGCTGTCCATCCTGCAGGCCTGACAGTCCAACACAAACATTGACCTAAAGAAATGACCTATCCTCCATTCTTACCTTCCATTGCAAGAGCCACACTGTCACACAATATATTCTTTCTCAGTTCCTGGGCAGTGAGACTGCTGACTCCCTTGCGGAGAAAGGCACTACACAAGAGCAACGCAGGTGGATCGGTCCACCAGCTTCTCTGAGGCAAAGACCATCATCAAGGCCAAGCATCAGAAGAAGTGGATGCAGCAGCATTCATGCCATGAAATCACAGACCTGCTGACCTGGCGGGAACAGATGTCAGTTCGCAGGATAGGCCACAACTGCCTAAACCACCACTTATACACTATGTTGGGCATTGGTCACTCAGCACGGTGCGCCTGTGGGACTGAGAGCCAGACAGCAGAACACCTGCTGCAGTCCTGCCCCCTCCATGAGGTGCTCAGGATGAGGTACTGGCCCGACCCAACTCCAGTGACCCAGAAGCTGTATAGCCGTGTGAAGACCTGCAGCTTTCAGCTGCCTTCACCGCAGAGACTGGGGCGTCCAGATAATGAACAAAAAGAATAAGAAGAAAAATCATGATGAGTAAATTTACATTCCATGCGTTAAAAGTAACTTGAGTAGTAACTTTACCTTTTATTTTTTTTAATTCATAAAGTATCTCTTGCCTTTCTTTTTGGTCCAAAACATAACATGAATTATTCTTTTTCAGAAATCGTCAGAATTGCAGCGAGAAGAAAGAATGTGATCCTCCCTATAGTCATGGTATGTATCTAGTTGAGTTTTTTTTTTGTTTTTTGTTTTTGTTTGGTTGTTTTTTGGGGATGTGGGGGAGTGGGAGGCAGGGGTGTGACAGAGAGAGGAATACAGCTGACTATATAAGGGGTTTATAATTTTAAAAAATTCTATGGGCTTTGTTATTGGAGATATAATGATAGTAATAATAATAATAATGATAATAGTTATAATAATATCAAGAGAGGCAACGCCTTCAAGACTCACTTGTGGTGCACACTTTATCCAGAAAAAAAGAAAGAAAAAAGTTTGAATGTGTTATATAATTATTAACATAAACCTTCCTGGAAAGAAAACGGAAAAGAAAAAAAAGAGTATGTTAGCAGATTGAACTATGCACATTCGATTTGAGAGTAAGCAGACATACTTACAGTGCTAATGCGCGCCTACCAGTGAAGTTCAAAAATTAATATCTAAAGGAATATTGTTTTCTATTGCGTCATAAGTCAGTTATGGCATTCAAGGTGATAACGCCATTTAAAACATATTATTTTGGTATATCTCAGTTATTTAAGAAATTATATAAAGTCTGTGGTAAAGGAGATGTTGCCATTGCCTCAGGCACACCCCAACATGTAGCAGTTTTCTCAGTCTAGATCTGTGTGTCTGACAGGCTGACGCTAACTACAGTGTGGTCCATTTAGTTTCTCTTTTATGTTCACTCAGGTTAATTCAATATCCACTTTATAATACTCATATGCAGTAAACATGTCAATGGTGTTGTTAGTTTCACTGTATGTGTTCTGACCAGAATTTGTATTTATCCATTGATTGCAAATAAGAAAAACGAGGTCAGGCTGTCTTAATGTAATTTTTTGGATTCAGATCAGTGAAATAAACCATTGATGATCCAGAAATACAGCTTATTTATTGAAGACATACAACCTTTTATTGGTATGACTGAAGATTTTTTTTCCACAATGTTTAATCCAAATTAAGTATTGCAAAGCATTTCCAGAGAAAATGACAGTATTAAAGTTTAACACACACACACACACACACACACACACACACACACACACACACACACACACACACACAACTGAACACCAGGTTAATACATAGACTCACATTGTTTACACAAGTGAGTCAATAAAATGAAGGCTTACATAGTGCAGTACCTCACTCTCAGATACGGCTCACAGCGCTTTACAAAATGAAATATACAAATTTAAGAACAAGTGACATAAAAGTGTGTACAAAAAATCAACACAGGCAGTATCACACAGGCAAATCACAGCAAAAAGAAACACATCACATTCGCATAGTCAAAAACTATGCATCCAGGTATCATAGAAACTACACCAACAAAATCACAAATACATACAACTCAACATAAAGAGCACGTTCAGCGGTCAGATCAAAGCAAGTATATGTATAGATGGAAAAGTTTTACTGAGAATAGTCAGAGAATAATGCAGTTTGCAATGATATATTTTGAGTGCTCTCTTGAATGTGGGTGTTGAGATGTGATGGAGGTGTGAGGGTAGTGAATTCCACTGTTCGGGTACAGCGAAAGAAAAGAAATGTTCGGCGTTAGTTTTTGTGTGAATCTTTGGAATACACAATGTGTGCATGTCTTGTGAAGTACGGAGTTGTCTGGATGGTGAATAGACAGAAAGTTAATCTGAAAGATAGACAGGACAAGAATTAGTGAAGAAATTATGACAGAGAACTAAGAGTTTGTATTGTATTAGTGCTTGAATGGAAAGCCAGTGGAGCAAAGTGAGTAAGGGAGTGATGTATTGACATTTCTTAGCCTTGAGTGAGTTGTGCTGCAGAGTTTTGAACTTTTTTAGCTTTGTCAACGCAGTGTTTGGGACAGTCAGCAAGAAGAGCATTTCCATAATCTAGTCTAGACAAAAAAGAAACAAATGTATTTGTGGTTTCTGTGGTTAGGTATTGCTCATCAGTTTAGTCAGAACCAAGAACTTATTTCATTTCAAACAATTGTATCTGTCCATGCTGATAGTCTGGAGTACTTTTTTTTGGCCTGATGGATTTGCCTGTACCTGTTGGAGTGTCTGCTGTGCATAGAAATTGGTTTCCTCGACAAATTCAGATTATCATCTACAAAAAAAGAGAAAAAGTCAGTGCAATTTGTTTTATGTGGGTATTTCTTCAGTCCACGGTCACCAGTAAAGTCAGGAATAAAAGGCTGAATGTTGTTTGTTGGCCCACTGTAGATCCCCTCAAACACAGTAAGGCCACACACCTCTTGGCCCACTGTAGATCCCTCAAACACAGTAAGGCCACACGCCTCTTGGCCCACTGTAGGTCCCCTCAAACACAGTAAGGCCACACACGTCTTGGCTCACTGTAGGTCCCCTCAAACACAGTAAGGCCACACACCTCTTGGCCCACTGTAGATCCCCTCAAACACAGTAAGGCCACACACCTCTTGGCCCATTGTAGATCCCCTCAAACACAGTAAGGCCACACACCTCTTGACCCACTGTAGATCCCCTCAAACACAGTAAGGCCACACACCTCTTGACTCACTGTAGATCCCTCAAACACAGTAAGGCCACATACCTCTCGGCCCACTGTAGATCCCCTCAAACACAGTAAGGCCACACACGTCTTGGCCCACTGTAGATCCCTCAAACACAGTAAGGCCACACACCTCTTGACCCATTGTAGATCCCTCAAACACAGTAAGGCCACACACGTCTTGGCCCACTGTAGATCCCCTCAAACACAGTAAGGCCACACACGTCTTGGCCCACTGTAGATCCCCTCAAACACAGTAAGGCCACACACGTCTTGGCCCACTGTAGGTCCCCTCAAACACAGTAAGGCCACACACCTCTTGACCCATTGTAGATCCCTCAAACACAGTAAGGCCACACACCTCTTGACCCATTGTAGATCCCCTCAAACACAGTAAGGCCACACACCTCTTGACCCATTGTAGATCCCCTCACAGTAAGGCCACACACCTCTTGACTCACTGTAGATCCCCTCAAACACAGTAAGGCCACACACCTCTTGGCCCATTGTAGATCCCCTCACAGTAAGGCCACACACCTCTTAGCCCACTGTAGATCCCTCAAACACAGTAAGGCCACACACCTCTTGACTCACTGTAGATCCCCTCAAACACAGTAAGGCCACACACCTCTTGGCCCATTGTAGATCCCCTCACAGTAAGGCCACACACCTCTTAGCCCACTGTAGATCCCTCAAACACAGTAAGGCCACACACCTCTTAGCCCACTGTAGACCCCTCAAACACAGTAAGGCCACACACCTCTTGACCCATTGTAGATCCCTCAAACACAGTAAGGCCACACACCTCTTAGCCCACTGTAGACCCCTCAAACACAGTAAGGCCACACACGTCTTAGCCCACTGTAGATCCCCTCACAGTAAGGCCACACACCTCTTAGCCCACTGTAGATCCCCACAAACACAGTAAGGCCACACACCTCTTGGCTCACTGTAGATCCCCTCAAACACAGTAAGGCCACACACGTCTTGGCCCATTGTAGATCCCCTCAAACACAGTAAGGCTACACACCTCTTAGCCCACTGTAGATCCCCTCAAACACAGTAAGGCTACACACCTCTTAGCCCACTGTAGATCCCTCAAACACAGTAAGGCCACACACCTCTTGACCCACTGTAGATCCCTCAAACACAGTAAGGCCACACACCTCTTAGCCCACTGTAGATCCCTCAAACACAGTAAGGCCACACACCTCTTGACCCATTGTAGATCCCTCAAACACAGTAAGGCCACACACCTCTTGACCCATTGTAGATCCCCTCACAGTAAAGCCACACACCTCTTGACCCACTGTAGATCCCCTCAAACACAGTAAGGCCACACACCTCTTGGCCCACTGTAGATCCCCTCAAACACAGTAAGGCCACACACCTCTTGGCCACTGTAGGTCCCCTCAAACACAGTAAGGCCACACACCTCTACCCCATCTCTGACCCGCTACACTTTGACCAGTTTCCCTCAGTCCCCTCACCCTATTTCTACCTCTTCATCTCCCCTGCGTTGGCTGTGTCAAGAATGTCACTCCTACTGCTGCCAGTTTGGTCAGTGACAGTCAGTCATGGTCAGTCTGCTCTGCACAGCGTCACTCAATGCTCATCAGTCTTGCCAGTCTCTTCATCACTTCCATTATTTTTTGTCAAATCATTGGATAAACATGCATCAGTGACTTCTTCTAGCTGATGCTTCAATTCCTTCTGAGCATCAGCTAAAGAAAGCAATTTTGGTCATTTTAGTGCACCTTGATCGCAGAGCTTTAGTCGGGTGTTGCCACTTTGCTAAGTGTGCGAGATCAGTGAGTCAAAACGTAGCTGGTAACCCAACCAAATCGTTCAAAGGACTACCTCATGATTTAGATGGGGTTTCTAGCTATCAGTAGAATCTAGAAAGATTTCCCAAGCTAAACTTACCAGTGTTTTTGCCAACGAACACATACAAACCAAGGAAAAGTCATATTTCACTGACAAGTGATCTTGACGCTATGGCAGCAAAGCATACGCAGTGGCGCTGATGAGTTCTCTCATCAGCCAGCAGCCTAGCGGTCAATCCGACAAAGAAATGTGATGACAACCATGAAGATGATGACAGTAACGATGGTGCATGTTGCAGTGACCATGCCCCTGTTCCCCTCGCCGGGGTCGGTGCACAGCTCGGTGAGGACCTACATTGACCCCCACACCTACGAGGACCCCAACCAGGCCGTGCGGGAGTTCACCCGAGAGATTGACGCCTGCCACATCACCATTGAGTCCGTGCTGGGGGGAGGTGAGGGGCAGAGGAGAGTTGGGTGGGGGTGGTATGAGCAAAGTGAAGGGAACATGGGTGGAACAGTTGATGTGGTAATGAGCTGTGGAAGAAATGAACTCTGTGGTAATGAGCTGTGGAAGAAATGAACCCTGTGGTAATGAGCTGTGGAAGAAATGAACTCTGTTGTGGTAATGAGCTGTGGAAGAAATGAACCCTGTGGTAATGAGCTGTGGAAGAAATGAACTCTGTTGTGGTAATGAGCTGTGGAAGAAATGAACTCTGTGGTAATGAAAGTGACCTGTAGAAGAAATTATGCTGATATGGTGATGATAATTACATGTAGAAAAAATGCTGATATGGTAATAATAATTAACTGTGGAAGAAAGGATAACCATAAAGGCATATGGTAATTATCAACCTGTGGAAGAAATGAACATCAGTGTGATAATGACCCTTGGAAGAAATTGTGCTGATGTGTTAATGATCTGTAGAAGAAAGGATTTTCATGCGGTAATAATACTGATCTGTGGAAGAAAGGATGCTGATGTGGTAATGATGATCTGTGGAAGAAAGGATGCTGATGTGGTAATGATGATGATCTGTTGAAGAAAGGATGCAGATAAGGTGATGATAATAAGCAGTAGGAGAAAGGAGAGTATTACAGTGTTGATTCTCCTTGATGATTTTTTCCTGATTGCAAAATTATTTTAGTGAAGATTAGGCTCAATTCAAGCAGTTCAGTTTTAACATTTATTGGACATTTTGGTCGACTGGTTTGTGGATAATCCCCTTTGAAATTGATTAAACTGTTGTTTGGACACTGCGTATGTTCATACATTGGTGATAGAAACATTCCTTTGATCACTGATTAAAAGATGGTTCAGCTACATCATTCTTTTTCTTTTCCTCCTCCTCCTCCTTCACCCCATTTTCTCATCCTACTTCCTGTCCCCTTGAAAAAGTTGCTATCAAACTCATTATTAATCAGGCCTGTTCAGAAGTGGTAAATCAAAAACAGTCAGCTCCCTTCCCATCTCCTGTCAGCTCCCTTCCCTTCTCCAGTCAGCTCCCTTCCCATCTCCTGTCAGCTCCCTTCCCATCTCCTGTCAGCTCCCTTCCCATCTCCTGTCAGCTCCCTTCCCCCTTCCCATCTCCTGTCAGCTCCCTTCCCATCTCCAGTCAGCTCCCTTCCCATCTCCTGTCAGCTCCCTTCCCCCTTCCCATCTCCAGTCAGCTCCCTTCCCATCTCCAGTCAGCTCCCTTCCCATCTCCAGTCAGCTCCCTTCCCATCTCCTGTCAGCTCCCTTCCCATCTCCAGTCAGCTCCCTTCCCATCTCCAGTCAGCTCCCTTCCCATCTCCTGTCAGCTCCCTTCCCATCTCCTGTCAGCTCCCTTCCCATCTCCAGTCAGCTCCCTTCCCATCTCCTGTCAGCTCCCTTCCCATCTCCAGTCAGCTCCCTTCCCATCTCCTGTCAGCTCCTATCAACCCCTGTTCCCTTCCCAACCCCGGCCCTTGTCATTACCATCAAAAAACAAAAAACACACAAAAAAAAAGCCCCCTGCAGCTTGCTGCCCCCCTCACCCCCCTCTCCTCCCTCCCTCTCCCCCTCAAAGAAAAAAAAGAGATAACATCAGTACTGTTGCTCTCAAAACCTCAGTCACAATCCACCAGTCAGATGATTTACTATCAGTGACTGCTCGTGTGTGTGTCAGGGGAGTTTGGAGACGTGTGCAAGGGGAAGCTGCGCCTCCCCGGGCGGCCTGAGATGATGGTGGCCATCAAGACCTTGAAGCCTGGAGCCACGGAGAAGAACCGCCTGGACTTCCTGACTGAGGCCTCCATCATGGGCCAGTTTGACGACCCCAATGTCATCTTTCTGGAAGGCGTCGTAACCAAGAGTCAGTACAACCTAGGATCTCTCTCTCTCTTGGCTATCAAACACAAAAGTCAGTAATTTTTATTCATTTAAAACAGTTATTATATTGTACATTATATATCCTTTGCTGATGTTTTTGGCGTCCAGTTTGACATCCAGTATAGCAAAATATATACTTCTTCTTCTTCATTCATGGATTGCAACTCCCATGTTCACACTGTTGTATGTATGTTCACTCATGTGTACACAATTGAGTGGGCTTTTACGTGTATGACCGTTTTTACCCTGCCAAGTAGGCAGCCATACTCCGTTTTTGGGGCTGTATATAGTTCAGTTATTAATTCTTGACTTCAAAAATAGATTGACGAAAATAACATTACTGGGAAAACCCAAGCTGATTTTAAACAAGATTATTCAACTATAGACCACAACTTCACTCCTTTCGACGCAGTTCAGAAGCAATTCATTAATAACAATACAGAGAAGTACCTCTCTCCATTTACAAGGTACACAGCTTAAAGTCAGTGCTGCTTTTGCTACCAATTCAGCTAGCTCACGGCTACCAATTCAGATACAGACGAACAAACCCAGACACTTCCTCAAATAACAAAGTTGTGGGCCTTACACTGGTCACTTGATATGTGCACACATCAGCAACGTCACAAGAAATGTGCAAAGGACTTGGATCTTGTTGAAAAGTTTACTAATGTGTTACTGAAACAAATCATTCATATTGCATCACACAAACAAAACAGAAAGAGGTGGTTTGACAATGAATGTTGATGTAAGAAATGCAAGCAGGCAGAACATTAAACAAGTTGAATCAAATGGGGGATAAAATTAACGAAGCACTGTACAGGCAAAAAAGATCAGAGTACCAAATTCTTTCAGTCAATAAAAGATAGAGGAACATTATGTCCTTGTCTGTGTCAAAAAGTATCTTGTTCAGTTTTATACAACAGATTTTATCCACGTGAGAGTATTTTTCAGTCATAACTTCTATATGTACATTAATCTTCCAGCAGGAGAACGTATAACAACAAAGTCTTTAAAGTCAACGGAGGAATCAAATTCAGAACTGTTTATGCTTGTAATAAAGAATATCAAATCTATTAGCTTTGCTGCTAGTCCTTCAGTGTTCCAAGAAACAAAAGAAAGACACAGCTTACTACCAAATATATTTGTGTAAATAGATATTCTGAATTTGCTTTTTTCTGTATGGTGTATGGTTTGCTTGTGCTGTTTGTTGTGTATGTGTTTGTGAATTGTTCTCTTTTCAGGTCCAGACACTCCGACAGCGGTCTTGGCCTGACTGTCATTCCTGCTGGTCCATATCACACAAAGTTGAGCGTGGGGTAGTGTTTCCATTCGTTCCCCTCCTGGTTTTGGCATTGTCTTTGCACAGCTGAGTGCAGGATAGTGTTGCGGTTATTTCCCCTCTTGGTGTTGGCGTTGTTCTGCAATGCTGGATGTAGACTGCATTTCTTTTCCCTCCCTCCTTGCGTGGATGTCACCCACATAGTGTCTGGCTCTGGTTCACCCACATAGTGTCTGGCTCTGGTTCACCCACATAGTGTCTGGCTCTGGTTCACCCACATAGTGTCTGGCTCTGGTTCACCCACATAGTGTCTGGCTCTGGTTCACCCACATAGTGTCTCATGGTTCACCCACACAGTGTCTGGCTCTGGTTCACCCACATAGTGTCTCTGGTTCACCCACACAGTGTCTGGCTCTGGTTCACCCACATAGTGTCTCTGGTTCACCCACATAGTGTCTGGCTCTGGTTCACCCACATAGTGTCTGGCTCTGGTTCACCCACATAGTGTCTCGTGGTTCACCCACATAGTGTCTGGCTCTGGTTCACCCACACAGTGTCTGGCTCTGGTTCACCCACACAGTGTCTGGCTCTGGTTCACCCACACAGTGTCTGGCTCTGGTTCACCCACATAGTGTCTCTGGTTCACCCACATAGTGTCTGGCTCTGGTTCACCCACATAGTGTCTGGCTCTGGTTCACCCACATAGTGTCTGGCTCTGGTTCACCCACACAGTGTCTGGCTCCTTGTTCACCCACATAGTGTCTGGCTCTGGTTCACCCACATAGTGTCTGGCTCTGGTTCACCCACACAGTGTCTGGCTCCTTGTTCACCCACATAGTGTCTGGCTCTGGTTCACCCACATAGTGTCTCTGGTTCACCCACACAGTGTCTGGCTCTGGTTCACCCACATAGTGTCTGGCTCTGGTTCACCCACATAGTGTCTGGCTCTGGTTCACCCACATAGTGTCTCTGGTTCACCCACATAGTGTCTCTGGTTCACCCACACAGTGTCTGGCTCTGGTTCACCCACATAGTGTCTGGCTCTGGTTCACCCACATAGTGTCTCTGGTTCACCCACATAGTGTCTGGCTCTGGTTCACCCACATAGTGTCTGGCTCTGGTTCACCCACATAGTGTCTGGCTCTGGTTCACCCACATAGTGTCTGGCTCTGGTTCACCCACATAGTGTCTTGTGGTTCACCCACACAGTGTCTGGCTCTGGTTCACCCACATAGTGTCTGGCTCTGGTTCACCCACACAGTGTCTGGCTCCTTGTTCACCCACATAGTGTCTGGCTCTGGTTCACCCACATAGTGTCTGGCTCTGGTTCACCCACATAGTGTCTTGTGGTTCACCCACACAGTGTCTGGCTCTGGTTCACCCACATAGTGTCTGGCTCTGGTTCACCCACATAGTGTCTGGCTCTGGTTCACCCACATAGTGTCTCTGGTTCACCCACATAGTGTCTGGCTCCTTGTTCGCCCACATAGTGTCTGGCTCCTTGTTCACCCACATAGTGTCTCGCCCTGGTTCACCCACACAGTGTCTGGCTCTGGTTCACCCACACAGTGTCTGGCTCTGGTTCACCAACACAGTGTCTGGCTCTGGTTCACCCACATAGTGTCTGGCTCTGGTTCACCCACACAGTGTCTGGCTCTGGTTCACCCACATAGTGTCTGGCTCTGGTTCACCAACACAGTGTCTGGCTCTGGTTCACCCACATAGTGTCTGGCTCTGGTTCACCCACATAGTGTCTGGCTCTGGTTCACCCACATAGTGTCTGGCTCTGGTTCACCCACATAGTGTCTCTGGTTCACCCACATAGTGTCTGGCTCTGGTTCACCCACATAGTGTCTGGCTCTGGTTCACCCACATAGTGTCTCGTGGTTCACCCACATAGTGTCTCTGGTTCACCCACATAGTGTCTGGCTCTGGTTCACCCACATAGTGTCTGGCTCTGGTTCACCCACATAGTGTCTGGCTCTGGTTCACCCACGTAGTGTCTCGCCTTGGTTCACCCACTTAGTGTCTCACCCTGGTTCACCCACATAGTGTCTCATGGTTCACCCACATAGTATCTCACCCTGGTTCACCCACATAGTGTCTCGCACTGGTTCACCCACGTAGTGTCTCGCCCTGATTCACCCACTTAGTGTCTCACCCTGGTTCACCTACATAGTGTCTCGTGGTTCATCCACATAGTGTCTCACCCTGGTTCACCAACATAGTGTCTTGCCCTGGTTCACCTACATAGTATCTCGTGGTTCACCCACATAGTGTCTCACCCTGGTTCACCTACATAGTGTCCCGTGGTTCACGTACATAGTGTCTCGCCCTGGTTCACCCACATAGTGTCCCCTGGTTCACCTACATAGTGTCTCGTGGTTCACCCACATAGTGTCTCACCCTGGTTCACCCACATAGTGTCTCGCCCTGGTTCACCTACATAGTGTCTCATGGTTCACCCACATAGTGTCTCGCCCTGGTTCACCCACATAGTGTCTCGCCCTGGTTCACCCACATAGTGTCTCACTCTGGTTCGTACTCAGATTGAACATGAAGTGTGGAGGTCTGTTACAAACTTGTCTGAGCAGAGCCTTTCTTTTCTGCTATCTGTCCATTACTTTTCAGTCAGGGGACAGGTTTGCAATGTCTTGACAGTGTTCTTTTGGAGAAATCCTCATGAACCAACTTGTCATTCATGGTTTTTTGCTGCTGCTGGCACCATTTGGTTCAAGTCATCAGTCTGGTGATGACTGTCTTCCAAGTAGTTGATTGCCACCCTGTCCCAATACTGAAGTCTTCATTGAAAAAGTGCTGGATTTTCTTCTCAGTCTTACCATCACTGTTGAGATCATCTTCCATCTGCATCAGTTTGTGGTGTATAATTGTTCACTTTTGTCTTCCAGCTACTCTACATTTTCATTGAGAGTGTCCATGTTATCCATGACTGTTTCACTCTGATCTTCAAGTCGTTGAAGATGTTCTTCTAAATGGGAGTTTAACTTGGCCTGGTTTGGCACTGAGGACTTTGGTCATGAAGCTTTATCTTGGTCACAAGGTTCAGGACTGTCCTCTGATTGATTGTCTGTGGGGCCACAGTTGGGTTCAATGCCACCATTCATTAAGAGCACAAGTCGAGTCAATATCGCAACATTTGTAGTGTAGCTTTTTATTTTCAATCCTCTGATCCTTCCTGCTGCAATTTTTACCTTTATAAGGTCCTGCAGAATGCTGACAAACTAGCCAACTGACTGTCAGTGTACTTCCAGTGTACAAGTTATGTTTCAACACTGCAGTGATTCAGCAGTTGTAAACAGTTCAGCTTTGTTTCCACTGTCACTAGAGTGCTGAGAAGACACGTCTTGCCAGCTCAGCATTCACTGGCCAAGAGAGAGAGAGAGAAAGCCAGCATCCCACAATGTCCGTGCAATGTGTTGAAATTGATGACTGTGTTTCGTGTTGTGTGCAGGTAACCCCACCATGATAATGATGATTATGTTGTGTTGTGTAAAGGTAGCCCCATCATAATAATGACATTGGGTTGTGTGTTGTGTGAAGGTAATCCCATCATAGTAATGGTGTTTGTATTGTGTGTTATTGTGTGAAGGTAATCCCATCATAGTAATGGTGTTTGTATTGTGTGTGATTGTGTGCAGGTACCCCCAGCATGATTATGGGGATTATGTTGTATGTAGGTAACCTACCAGGATAATGATGATTGTGTTGTATGTAGGTAACCTACCAGGATAATGATGATTGTGTTGTATGTAGGTAACCTACCAGGATAATGATGATTGTGTGTTGTTTTGTGTGCAGGTAACCCCATCATGATCGTCACGGAATACATGGCTAACGGTTCACTGGATACTTTCCTTAGGGTCAGTGCTTCATGTACATCACCACCCTCTCTCTCTTCCAGTCTCCCTCTCTCCCTCTCCCTCTCCCTCTCTCTCTCTCTCAGGATATTATATCAGAGAAAGCAGCCTATTCAGCACTAACTGCTTGTTAAATACCTTCAAGTCACAGAGACCAGCAGTTGCTCCCCCTTTCTCCCAGACACCACTTCTCTCAGACACCACTTCTCCCAGACACCACTTCTCTCAGACACCACTTCTCTCTTCTCTCAGACACCACTTCTCTCAGACACCACTTCTCTCTTCTCTCAGACACCACTTCTCCCAGACACCACTTCTCTTCTCTCAGACACCACTTCTCTTCTCTCAGACACCACTTCTCTTCTCTCAGACACCACTTCTCCCAGACACCACTTCTCTCAGACACCACTTCTCTTCTCTCAGACACCACTTCTGTTCTCTCAGACACCACTTCTCTTCTCTCAGACACCACTTCTCCCAGACACCACTTCTCTCAGACACCACTTCTCTCAGACACCACTTCTCTCAGACACCACTTCTCTCTTCTCTCAGACACCACTTCTCTTCTCTCAGACACCACTTCTCTTCTCTCAGACACCACTTCTCTCAGACACCACTTCTCTTCTCTCAGACACCACTTCTGTTCTCTCAGACACCACTTCTCTTCTCTCAGACACCACTTCTCTTCTCTCAGACACCAATTCTCTCAGACACCACTTCTCTTCTCTCAGACACCACTTCTCTCAGACACCACTTCTCTCAGACACCACTTCTCTTCTCTCAGACACCACTTCTCTCAGACACCACTTCTCTCAGACACCACTTCTCTTCTCTCAGACACCACTTCTCTCAGACACCACTTCTCTCAGACACCACTTCTCTTCTCTCAGACACCACTTCTCTTCTCTCAGACACCACTTCTCTCAGACACCACTTCTCTCAGACACCACTTCTCTTCTCTCAGACACCACTTCTCTTCTCTCAGACACCACTTCTCTCTTCTCTCAGACACCACTTCTCTTCTCTCAGACACCACTTCTCTTCTCTCAGACACCACTTCTCTTCTCTCAGACACCACTTCTCTCAGACACCACTTCTCTCTTCTCTCAGACACCAATTCTCTCTTCTCTCAGACACCACTTCTCTTCTCTCAGACACCACTTCTCTCTTCTCTCAGACACCACTTCTCTCTTCTCTCAGACACCACTTCTCTCTTCTCTCAGACACCACTTCTCTTCTCTCAGACACCACTTCTCTCTTCTCTCAGACACCACTTCTCTTCTCTCAGACACCACTTCTCTCTTCTCTCAGACACCACTTCTCTTCTCTCAGACACCACTTCTCTCTTCTCTCAGACACCACTTCTCTCTTCTCTCAGACACCACTTCTCTCTTCTCTCAGACACCACTTCTCTCTTCTCTCAGACACCACTTCTCTTCTCTCAGACACCACTTCTCTCAGACACCACTTCTCTCTTCTCTCAGACACCACTTCTCTTCTCTCAGACACCACTTCTCTCAGACACCACTTCTCTCTTCTCTCAGACACCACTTCTCTCAGACACCACTTCTCTCAGACACCACTTCTCTCAGACACCACTTCTCTCAGACACCACTTCTCTCAGACACAGTCATATCTTCAACATCACTTTCTCATTTCAGTCCAGGAAAACAAATGACACTAAGTGGCTTACAGTTTTTGCAATATTTAAAAGATGTCCCCTTTCCAGACTGGTGACAAGATTTGGTGTGTGTGTGTGTGTGCAGGCCAATGACGGAAAGTTCACAGTGATACAGCTGGTGGGCATGATGAGAGGCATTTCCTCAGGCATGGGCTACCTGTCTGACATGGGCTACGTCCACAGAGTGAGCTTCTACCTCCCTACCTGTCTGACAGTCTCTCTTTCTCTCTCTCTCTCTCTATCTCTCTGTCTCTGTCTCTGTTCTCTCTCTCTGTCTCTCTCTCTCTCTTTCTCTCTCAGCCTTGACTATCAATAACAAATGTCAATGATTTTTATTCATTTCAAACTGTTATTGAGATGGGTGCAATAGCCGAGTGGTTAAAGCGTTGGACTTTCAATTTGAGGGTCTTGGGTTCGATCTTGGTAACAGCGCCTGGTGGTTAAAGGGTGGAGATTTTTCCAGTCTCCCAGATCAACACATGTGCAGACCTGCTAGTGCCTGATCCCCCTTCGTGTGTATATGCAAACACAAGATTAAATTCGCACGTTAAAAATCCTGTAATCCATGACAGTGTTCGGTGGGTTATGGAAACAAGAACACACCCAGCATGCACCACCCCCCTCGTCCCCCCTGAAAATGGAGTATGGCTGCCTACATGGCGGGGTAAAAGTGATCATACATGTAAAAGCCCACTCGTGTACTTACGAGTGAATATCAGAGTTGCAGCCCAGGAACGAAAAAGAAGAAGAAGAAGAAACAGTTATTGTTTTGCAAGTTGCTGGTGTGCCTGGCATCCAGTTTGACAAAATCCTTGTACAGGTATGGTAAATCTGTATGTGTATTTCAAAATTATGTGAAAAGGGCGATGGTTGTAAGTTATATAATTTGAGAGTATGGGGTTGGATTCTTTGAGATGATGGTTGGGTACAAGTTGAGTGAAGAGTTAGTGTTGGTCTTCACCATCCGTATCTGATGATTTTATTTTGAGTCGAGTTTCATCAGAAAGGTACTGTTTGCCATTTGTCATGATAGGGGCTGTTTGCCTGTCATAAAAATCATTAAGTGTTGGGTGTTCTCTCTTTCTCCCAGTCTCTGTCTCTCTCTGTCTCTCCCTCTCTCTCTCTCTTTTTCTCTTTGTCTCTCACACACACACACGCATGCATGCACACATACACATACATTTATCTGTATACACAAACACACAAATGCACACAGGCAACCATATCCAGTGTGTGTGTGTGTGTGTGTGTGTGTGTGTGTGTGTGTGTGTGTGTGTTACAGGATCTGGCAGCACGGAACATCTTGGTGAATGAGAACCTGGTATGTAAGGTTGCTGACTTCGGCCTGTCCCGAGAGATAGAGTCTGACACCACAGAGGGCGCTTACACCACCAAGGTAAAGTCAGTCTGTTGTTTCAGACACACTGATCACACCACAGTGAACAAGTGCACACGCACCCTCAAGCAGTCAGTCTCTTGTTTCAGACACACTGATCACACCACAGTGAACAAGTGCACACGCACCATCAAGCAGCACGTTGGACCATATGAAGATCTGTTGACATCAGTTAAGGAAAGAAAACTATGTTGGTATAGCCATGTAATGATTCCAAGGGCCTTTTCAGAATAGTCCTCCAAGGAACTGTTGAGGGAGGGAGGCGGAGAAGAAGAACAAAAAATAGTGGACTGGCAACATTGCAGAGTGGACAAGAAAACCATTTTCATGGACCTGACTTTGACACACAGCCAACAGACCTTTAAGAGTCTCAAGAACAATTTCTATTTCAGTTTCTTTAGGAGGTGTCACTATGTTCAGTCAAATCCATATATGCTGAACAACATCTGCTATGCAGATTCCTGACAGCAGTCAGACGTTGAGTGCATGCATATGTATGTGTGTACCTGTCCCAGTATTCTTCTACAGAATTTTGTCAGATGACAACACTTTTGTTGCCATGGGTTCTTTTTCAGTGCACCAAGTGTATGCTGCACATGGGACCTTGGTTTATTATATCATCCAAATGACTAGACGCTCAGTTCAGACTTTGGAGAAAGGGTTGAAGTGAGAAATGAACCCAAACCCTCATCAACAATGTATTTGCAGATAAGTGTTTTAACCATTCTACCACCCTCCTCCTTTGTGAAAAGTTATTCTGTGTGCTGCCCCAGTAACTCTTCAAAGAGTTAAGCTAGAAGTAGAAGAAAGCCTACACTGCTCCTCTCGCTGAAATTATCAACCACCACAATGTTAGTCATCATTCCTGTGCTGATGACACTCAACTTCAGAAGAGTGATACCCCTGAAAAATTGTCCTCGCTCTTCCAAGAAACATCTGAATGCTTCCTGGACATTTAAAACTGGATGACTCTAAATAAGTTACAAATGAACGCAAACAAAACCGAAGCAATGATCATAGGAACTAAACAAAAACTCTCTTCCATCACAGCTGACAAAATCAAACTTGGCAGTACATCCATCCCTCTTTCCAGCTCAGTCAGGAACCTCGGCATTGTCCTTGACAACACACTGTCCATGCAAAAATTTATCAATCAGACATGTCAATCCTGCTACTGTCAGTTGCGACACATCAGTTCCATTTGCAAATATCTGTCCACCAATGCAACATCTAGACTTGCCGTTTCTCTCATTCTCTCTCGCCTTGACTACTGTAACTCCCTATTGTCTGATTTGCCTGCTTCATCCATTCAGTCCCTTCAGCGCATACAAAATTCTGCTGCCCGACTCGTCCTCAGAAAGAAAAGATCTGAGCACATCACTCCTCTTTTGCAACATCTCTTTTGGCTCCCTGTCTCACAGAATAAAGTATAAGATCAGCACTCTGTGTTATAAATGTATTCACAAATCTGCCCCTTCCTATCTTTGTGGCTGCTTTCACCTCTACACTCCATCTCACTCTCTATGATCAGCTTTAGATCCACTCTGTTTACGCATACCCAGATTCACACACTCCACTGTTGGACGCCGTTCTTTCTCTGTCTCTGGACCTTGCATTTGAAATGAACTTCCTCTTTCACTTCGTCAGGTCTCCACACTCAGCTCTTTCAAGTCTGGCCTTAAAACCCACCTCTTCACAAGATAGCCTCCCTCCCCTGCCTCTTCCTTGTCTTCAGTTTCTTCAGTTTTAGAGTTATGCATGCGTGTGAATAACTGGTATGAAAACGCTTAGATTCGTCTCTGCACAAGATTCAGTGCTATATAAATACTATTATTATTATTATTATTATTAGTTTTATACATTTGTTTTATTGTGAATCTGCAGATCTTTGCTGTTGAAAGATGAGAAATTTATAATAGAATGCAGGAAAATACAACCAAGATTTTGATAGGTTATTTATTGATTTAATACCAATCTAATTTTGCCAGTGATACACAAATTGATATGAGGGCAAGACAAAGTATGATGACATGTAAAATTCATGCAGCCATTTGCTCAGAAAACAGAAAAGTACAGTGGAACTGAGTGTGACATTATGGAGAAATAGTGTGGTCAGTTTCCTGCATTAGAATGGCTGTGTTCTCAGTACAGAACACATCAGTGTAATAGTGTGTGTGTGTGTGTGTGTGTGTGCAGGGCGGGAAGATCCCAGTGCGATGGACGTCCCCAGAAGCCATTGCTTACCGCAAATTCACGTCGGCGTCCGACGTGTGGAGCTTCGGGGTGGTGATGTGGGAGATCATGTCGTATGGGGAGCGACCTTACTGGAACTGGTCCAACCAGGATGTCATGAAGGCAGTGGAGAAAGGCTACCGTCTGCCCCCTCCAATGGTACGTATAGTGCCTGTCCCCTTCAGTGATACATATAGTGCCTGCCCCCTTCAGTGATACATGTAGTGCCTGTCCCTTCAGTGATACATATAGTGCCTGTCCCTTTCAATGATACATATAGTGCCTGTCCCTTCAGTGCGCCTGTCCCTCCAGTGATACATATAGTGCCTGTCCCCTTCAGTGATACATATAGTGCCTGCCCCCTTCAGTGATACATATAGTGCCTGTCCCTTCAGTGATACATATAGTACATATAGTGCCTGTCCCTTCAGTGATACATATAGTGCCTGTCCCTTCAGTGATACATATAGTGCCTGCCCCATTCAGTGATACATATACTGCCTGTCCCTTCAGTGATACATATAGTGCCTGTCCCTTCAGTGATACATGTAGTGCCTGTTCTTCAGTGATACATATAGTGCCTGCCCCATTCAGTGATACATATAGTGCCTGTCCCCTTCAGTGATACATATAGTGCCTGTCCCATTCAGTGATACATATACTGCCTGCCCCTTCAGTGATACATATAGTGCCTGCCCCCTTGAGTGATACATATAATGTCTACCCCCTTCAGTGATACATATAGTGCCTGTCCCTTCAGTGATACATGTAGTGCCTGTCCCTTCAGTGATACATATAGTGCCTGTCCCTTCAGTGATACATGTAGTGCCTGTCCCTTCAGTGATACATATAGTGCCTGCCCCTTCAATGATACATATAGTGCCTGTCCCTTCAGTGATACATATAGTGCCTGTCCCTTCAGTGATACATGTAGTGCCTGTCCCCTTCAGTGATACATATAGTGCCTGTCCCTTCAGTGATACATATAGTGCCTGTTCTTCAGTGATACATATAGTGCCTGTCCCCTTCAGTGATACATATAGTGCCTGTCCCCTTCAGTGATACATGTAGTGCCTGTCCCCTTCAGTGATACATGTAGTGCCTGTTCTTCAGTGATACATATAGTGCCTGTCCCTTCAGTGATACATATAGTGCCTGCCCCCTTCAGTGATACATATAGTGCCAGTCCCTTCAGTGATACATATAGTGCCTGCCCCCTTCAGTGATACATATAGTGCCTGTCCCTTCAGTGATACATATAGTGCCTGCCCCCTTCAGTGATACATATAGTGCCTGTCCCCTTCAGTGATACATATAGTGCCTGTCCCCTTCAGTCATACATATAGTGCCTGCCCCTTCAATGATACATATAGTGCCTGTCCCTTCAGTGATACATATAGTGCCTGTTCTTCAGTGATACATATAGTGCCTGCCCCTTCAATGATACATATAGTGCCTGTCCCATTCAGTCATACATATAGTGCCTGTTCTTCAGTGATACATATAGTGCCTGTCCCCTTCAGTGATACATATAGTGCCTGCCCCATTCAGTCATACATATAGTGCCTGCCCCCTTCAGTGATACATATAGTGCCTGTCCCCTTCAGTGATACATATAGTGCCTGCCCCCTTCAGTGATACATATAGTGTCTGCCCCCTTCAGTGATACATATACTGCCTGTCTCCTTCAGTGATACATATACTGCCTGTCCCCTTCAGTGATACATATAGTGCCTGCCCCCTTCAGTGATACATATAGTGCCTGCCCCCTTCAGTGATACATATAGTGCCTGCCCCCTTCAGTGATACATGTAGTGCCTGTCCCTTCAGTGATACATATAGTGCCTGTCCCTTCAGTGATACATATAGTGCCTGTCCCCTTCAGTGATACATATAGTGCCTGTCCCCTTCAGTGATACATATAGTGCCTGTCCCTTCAATGATACATATAGTGCCTGTCCCCTTCAATGATACATATAGTGCCTGTCCCTTCAGTGATACATATAGTGCCTGTCCCTTCAGTGATACATATAGTGCCTGTCCCCTTCAGTGATACATATAATGTCTGTCCCTTCAGTGATACATGTAGTGCCTGCCCCCTTCAGTGATACATATAGTGCCTGTCCCATTCAGTGATACATGTAGTGCCTGCCCCCTTCAGTGATACATATAGTGCCTGTCCCATTCAGTGATACATATAGTGTCTGTCCCATTCAGTGATACATATAGTGCCTGTCCCATTCAGTGATACATATAGTGCCTGTCCCTTCAGTGATACATATAGTGCCTGTTCCATTAAGTGATACATGTAGTGCCTGTCCCATTCAGTGATACATATAGTGTCTGTCCCATTCAGTGATACATATAGTGCCTGTCCCATTCAGTGATACATATAGTGTCTGTCCCATTCAGTGATACATATAGTGCCTGTCCCTTCAGTGATACATATAGTGTCTGTCCCATTCAGTGATACATATAGTGTCTGTCCCATTCAGTGATACATATAGTCCCTGCCCCTTCATGTTACTGGATGAAGGTGTCATACCAGAAAAACGGATATCGGGCACTTGACATGATCGGTATAAGGACAGGCAGACCTTCCTTTTTTGAGGAAGTGTCTGGGTTTGTTTCAATGTGCCTTTTATTTACCTGTGTGCTAGCTGTAGTGGTAGCGTAAGCAACACTGACCTGAAGTTTTGTACCTTGTGAATGGAGAGTTACCACTCTTTACTATTTGTTAATCCTGGCCTCATTGTTTGTTAATTTCTCTCAAAGAGTTCAGGGCACTTAACATGAAAGAAAAAGTTACAAATTACATGAATACATTCATAACCACTCTTTCTCAAAACCCCTCCCTCCCCCTACTATCCCTCTTTCATTTTTTATTCATCCAAAGAGAGCTGACAAGGATATTGTTGGAGAAAAAGGAAGCTGAGAGTGTGTAAAGATAGGTTTTAAAAAGATGAGTTTTTATTGAAACGTGAAAGGCAGGTATAGAATCAGATACACGGATATGATGAGGAAGGTTGTTACAGATTTGAGGAGCAGCATATAGGTTCTTGTCTTCACATGAGGAAGTTTCAGAAGGTAACAGTCAGAGGAAGAGTGGATTATTTGATTTATATACAAATGGTATTTATTCCTCAGAATGGATGGGTAATATCAGACACATTTTAATAGAAACAGGATATAACGGTGTTCGTGATGCTCAGTCCTTCTCAGAGACAGAATATCTCTGCATGAATGTCAACATTGCTCTTGGAGAATTTTTTCAAAATCTATGGAGACGTGCTTGAGAGGCAAGTATAAATGTTTGTTCTATCAAAATTTGAAAAATTAATTTTGTAAAGACAAATATGTGTCAAATGCCTGATAATTACGTTTTTTTAGCTTCTTCATATTTCAAAGTAGTAATCATAAATTGGAAATAGAGACAGGGAGACCCAAAGGCATACCACTTCAGTTACAGTTATGTAAGGTTTGTAAAATGTCTGTGATTGGGGATGATTTCCATTTTATAATGGAATGCCCGAAGTATGATCAGTTGTGAAAAAGATACGTGCCCAAAAAATATTTATCTCAGAAATCAGTTTTAAATTGTTGTGATATGCAGAAAGGAGGCCAAAAAGTCATTTTAGCTATAAGTAAGTTAATTGAATCTGAAAGTGTTGTTTGGATACTCTTTGGGGTTAAAAATAAACATTTGTGTTTCTCAAATTTTATGTGCCATTGTTGTGTATTTGAATGCATAATTTTATAGTACTTCATACTGCAATAGGAGTGAAAGGATAATGCAGCTGGAAATGTCTATGCGTGTATGTGTGTGAGAGAGAGAGAGAGCATTTCTTTCACATTCAGAAGTTGGTGAAAAACAAGTAGTGGCATGGGCCCTTTGTGGACCCGTCAAGCTGCAGAAAAAGCAGCAACCCCAAACTGGGGAACAGTGTATAAGCTTGTGTTATCATGTTCTGACTTTAACTGGGATATTTTGATATTGAATAAATACTGTTGACATGTTCTGAAATTGAACTGTGTTGGGATGTTCTGATATTGACTGAATTTTGTTGGGATGTTCTGATATTGTCTCAGTTGTGTTGGGATGTTATGATATTGACAGATTTGTGTCATGATGCTATGATATTGACTGATATCAAACAGACTCTGTTGTGATTGTTCAGATGTTCATAGAGTTATGTTGTGATTGTTCAGATGTTCATAGAGTTATGTTGTGATTGTTCAGATGTTCATAGAGTTATGTTGTGATTGTTCAGATGTTCATAGAGTTATGTTGTGATTGTTCAGATGTTCATAGAGTTATGTTGTTTTACTGTATGCCTGATGTCACTGACCCATGCCATGTCACTGCTGTCACCAGGACTGCCCAGAGGCCCTGCACCAGTTGATGCTGGATGCCTGGCAAAAGGAGCGCTCTCACCGACCCAAGATGTCTCAGGTCATCAAGACGCTTGACAAACTTATCCGTGCTCCTGAGCTTTTGAGAAAACTGGCCAAGCCCAGGTGAGATCTGACCATGTGCCCACCTTGTTTCACATGGATGTCATATTTACCTTTTGCAGATGAGTGAATCCCCATATCATCACACATTCAGATAACTATTGATCGGCATGTGAGATCAGACCATTGATGTTTAACTTCTGTGTTTTAATATAAAAGTTGGATGTCCTGTAAACAGGGGGAATGTTCCAAGTTTCCAAACATGGTTGAGTAGATCAGTCTTATTCAGCCCTCAGGGGACAGCAGACGATACAAGTGGGGACAATCCATGTGCCGGACCCCGTCTCAGTAATCCACTCTTTGCATCCTCAGCCTCATAAGGTAGTTACTTCATGCAGTCTTCTGTCTAGCACACCTTGGTCATCCAGAACAGGTGAAGTCAGGTGTCCCTGAAAAAAAGGCAATAATCAGGTGAGGCACTGTTCTAGAGTCCATGAAAACAGACAATATTCAGGTGATTACAGCTCTGTAGGTCCTGAATCAGACAATAATCAGGTGATTACTGTTCTGTTTTCCCTGAAAACAGACGGTGATCAGGTGATTACTGTTCTACTGTCACAGAAAACAGACGGTGATCAGGTGATTACTGTTCTATAGTTCATGAAAACAGTGATCAGGTGATTACTGTTCTATAGTTCATGAAAACAGTGATCAGGTGATTACTGTTCTACAGTTTAGAAAACAGTGACCAGGTGATTACTGTTCTATAGTTCATGAAAACAGTGATCAGGTGATTACTGTTCTATAGTTCATGAAAACAGTGATCAGGTGATTACTGTTCTACAGTTTAGAAAACAGTGACCAGGTGATTACTGTTCTATAGTTCATGAAAACAGTGATCAGGTGATTACTGTTCTATAGTCATGAAAACAATGACCAGGTGATTACTGTTCTGTAGTTCATGAAAACAGTGACCAGGTGATTACTGTTCTATAGTTCATGAAAACAATGACCAGGTGATTACTGTTCTACAGTTTAGAAAACAGTGATCAGGTGATTACTGTTCTATAGTCATGAAAACAATGACCAGGTGATTACTGTTCTACAGTTTAGAAAACAGTGACCAGGTGATTTCCGTTCTGTAGTTCATGAAAACAATGACCAGGTGATTACTGTTCTATAGTTCATGAAAACAGTGACCAGGTGATTACTGTTCTATAGATCATGAAAACAGTGATCAGGTGATTACTGTTCTATAGATCATGAAAACAGTGACCAGGTGATTACTGTTCTGTAGTTCATGAAAACAATGACCAGGTGATTACTGTTCTATAGATCATGAAAACAGTGATCAGGTGATTACTGTTCTATAGTCATGAAAACAATGACCAGGTGATTACTGTTCTATAGTCATGAAAACAGTGATCAGGTGATTACTGTTCTGTAGTTCATGAAAACAGTGACCAGGTGATTACTGTTCTAGCACCTGGAAACAGACATTGACCAGGTGATTACTGTTCTATAGTACCTGGAAACAGACATTGACCAGATGATTACTGTTCTATACCTGGAAACAGGCATTTACCAGGTGATTACTGTTCTAGTACCTGGAAACTGACCATGGCCAGGTGATTACTGTTCTACAGACCCTGAAAACAGACATTGACCAGGTGATTACTGTTCTACAGACCTGAAAACAGACATTGACCAGGTGATTACTGTTCTACAGACCTGAAAACAGACATTGACCAGGTGATTACTGTTCTATAGTACCTGGAAACAGACATTGACCAGGTGATTACTGTTCTATAGTACCTGGAAACAGACATTGACCAGATGATTACTGTTCTATACCTGGAAACAGGCATTTACCAGGTGATTACTGTTCTAGTACCTGGAAACTGACCATGGCCAGGTGATTACTGTTCTACAGACCCTGAAAACAGACATTGACCAGGTGATTACTGTTCTACAGACCTGAAAACAGACATTGACCAGGTGATTACTGTTCTACAGACCTGAAAACAGACATTGACCAGGTGATTACTGTTCTAGACCCTGAAAACAGACATTGACCAGGTGATTACTGTTCTACAGACCCTGAAAACAGACATTGACCAGGTGATTACTGTTCTACAGACCCTGAAAACAGACATTGACCAGGTGATTACTGTTCTACAGACCTGAAAACAGACATTGACCAGATGATTACTGTTCTACAGACCTGAAAACAGACATTGACCAGGTGATTACTGTTCTAGACCCTGAAAACAGACATTGACCAGGTGATTACTGTTCTAGACCCTGAAAACAGACATTGACCAGGTGATTACTGTTCTACAGCCCCTGAAAAGAGACATTGACCAGGTGATTACTGTTCTACAGACCTGAAAAGAGACATTGACCAGGTGATTACTGTTCTACAGACCTGAAAAGAGACATTGACCAGGTGATTACTGTTCTACAGACCCTGAAAACAGACATTGACCAGGTGATTACTGTTCTAGACCCTGAAAACAGACATTGACCAGGTGATTACTGTTCTACAGACCCTGAAAACAGACATTGACCAGGTGATTACTGTTCTACAGACCCTGAAAACAGACATTGACCAGGTGATTACTGTTCTACAGACCCTGAAAACAGACATTGACCAGGTGATTACTGTTCTACAGACCCTGAAAACAGACATTGACCAGGTGATTACTGTTCTACAGACCCTGAAAACAGACATTGACCAGGTGATTACTGTTCTACAGACCCTGAAAACAGACATTGACCAGGTGATTACTGTTCTACAGACCTGAAAACAGACATTGACCAGGTGATTACTGTTCTACAGACCTGAAAACAGACATTGACCAGGTGATTACTGTTCTACAGACCCTGAAAACAGACATTGACCAGGTGATTACTGTTCTACAGACCCTGGAAACAGACATTGACCAGGTGATTACTGTTCTAGCACCTGGAAACAGACATTGACCAGGTGATTACTGTTCTAGCACCTGGAAACTGACCATGACCAGGTGATTACTGTTCTAGCACCTGGAAACTGACCATGACCAGGTGATTACTGTTCTATAGTACCTGGAAACAGACATTCACCAAGTGATTATGTAACCTGAGGACTGGACAAATGTAAATCCAACCAACTCGTCAGAAATCTCAATGCAAACTATTTTAAATCAATACAAAGTAGTATTAAATACAAAGTTGGTGCTAAAAACATGTTATTGAAAGTAACAGTTCATATTTTTGGGCTCTTTTTACATTTGTAGCAACGGTTATTCAAGATTTTGGAACAAGAATTTATACCATCTTAAACATTTAGCAAATTCTATTAAAGATTATGAAATAAATACATAATGTTAAACTTTCTGTTGATGGAATCTTTATTTCATCTTCGGAAACATACATTCACACTAACAAAACCATTTGTTCACCTGGACAAAAATAAATCCAACCAGCTCATCATAAGTCTCAATGCAAACTGACGAGTCTGTATCACAATCTCACATTTACTCTTTTCCTGAACTTCATTCAGTCTGCATTCAATGTACCCTGCCAGCATACTTTCTGTGCTATGGCCAGCTATAGCAGAGATCACTTCACTGAAATTACTGTTCTACAGCCCCTGAAAAGAGACATTGACCAGGTGATTACTGTTCTACAGACCTGAAAACAGACATTGACCAGGTGATTACTGTTCTACAGCCCCTGAAAAGAGACATTGACCAGGTGATTACTGTTCTACAGACCCTGAAAAGAGACATTGACCAGGTGATTACTGTTCTACAGCCCCTGAAAAGAGACATTGACCAGGTGATTACTGTTCTACAGACCTGAAAAGAGACATTGACCAGGTGATTACTGTTCTACAGCCCCTGAAAAGAGACATTGACCAGGTGATTACTGTTCTACAGACCCTGAAAACAGACATTGACCAGGTGATTACTGTTCTACAGCCCCTGAAAAGAGACATTGACCAGGTGATTACTGTTCTACAGCCCCTGAAAACAGACATTGACCAGGTGATTACTGTTCTACAGCCCCTGAAAAGAGACATTGACCAGGTGATTACTGTTCTACAGCCCCTGAAAAGAGACATTGACCAGGTGATTACTGTTCTACAGCCCCTAAAAAGAGACATTGACCAGGTGATTACTGTTCTACAGATTCTGAAAACAGACATTGACCAGGTGATTACTGTTCTACAGATTCTGAAAGCAGACATTGATTGACCAAGTGATTACTGTTCTGCAGCCCCTGAAAAGAGACATTGACCAGGTGATTACTGTTCTACAGCCCCTGAAAACAGACATTGACCAGGTGATTACTGTTCTACAGCCCCTGAAAAGAGACATTGACCAGGTGATTACTGTTCTACAGACCCTGAAAACAGACATTGACCAGGTGATTACTGTTCTACAGACCCTGAAAACAGACATTGACCAGATGATTACTGTTCTACAGCCCCTGAAAAGAGACATTGACCAGGTGATTACTGTTCTACAGCCCCTGAAAAGAGACATTGACCAGGTGATTACTGTTCTACAGCCCCTGAAAAGAGACATTGACCAGGTGATTACTGTTCTACAGCCCCTGAAAAGAGACATTGACCAGGTGATTACTGTTCTACAGACCCTGAAAACAGACATTGACCAGGTGATTACTGTTCTACAGATTCTGAAAACAGACATTGACCAGGTGATTACTGTTCTACAGATTCTGAAAGCAGACATTGATTGACCAAGTGATTACTGTTCTGCAGCCCCTGAAAACAGACATTGACCAGGTGATTACTGTTCTACAGCCCCTGAAAAGAGACATTGACCAGGTGATTACTGTTCTACAGATTCTGAAAACAGACATTGACCAGGTGATTACTGTTCTACAGATTCTGAAAGCAGACATTGATTGACCAAGTGATTACTGTTCTGCAGCCCCTGAAAAGAGACATTGACCAGGTGATTACTGTTCTACAGACCCTGAAAACAGACATTGACCAGGTGATTACTGTTCTACAGACCTGAAAACAGACATTGACCAGGTGATTACTGTTCTAGACCCTGAAAACAGACATTGACCAGGTGATTACTGTTCTACAGACCTGAAAACAGACATTGACCAGATGATTACTGTTCTACAGACCTGAAAAGAGACATTGACCAGGTGATTACTGTTCTACAGACCTGAAAAGAGACATTGACCAGGTGATTACTGTTCTACAGACCTGAAAACAGACATTGACCAGGTGATTACTGTTCTACAGACCTGAAAAGAGACATTGACCAGGTGATTACTGTTCTACAGACCTGAAAACAGACATTGACCAGGTGATTACTGTTCTACAGACCTGAAAACAGACATTGACCAGGTGATTACTGTTCTAGACCCTGAAAACAGACATTGACCAGGTGATTACTGTTCTAGACCCTGAAAACAGACATTGACCAGGTGATTACTGTTCTACAGACCCTGAAAACAGACATTGACCAGGTGATTACTGTTCTACAGACCCTGAAAACAGACCTTGACCAGGTGATTACTGTTCTACAGACCCTGAAAACAGACATTGACCAGGTGATTACTGTTCTACAGACCCTGAAAACAGACATTGACCAGGTGATTACTATATTCCGCAGACCTCACAATTTCACGGAGCCCAGCCTGGTAGACCTGAGTCCGCTGAGTCGGGTGGAGGACTGGCTGGAGTCCATCAAGATGGACCGCTATGTGACGTCCTTCCAACAGGCAGGCATCAGCACCATGGAACAGGCTTGTCATTTGACACTGCGGGACCTGCTGGGCATGGGCATCACCCTAGTGGGGCACCAGAAGAAGATCATGAATAGTCTGCAGACCCTGAGGGCCCAGCTAGCAGGATCCCACCTCACAGAGGGCTTTCTGGTATAGCAGTGGCCCCTGAGATGCACAGGGGAGCTGAAGACACCGAGGACGGTGCTGTATAGCAGTGGCCCCTGAGATGCACAGGGGAGCTGAAGACAGCGAGGACGGTGCTGCTGTGACAGGATGCTGAGAGAGTTCTCGGGGTCCTGTGCTGTCTGGATGTCCATGTGTCATATGAGATTGTGAGGAATTCCTGGTGCTGTGAGGGGCTGCTTGTATAATTGACTTCAGTGAAGGATTCTTGTTAATCAATAATCAGTTGGTATGATAAAAGCCTGGATATTTTTTCACTTTGCAAAAGTGTATGACAACTTCATAATTTTAGAGAGACTGAGGATATACTCAGTGTTAAGGAAGCACCTCTGTGTGTGCAGTGTGCAAAGTATGCAAGCAGGAGTTCACAGTTCATGGAACAGGATGTCAAGAATGTCTTTGTCTTCAGGAAACATTGCTGTACAGTGTGATTGTGGGCTGCCTGCCAGGAATCATTCCTTGATATTCCACAAAACCAGCAGAGATTTCTTGATACAATGGAAGAACAGGGGGGAGTGCGTGGTGTTGCACCACATGTATTGTTACATGCATTTGAGACCTGGCCACTGACAGCTTTGATCTGCAGCAGTATGATTTGTTCTTCTTTCTGTGGCTGATGTTGACAACTGATGAAACTGAAGGGAAGGGAGTATAGCCAGACAGGACTGGACCTTTCACAGTGATGGCGGGAACATGGAGCCTTGACACAACACACATCAGTAAGAGAAAGCAAGTCTTCACTGTTGACTGACCCTCCACGGGGAAGTGTCTTCACGTGAACTAATGAAGAACGAAACAGTTTCCCTCAGCTGTTTTGAGCTGTCATGGACATTTCTGAACACACCAGGAAGCATGATGTACAGTGTGGTTACTTGGAATCACTGAAGACAAATATCCAGAATTACAGCCACACAATGTGTGTTATATGTCACTGACATGAGGAGGCATGGTGGTAACAAGTGGTGACACCTGTGGTGATTCACCATTCACATCTTGCTTCACACAGCCCACAATCACTTTGTGGTTGCTGAATAATGGAAATCCGCATCATGTTCTGGGGGTGTTTACAAATTTTATTTTGATTGTGGCTTATTTAGTTCTAGAGATCTTCAGGTTGCTCAGAATAATATTGTAACAGTTTATGTATGTGAAAACACAAGACATACCTGAAGCAATACTACATGTATTAAATATGTTATATATGCTGTGTGTGTGAACACGTAAAACTGTCATTTCGACGTGAAGTACAGTATTTTTAAAGACTGGACTAACTGTGTAACTGTCATTGTGTGGAGGCTGTGTTGAGAGCCACATGTGTGTGGGCAAGTAACAGAGTGCTGATCTGATGACTTTGTGGAGTCCATTGTAACCAGTCCTGTCAAATGTGGTCATCACCAGTCTTCACATCCTTGTGGTCACAAATTTGATGAGTATTTGAAGTCAGATGATTGTGTGAAGTCAAATGAATATGTGCAGTCAGATTAATATATGAAGTGTAATGAATGTGTAAAGTCGAATGAATATGAAGCCAGATGAATAAGCAAAGTCATATGAATAATGATTATGTAAAGTCACTGTTCACTTGCCCCCATCATTACTTTGACCAAAGACTGTAACTGTCTTATGCCTTTATGATGAGCATTGCTGTAATTTGCTTATTATCAAAGTATTTAAAGTGTCCATATCGTTAGCTGGTTTACTTTCCAATCAGTGTATATTTGAATACATTGTTTGTGTGTTTGGTTCATGTGAATAGCAAATGAGGAACAGTATTGTTCAAGCCTGGACTAACTGTGTAAATTGTCAAAGAGATGGAAACTGAGCTGATGTCTACATGGAGTCTATTGTGACCTGCCACTTTATATTGCTTGTTTAATCAGGTAGACCCCCAACATTTACCAACAGCAGTTCCCCCTTGTTTATTCGATTGTTTTTTGTGTTTTTTTAACATACAAAATAGTCCAAAACCTGTCCAGATTGTCCAAAAACTAAATCATCCTTGTTCAGTGTTAGTATTAACTGACACAGTGTTGTGCCAGGTATTAACATGCACTGCTCCATGTGCAGTACCTCCTGGTGACTCTTGGGATTTCTCCCACTGCCCATTGAAGCAACCTAACCCATCAGTGATGGTGCCAACAGAATGTAGTATCAATGAAAATATATGGATAATCAAGATATCTATTATGATGTTGATATCTGTAGTGATTTCTGTTGACTTTGCTTAGTTTCATTGAAAATGTAGTTTTGAATGGGTGATTCATTCCGTCAAAGGGGTCATGGTTTCTGACATGTTTTAAGGATGCCATGGAGTTTTCTTCAACATGTTGTATACAGATTATTCTTGTGTTGTTGGTGGAACCAAGATGACAAATTGCTTTGCTCAATGAATATCATTTAACTCTATCATTTACTAATTCTTGTTGACAGGAATCATTTGCATTTCTGTTTTTTGAGGATTTTTCCTTGTTATGGTCATTCTCTCTCTCTCTCTCTCTCTCTCTCTCTCTCTCTCTCTCTGTCTGTCTCTCTCTTTCTGTGTGTCTCTCTCTCTGTCATGAAAGATTTGAAGAAGAAGCTAATGCTGTTTCATAAATAGATATGAATAGATTTGATACGTAAGAAAGTGGAGCGTGCACAATAGGAAGTCAGTGTGGACCTTGAGGTGTGTGATGCCAACACTGACGAAGACCTGTATGTCACATAAGTCAGAATGTTGGTAATGAATGATTAGTGAATGAAGAACAGGGTGTGAGCTTTCCTCTTCCTGATGAAAGTCATATCTTTTTAACTTTAATGTGTAAGCTGGCATAAATGAGCAGTTATAACAACTACTTCAGCACATATATTTAATGAACAGAAAAGACAACAACTTCAGCGCATATATTGAACGAACAGTTATAACAACAACTTCAGCACATATATTTAATGGACAGAAAAGACAACAACTTCAGCACATATATTGAATGAACAATTAGAATGACAACTTTAGCATGTATATTGAATGAACAATTAGAATGACAACTTTAGCATGTATATTCAGTCTCTCTCATGTTTGTCAAACATTAAATTGCACTTGAAGTTTGGTGCTCCAGGAATTGACGCATGCATATGACACATAGAACAGAATTCCCTAGTTTTCCCAACTACCTACACTGGTTGCTTTTTGACACTATCTCTCATTTACAGTATTCCCTAGTTTTCCAGACTACTTACACTGGTTGCTTTTTGACACTATCTCTCATTTACAGTATTCCCTAGTTTTCCTGACTACTACTGGTTGCTTTTTTGGTTGCTTTTTGACACTACATGTATCTCTCATTTACAGTATTTCCTAGTTTCCCAGACTACTACTGGTTGCTTTTTGACACTATCTCTCATTTACAGTATTCCCTAGTTTTCCTGACTACTTACACTGGTTGCTTTTTGACACTACATGTATCTCTCATTTACAGTATTTCGTAGTTTCCCAGACTACTACTGGTTGCTTTTTGACACTATCTCTCATTTACAGTATTCCCTAGTTTTCTAGACTACTTACACTGGTTGCTTTTTGACACTATCTCTCATTTACAGTATTCCCTAGTTTTCCAGACTACATACACTGGTTGCTTTTTGACACTATCTCTCATTTACAGTATTCCCTAGTTTCCCAGACTACTACTGGTTGCTTTTTGACACTGTCTCTCATTTACAGTATTCCCTAGTTTTCCTGACTTCTTACACTGGTTGCTTTTTGACACTATCTCTCATTTACAGTATTTCCTAGTTTCCCAGACTACTACTGGTTGCTTTTTTGACACTATCTCTCATTTACAGTATTCCCTAGTTTTCCTGACTACTGACACTGGTTGCTTTTTGACACTATCTCTCATTTACAGTATTCCCTAGTTTTCCAGTCTACTACTGGTTGCTTTTTGACACTATCTCTCATTTACAGTATTCCCTAGTTTTCCTGACTACTGACACTGGTTGCTTTTTGACACTATCTCTCATTTACAGTATTCCCTAGTTTTCCTGACTACTGACACTGGTTGCTTTTTGACACTATCTCTCATTTACAGTATTCCCTAGTTTTCCTGACTACTGACACTGGTTGCTTTTTGACACTATCTCTCATTTACAGTATTCCCTAGTTTTCCTGACTACCTACACTGGTTGCTTTTTGACACTATCTCTCATTTACAGTATTCCCTAGTTTTCCTGACTACCTACACTGGTTGCTTTTTGACACTATCTCTCATTTACAGTATTCCCTAGTTTTCCTGACTACTGACACTGGTTGCTTTTTGACACTATCTCTCATTTACAGTATTCCCAAGTTTCCTGACTACTTACACTGGTTGCTTTTTGACACTATCTCTCATTTACAGTATTCCCTAGTTTTCCTGACTTCTTACACTGGTTGCTTTTTGACACTATCTCTCATTTACAGTATTCCCTAGTTTTCCTGAATACCTACACTGGTTGCTTTTTGACACTATCTCTCATTTACAGTATTCCCTACTTTCCTGACTTCTTACACTGGTTGCTTTTTGACACTATCTCTCATTTACAGTATTCCCTAGTTTTCCTGACTACTACACTGGTTGCTTTTTGACACTATCTCTCATTTACAGTATTCTGTCTCTCATTTACAGTATTCCCTAGTTTTCCAGACTACTTACACTGGTTGCTTTTTGACACTATCTCTCATTTACAGTATTCCCTAGTTTTCTAGACTACTGACACTGGTTGCTTTTTGACACTGTCTCTCATTTCCTCCAGTCTAGGCCTGTCTGTCCCTCAGTTCCACCTTTATTTTCCCATTCAACACAGCAGTATTTCATTATGCACAGAAGTGCACCATACAACTTGGATACGCTACATATGGTCACATTAATGGTTTAATCCAATATCAGTAACATTGAGCATGGCTATACATTTCTTCAGAACTAGAAATATGATTCATTTTTCATATTCTCAATGTCCATTAAAAGCATGTCTTGTTTGTTTTGTTTTGTTTTGTCTTTTTTTCTTTTCTTTTTTTTTCTTTTTTTTGTATATGCATGAGTGCCTTTTATAGCTATGGAAATTCTAAAATGTTAAGTCAGCAAAACAACAACAACAACAACAAAAACATTATGTGATAGTAGGCAGCTGAAAAGCATATATGCAGGAGGTACTTGATCAGTGATATATATTAACTGTTATTTTAAAAATTCTTTTGGAGAAATAGAATATTATTGATGGAAATGGATGAAAAAGGTGTTCTGAGCTGGAACAGAGTTATATTGATTGGTAGATTTTAAAATAATAATTAATTTCAATATTACATTGTACAGGGAACAGAAACACATATTATGGAGAATAGAAAAGCAATGATGTGCATATTGTGTTGAGAGCATCAAACCTAGATATTGTCATCAATGTACATTATTGTCTTTGTTATGATTTGTTTTCTAAGCATTTCACACACACACACACACACACACACACACACACACACACACACACACAGGAGAGAGAGAGAGAGAGAGAGAGAGAGAGAGAGAGAAAAAAACAACAAGAAAAACATACATTACATATGTAATTCATTCAGCAGGAACTGTAAATCTTCAGTACATATACAAAAGCAACAGGGTTTGCAACAGGGCATATTGATACATACAAGGTTTCAAAGGATAACTGGAATACATTTGCCACAATTTTTTAGTCATTGAGGGTGGATGTCACTTGTAAAACTGAATAAGTTGCAGTTTGTCCTAATCCATTCCATATTTTTGAGTAATTGTTATTTCTGATTTTATTAATAATTATGGAATTCTTTCCTGCAGTTTTTTTCTTTTTTTGTTTGTTTGTTTGTTTGGGGTTTTTTGGGGGTTTTTTTTGTGTTAGTTTTGTTGTTGTTTTTTTTGTTTGTTTTGCTTGTTGTTTTGTTTTTTTGTTGCTGCTCCTTTTTCTTGGTATAAACTAAACATTGCCAGACAACATGACATGTTTGCTGAAAAATAATCAAAACCAAACAACAACCAAACAAAGACACAACACTGTTATCAACAAGCAGACTCCATTTCGTACTGCCTCGTTTGCGACAATCTTTTCCTGCACTTTTGTCTTGCATCTTGATAGATAGATAGATAGATTATACATTTTTTATATTGATATAGATAATTCAGGATACTATTCTTAGATTCAGTTACCAAACTGACACATTGTTCAGTTCATTTTTATTATCACCCAGAATGTTTATATTGCCATCAACAAATGCTAAAAATTGTCAATCACTCAGTATCAGCTTTTTTTCTGTTATTGATGTAGTTATGTGACTGATACTGATAGAATTTTCAGGTACATGTAAGGAGTCTCACTATTTTATTTGTTTGTTTTTCTCGTTGGTTTTTTGTTTGTTTGTTTGTTTTTTGTTTTTTTGGTGTTTTTTTTTAATTTCCAATTTCATTTGTTTTATTTTCTAAATTCAGTTTCATGTTTTCTGTTGTTGTTTTGGTTTTTGTTATTGTTGGGGTTTTTTTGTTGTTTTTTTTCTGTTCTTTTATTTTACAAATGTGAGTGATTATGATCATTCCAGAAACATTCTAATGAATTGAAAATAATGTCCAATGCCCATCAAACACATGGTCACCTTGTTGGAGCAGATACTTGTGTTTGTGTTGAAGTTGTACGGGTGGTGGTATTTTCTGAAAACCCCACAAACAGTAACATTTTTAGAATGTCCTGCTGCTGTTTTCTTCAGTAGAGTATCACGTAGATAGATAATATGCTGCTTTGAATGCACTGATGTGTCATGTATTGTTGATGTATTATTTTCCTAATGACCTAAGATGTTGCAAAATACATTTCTGAAGCTGTGTGGGGGTTTCAGAATGTGCTTATTAACGTCCCAGAATACACGCCATCACCAGGAGGTGGGCGGCGTTCATTTCAAGGGTGCAAATCCATGTAGCTTGAGAAGACATGAAGAAGGAAAAACATTGGGAAGATTTCTGTGCAGTCTTTCCCTTTGCTTGAAGATCAGGGTCACTATATTCATTTCTTTCATGCTTGAGGAAAAATATTACTTTCACTGAACCATCTTTTTGAACAGACGTTACACAATCACTACAGTACAGTGCTGCAGAGTGAACTATGAAATATTGCAAGCCAGTCAGTGATGAGGGAACCTTTGCAGTAGGAAATGTACACAGTGACATGAACACAATTTTAATGGTCTGTCATTTTGGCTGACTTTCCACTCACCTCCAGCAGAAAGAAACAGTCAGGATGCTAATGTTGACAAAAGAAAACCTGTGTCCTCCACAGTGAGTGGAAACATGAATGATAATGGTTTTCGCACAGATAATTGTTTTTGTATACAACTGAAGTGGCAGGTATTTCACCCAATAGATGACTGCTAAGTGGTATAAGAACTGGTATAATTATATAGCTTTCATTTCTCTGTTTATTTTAAATCATGACTGATAATTATTGTACAATTTATACCCATATTTAGCCACTTTTTATTTGTTGAAAGATAAAGGAGCATCTGATCATTAAAATGAAAGTATGATCTTCTAGATGTTGGAATAGTTTTGACCTCACCTGGATAGAGTGTGTGTGTGTCTGTATGAAATCGTGTGTGCACACATTTGTGCATCTTTAAACATGGGTGAAAGAGAGGCGTGTG
>NC_134903.1:22635519-22705519 GCF_041734735.1 Babylonia areolata
CCCAACCCATTTGTATAGTACAGTTATATTACATAGTCTTCTGAACATTGCTGCGTTTATTTATTTATTTTTTTAACAGTATATCATGATGCAGTACAGAATTAATACAATGCACTCCCTTCACCGTGTCAGTCTTGGAGCCCAGGGGAAATAACCCGATCAGGAAACCAGGCCCTACAGTGTGCACGGATTGGATCCAGGTGCGGACCAGGATTTTTACCTCCACCCTCCACACCCCCTCCCCGCACACACACACCTTGACCTTGACTGGTGGTCTGAGGGTTTGTTTACCGGATGAAACGACATGATAAATCGTTAGCAGTGTGTAAAAGTATTCTCGGCCAGAAAAAAGGTTGCCCAAAACAATTTTGCTGCAGGGAATGTTCTGGGTGTATGTGTGTGAGGTGTTCTCGCAGAATCACTGCTCCCCCCCCCCCCCCCCCCAGTCTGGATATGTTCTCTCTCTTTCTCTCTCTCTCTCCCTATGTGTGTGTGTGCGCGCGCGCTTGCGCGCGCGCGGCTGAAACTTTGTTATCACTGGATATTTGTGTTAGCTTAATGATAATGTCCTCATGCCTTATGGAGACGATGATGACGCCAATCACACGGCTTCACTGAACCATTTCACACGGCTTCACTGAACCATTTCACACGGCTTCAAGAGAACCATTTCACACGGCTTCACTGAACAATTTCACACGGCTTCAAGAGAACCATTTCACACGGCTTCACTGAACCATTTCACACGGCTTCACTGAACCATTTCACACGGCTTCAAGAGAACCATTTCACACGGCTTCACTGAACAATTTCACACGGCTTCACTGAACCATTTCACACGGCTTCAAGAGAACCATTTCACACGGCTTCACTGAACCATTTCACACGGCTTCACTGAACCATTTCACACGGCTTCAAGAGAACCATTTCACACGGCTTCACTGAACCATTTCACACGGCTTAGGATAGAAAAGATCCACACACAGGCCAGGAACATATAGAGGCCGGTCACAAAAGAGTTTTGTGTTGTTTTATTTACACTAGTTGAGAAGAAGAAAAGAAAGACAATGCCTGATAAAACACACACATAAATACCATAAGTATACACGTCAGCACAAGTGGATAGTAAGCACATCATATATTGCAATGGAAAGACTATCACTTGGTTTGGAGTAGGCAACAACATAACATAAATAATGCGTATGTGTGAAGACCAAACACTGACAGCAAATGACATATCTAATACACTTAAATAGCACAGTTTAAGTGGATAAAGCCATGCTGATTTAGTGGAGGTACACTGACAGATTTAAGTAAAGCTCATACTGTGTCAAAGTGACTCAAATGAATCTGTTATCAAATAGCACTATACTGGAGTAAGCCATATAGAAGAGAGCATGGTAGCTAAATTACAATTAACAGACTGATATATATATCAGATGGTTTTAACCAATAACTGATATTAATCCAACACTATCTTGTAATCACCACAACAGAATACTACACACATCTTAGAGTATTGAGCACACTGTAACTATAGAACTGAGAGTCAGTGAAACACTGTAGCAGTACAACTGATATCAGCATGTAAAATCTAACCTTCCTCAGTGACAACAGATGAGAAAAGAACACGTCATTCATAGAAGGTTCTAGAACAGTCGAATAAACTATCAGTGCGGAGACGTCACTGTGACGTTCGAAAAGAATCAAATCAACCTACAGCATATTTAGGAACAGCAGATAGCACCCCAAGTCAAACAGAAATCCTTTAATGTCCAACATCATTCTGTGACTGAGGCAGCAACAGCCTAAATCAGAAACACAGTCTAACACATCATGATAATACACCTATTCGAAAGCAGTCATCTGTCAAACGGCGTGATAAACATCCTAGCACAATGGGTGCTTACAAAAATGTGACGAAACGATGGCCGTTCGAGCAACACACTCTGTGTGTGACACACAGTCAGTGGTCAGCTAGCTGGCTATCACCGCAAATTGGCTCAGGTGAAAGTGACCAGTGATACTGCACTGGCGCCCGCGTGGCACGCGAAACAAGGGCTCAAATCGGGCTACATTTGGCTAGAATTGTGTTTGTTACAAGGCGTTTAATGATAGAGTTCTAAATGATTCCTGAACCGATTTACGTCGGATTGGTCGCAAAACGAAGAGTTCAACACCTACTTTCTAATGACCATAAAATGAAGTGTTGATTAGTTAAGATGAATTTATATTCTTAATTTAAGTCACCTGGATTGATCAGTTTTTAACGAGCTTGTCACTGAAAATTACAAACTGCTTTAAATCAGTTTAGCATAGACAAAAACAAATGGTGTGGATTTAAAGATGGAATTGCGATAATTCTGCCACAAAATAATACTTTTTACTGATTCGACAAAAGATTTAAAATATTTAATTAAATATGGTGTGTCAGAAACACAGTTTTCAACTCAGTCAAAGCAGTCAAGCAACACTAGTTGTGGAGTTATTGTTGTTAAGTGTCGACAATGAAAATCGGTTTCTAAATGTCTGATCTATTCTCATCCAAACACGGTAAAAGTGTGGGTTTTTTTGTTTCCAACAGCAGTCACATATAGAACTGTAAACTGTAACATTATATGTGACGAGAAGACAAAATGACGTAAGTTCCGTGTCAACTGAAATCTTTAGACTGACCAACGATTAAACTGAAATCAAATATGCTTCTAAGTGATTAAAGTGTGTGTGTCAGGACAACAGATAATATTACAGTGAACAATACAGAGACTTGATTTAATAAAGCCAGCTGAACGCTTGGCTACATGATAAAGGAAATATTTTTGATAAAAATAAGGGGGACTTTCCACGCTTTCTCACAGATTGAGAGAAATCGTGGGACTGTGAGAACTGGTGGACTTACAGGGTGAGTTCCATGGGCAGGAGTGATGGTGTGGTATCAGCACGACACACTGCACACAGTTTGTGCTGTCTGAAGAGACCCGACGTGAAGTGAATGACATGATTCACCTCCCGTCAGGTTTTCACCATGCACTGTACTGTACTGGCATCAAGTCACCGGATGCTATCTCCAACGTAAACACAGAAGGCATCAGCATTGCCACACACACCCCCAAGCTGGAGTAGGCTACATGCCAAGCACATAAAATCCTGTGTCAGCTCTTTGGGAGGGAGACACAAAGTGTTGAAAGCGGCACCTCTGAGTGCAACACACACGGAGAGGCCATTAGACTCTGCCAGGTTGTGAAGATTTCTAGACGTCACTGGGGAAGGTGAGGAGAGAGGTGTGAGGAGGGGGTTGGGGGGGAGAGCATGTGGGGGGCCTGGGGGTGTGGAGGGTGGGCTAGTTGTTCATAGCAATTTTATCAGCTCCGACCTGAATTCTGATTATTCACTTTTGATGTTGGTATCGCAGAACGTATCCAAATTTTAGCCGCTGAATCGCGTCAATTGCTGATTTGCTGATCAGGTGATGACTTGGGTGGTTTTTTGTTTGTTTGTTTGTTGTTGTTTTTTTTATGCCATTTTGATTTTGCTTATTTGATTTTTGACATGTGACAATCCCCTGTCCCCTCCAGTAGGGATGTTGTCAATCCGTCAAGGTGAAGTTGCCATACAAAACACTTTTGTGCGGTTGTCTGTGTTAATTGGAGGTGGTCAGGGTTGGTGTCTGTTCTGTTGGCGTTTCCTGGTCTCTCTCCAAAAGTCCGTTCATCGTCACTGTTCATTTGGAATTTCCACCTTTGTTCATTTATCTGAGGCTCTTTTGTGTGTGTGTGCACGCGCTTGTGTGTGTATGTGTGTGTTCTGCAAGTGGAACCGAAAGATAGTGGAAATGTAACGTTAATTGATTCACATACACATACAGGCACAGGTTGTTTCACCACGTTCTGAACATGTGCATACAGTTTCTGCTTGAAAGTGATATACTGATTGATTGATTGATTGATTAACTGATAAATTATTGCGTTTTGTGACCAGAAGCAATTATGTGGATGGTAATTAAAAGCCTGAACAATTGGTAACCCAACACGACTCAAACCAGTACAGTCGCAACCCACATACAGAATTTTAACTCAGTCATGAAGACAATTCATTCAATGACACTGACAGCCATCCCAGTAAAGGACGACTGCCCACAGTCACTGTGACAACTGTCCATGCAGCAAGTAGGTATATCAGTCTCATGAAAAAAAATGCATTCTCAAAAGTCGCAAATTACATTCTGATCATACGCACCTGACAACAGTATTCTTTTTCTTTCCCCATTCCAGCCAAACTACTATCACACGAATAAAAAGTCGCTATCGCATGACTGATTTGTCGTGGATTTATATTTGAATCATATCAATTCTCCAGCAACTGTCAAGGGATGTGACTGACGCTGGACGGTACGGGACTCACACTGTCAGTGTCAGCATCTGGGCTTTCACCGTGTCATGCTGAAGGAATCTTGGGGGACTGTAGGCTTTCAGTTATTTCTAGAATATTTTAACCCTGGGGATGTAAACTTTTCTCTGTGATTGCCTTTGGTTCCCTATATTTTGGTGTCTAACTTTTGACCGAATGCAAGAAGACTTCAGACGAACATTTAGGGATATAGACAGATTGAAAGAAGACAAACAAAATTAATGAATGAAACATACAGCCATCAGCTTTGTTGGCGTTTCCTGGTCTCTCTCCAAAAGTCCGTTCATCGTCACTGTTCTCTTTGGTTCATTTATCTCAGGCTCTTTTGTGTGTGTGCGCACGCGCTTGTGTGTGTGTGTGTGTGAGTGTGTGCGTGTGTGTGTGTGTGTGTGTGTTGTGTGCGCGGCGCGAACGCGCTTTAGCCGAGATGAAATGAATTCACCACACAGAACAACTAATAAGGTCTGGGAAATCGATTTATTGCTCGATTTTTTTATTCACTTTTCCGCATTTCTCATCATTTGAGGAATGAACATCCTCCCACCTAACTATCCATGGCAGTATTTTAACTCTTTCCATACGAACGGCGAAAGAGACGACGTTAACAGTGTTTCACCCCAGTTACCATCATCAAAATATTGCAAGCAGAAGGCTCTTATACTGAAGGCGTGAATGTTGACAAAGAATACCACAATTCTGACGACGGAAGCTAAAGGTTGGGTCATTCAGACACCCACTGGACATCCGAGGGGTCTGTGTAGAGAAGAGAGGACTGGCCGTACTGAGTGAGTTAAAGTGATCTACATCGTCATCCTACTGCTTAACCTAACCAAACTACTGCCTACACCTACGTTGACTTAGAATCTAACATCGTCACATACCTCTAATGATCATCATCTCGCTGGCACTAAGTCTGAGCGCAGATCTGTTTCACTGAGGATTTGCTAAGGGCCTCTCTGCTCGGGACTCCTCGCTCAGATTGGAGTTCAGCCCTTCTTGTAGCCCAGAATGGAATAATCTTCCCATTCCTATTCCAGACATCTGGGCTGTAGTTATGGTATTCCGTATTATTGAAAAGAATTTCTGCCTTCCCTCATCCTTCGCCAGTCGTTCAGCTTCCCTGTCAGCCTGATAACCTGGCATCCCATGGGCATGCTGTCTTTATTTCATTGATAACTGGCATCCCATGGGCATGCTGTCTTTATTTCATTGATAACTGGCATCCCATGGGCATGCTGTCTTTATTTCATTGATAACTGGCATCCCATGGGCATGCTGTCTTTATTTCATTGATAACTGGCATCCCATGGGCATGCTGTCTTTATTTCATTGATAACTGGCATCCCATGGGCATGCTGTATTTATTTCATTGATAACTTGGCATCCCATGGGCATGCTGTATTTATTTCATTGATAACTGGCATCCCATGGGCATGCTGTATTTATTTCATTGATAACTTGGCATCCCATGGGCATGCTGTATTTATTTCATTGTGCTGTTACGTCACACGCGTGTCCAGCTTGGCTGGACCTTTATCATTCTATGCCCTGGTGCATGCATGTGTTGGACCGGCCAAGGATACGGTGAGTCAATTTGCAACCATCTGAGTATGTGGTGATCTGGTCCGTTAATTATGTATTGACCAGTCCATCAAACCATGGACAAAGCTGGCTTCAGTTATCGTACTCTCTCAGGCAGGAAATTCTCCCTACTTCTATACAAATTCTCGTTGATTCTTTCCTTTGTCCCGAGAAATTCATAGGCTGCCATGGGCAGTGTTACAGCACAAACCACTCACGAACGTTGGCTCATTTCCCTCTCTCACATAACCATTACTGAAAACGTCTGTGGCTTATCCAATAAACTGGTGTCACTGTCACTACCTGCCTCTCTTTGTCTCTCTGTCTCTTTCTCTTCGCGCACGCAAAAAGAGACTTTTTATTTTAGTTCATTTTGTTTTTGTGCACAATTGTTATATGTGGCATGAGGCATACGTTGTTTACACAGTTTGAGGCAAACCTCCTGGTAACAATTCCCTCCCTCTTCATCTTTCAGTTTCGCCAAAACTTTTACTGCGCTATTTGTTCACCACAACCGAGCGATGTAGTATGCTGCAAAAAATGACAAAGACAATGCATGAGCCAGCCAGCATGGTAAGGTTGAGCTGTGTGCATGTGAGGAAGAGCGGTGTCCATGTGAGGGAGAGCGGTGTCCATGTGAGGAAGAGCGGTGTCCATGTGAGGAAGAGCGGTGTCCATGTGAGGAAGAGCGGTGTCCATGTGAGGAAGAGCGGTGTCCATGTGAGGAAGAGCGGTGTCCATGTGAGGAAGAGCGGTGTCCATGTGAGGGAGAGCGGTGTCGTCCGGTGTCATCCCAGACTGTCTGGGATGGGATCATCTGCTTGGCGTAACTACCGTTTGACTTTTTCCCAAGTCAAGAGTTGTCGTGGATCAGCATCGTTATTTTGTTTCCAGGTGTTAAACAACAAACAAATAGAACAACTTCAGCTTTTTAAAGTAAGACAAAGGTGCACCACTTCTCAATTTACTTTAAGAAGTTCAACAGCCTGTCTCTATCTGGTCATGTATACGACTTTCTTCAACTTGGTAAATTATAGTTTAACAGCTATTTTGCCTGTCATGAACATTCCACAGAACACCGCGTCAAAAAGCTGATTTTTATTTTATTTTATTTTTACGGACTGTACTCAAACAGCATCTGAAGTTTTGTATCTGAAGGATACTTCGTTTATCTGTAATCATTTCACTGTGTCTCAGTTTGGAATTGACTAGTGTATGTTTTTGTTTCAAAATAAGTGTGTGTGTGTGTGTGCGTGCGTGCGTGCGTGTGTGTGTGTGTGTGTGCGGTGTGTGTGCGTGCGTGCGTGCGTGCGTGTGTGTGCGGTGTGTGTGTGTGTGTGTGTGTGTGTGTGGTGTGTGTGTGTGTGTGTGCGGTGTGTGTGTGTGTGTGTGTGTGTGTGTGTGCTGCTCACCAGCTATGTGGCGTTCTGTGGAGGCAGTTTGAGACGCGAGGCTGCTTCTCCAAGCATGTCAGCAAAATGTCAGACTGGACGCGGACTGTGCAGCTAGGCTTTTCCTCCGTTCTGTGCATCCAGCGGTAATACAATTGTCATATAAAATTCAGTCATCAATGCCAAAGACTTCCGAAAGAATGTTTGCATATCTTCGTATCCATCAACTTTGAGACTTACTGGACAATCGGACGACTGCATCGACCACTCTCCACAGCTTTATTTGCTTGCTTGTTTTAATTGTAATCTTTTTTTTTTTCTTTAAGTTCACTGTGGGGGTTTTCGTTTGACAGCGTGTCTGCTATAAGATAGTTTTCCATTGCTTTCTCTTTTTTTTTTTTTTTTTGCCTTTTGGTTTCCCATATATCTCTGTCTCCGACTGTCTCTCTCCGTGTGTGTACGTGTGTGTGTGTCTGAATTATGTCTCTGACTCAGTGGTTTTTGTTTTCCTTACACGTCTCTTTACAAAGATGTCTTCAGACGGATTGAAGAAATGTCTGTACGAATGCACTGAAACAATTTATGTCCGTTGCTGATTCACAGGCCTTTCGTCAACAGATTACACCTGACAGTGACCACTGAATGTACTGGAAGGGCTTCAGTGGACGTGTTTTACAGAGGGGAGAGACTGGTGACAGCAGCAATGTCCATAGATTCTTCATCCGATTAAGTATGTTTGGCAATGCATCATGTGCTGCTGCGTGAATAGACAGTGCAAATGCACAGTGTCATGTATATGATTGCAGTTTAAGGTACTGAGCTCTGGTATGTAGCCTACACTGAATGAATTATCTCTCGTTTAATTTGTTGTTTCTCGCATCATTTAAAGTATTTGGAGGAAATGGCTCCATTATCTATATTTCTATCTTTGTTGCTGTAATATGAGACTCTTTCACCCAAACGCGCGCGCGCACGCGTATGTGTGTGTGTGTGTGTGTGTGTGTGTGTGTGTGTGTGTGTGTGTGTGAGTGTGTAAGGAAATGACCTTCTTAATATCTGACTAAGATGTGACGGAAAATAACCAAGAAAAATATGTGACAGCAGTTGGTTCCTGCCCATTTTCTGTATTCAGTCTTTGTCCAATAACTTGGGTAGGTACGGATTTTCCTACTGGGCCACTGTGACATAGAAACATCTATAGACCTACCTTTATCTGTCCAATAGCTTGTTCTGGTGTGGGTGTTCCCACAAGGCTTCTATAACATGGAAACTAGACAACTAGACATGACGTACAACGCCACACAACTAGACATGACGTACAACACCACACAACTAGACATGACGTACAACACCACACAACTAGACATGACGTACAACACCACACAACTAGACATGACGTACAACACCACACAACTAGATATGATGTACAACACCACACAGCTAGACATGACGTACAACACCACACAACTAGATATGATGTACAACACCACACAGCTAGACATGACGTACAACACCACACAACTAGATATGATGTACAACACCACACAGCTAGACATGACGTACAACACCACACAACTAGATATGATGTACAACACCACACAGCTAGACATGACGTACAACACCACACAACTAGATATGATGTACAACACCACACAGCTAGACATGACGTACAACACCACACAACTAGATATGATGTACAACACCACACAGCTAGACATGACGTACAACACCACACAACTAGATATTTATGTACAACACCACACAGCTAGACATGACGTACAACACCACACAACTAGATATGATGTACAACACCACACAGCTAGACATGACGTACAACACCACACAACTAGATATGATGTACAACACCACACAGCTAGACATGACGTACAACACCACACAACTAGACATGACGTACAACACCACACCTGCACACAACTAGACATGACGTACAACACCACACAACTAGACATGACGTACAACACCACACAACTAGACATGACGTACAACACCACACAACTAGACATGACGTACAACACCACACCTGCACACAACTAGACATGACGTACAACACCACACAACTAGACATGACGTACAACACCACACCTGCACACAACTAGACATGACGTACAACACCACACCTGTACACAACTAGACATGATGTACAACACCACACCTGTACACAACTAGACATGACGTACAACACCACACCTGTACACAACTAGACATGATGTACAACACCACACCTGTACACAACTAGACATGACGTACAACACCACACCTGTACACAACTAGACATGATGTACAACACCACACCTGTACACAACTAGACATGATGTACAACACCACACCTGTACACAACTAGACATGACGTACAACACCACACCTGTACACAACTAGACATGACGTACAACACCACACCTGTACACAACTAGACATGACGTACAACACCACACCTGTACACAGCTAGACATGATGTACAACACCACACCTGTACACAACTAGACATGATGTACAACACCACACCTGTACACAACTAGACATGATGTACAACACCACACCTGTACACAACTAGACATGACGTACAACATCACACCTGTACACAACTAGACATGACGTACAACACCACACCTGTACACAACTAGACATGACGTACAACACCACACCTGTACACAGCTAGACATGACGTACAACACCACACCTGTACACAACTAGACATGATGTACAACACCACACCTGTACACAACTAGACATGACGTACAACACCACACCTGTACACAACTAGACATGACGTACAACACCACACCTGTACACAACTAGACATGATGTACAACACCACACCTGTACACAACTAGACATGACGTACAACACCACACCTGTACACAACTAGACATGACGTACAACACCACACCTGTACACAACTAGACATGACGTACAACACCACACAACACCACACCTGTACACAACTAGACATGATGTACAACACCACACCTGTACACAACTAGACATGACGTACAACACCACACAACACCACACCTGTACACAACTAGACATGACGTACAACACCACACCTGTACACAACTAGACATGATGTACAACACCACACCTGTACACAACTAGACATGATGTACAACACCACACAACACCACACCTGTACACAACTAGACATGACGTACAACACCACACAACACCACACCTGTACACAACTAGACATGATGTACAACACCACACCTGTACACAACTAGACATGATGTACAACACCACACCTGCACACAATCAGACATGACGTACAACACCACACCTGTACACAACTAGACATGATGTACAACACCACACCTGTACACAACTAGACATGATGTACAACACCACACCTGTACACAATCAGACATGACGTACAACACCACACAACACCACACCTGTACACAACTAGACATGACGTACAACACCACACCTGTACACAACTAGACATGACGTACAACACCACACCTGTACACAACTAGACATGACGTACAACACCACACCTGTACACAACTAGACATGATGTACAACACCACACCTGTACACAACTAGACATGACGTACAACACCACACCTGTACACAACTAGACATGATGTACAACACCACACCTGTACACAACTAGACATGACGTACAACACCACACCTGTACACAACTAGACATGACGTACAACACCACACAACTAGACATGACGTACAACACCACACCTGCACACAACTAGACATGACGTACAACACCACACCTGTACACAACTAGACATGACGTACACCATGACAGTGCTCACACCCCACACCTACAGAACACCCAAATCGGCCATCAGTGGTGCAGCTCACACCTGTGTTGACAGGTGTGGAGAGGAGGTCATCCAGGTCCCAACAAACACCGCCATGTCCTGACTGTGTGTTGGAGGCACTGTGTCTGGCTTTTGTTGTGGTCCAGAGCTGTTTGTGAATATGCGCTGCTGTCCAGGTTTGGGCCTGTGTATGGCTTGGTCATATCTAAGTACACGTGTTTTTTTTATGCTGGCTGGGAAGTTGTATATATGCTATAATCCTATGTTAAGTGTACGGACTGATAGTCGTACTTCACGGAGTCATACTTATATAATTTATGCAAACATAAATCATGGCATGAGTTTGTGTGTTGTAGATTTTAAGAAAATACTGTGCTTACATATTTCTTGTAACGGGATCTGGGCCTTGTACAATACTTTGGATACATATTTTATTGTTTAGTGATCTGAGCCAGCGTTTTGCATGTGCTGTACATTTTTCTCTCTCTATTTTGTGGTCGATTCGCACTCATTAGCACACGCGTTGTGTAGTACTTGGGTCTGTGTAATGTTAGTGTGTATCCATTTGAGTCAGTCACTACAGTAACACATGCCTCTGAGTTGGCCTTTAGGCTTCTCTGACACGCGCATTATCAACGTGAAACTTTAGTTCCTCGTGACTTGTGATTACTAGGGCGGGCCTAGAAAGACAGCATTTGTAGTCTGAGAGGGTTTGTTTTTGTGGTAACGCGAACTGTGTCTTTGGTATTAAGAGCAACTATCCACGTCTACATAAAAATTAGGAGTGTACATGTGCTGGGGATTTCCTGCTTGTAGTCTGGTGATACAAGTTTGTTTGCAAACCTTGAGTCAGTCTTGTATCATGTTGTCTTCCCAGAATTATGAGTACACTATGTTTCTTATTATCTTTAAAAGTTTAAATTATCAAAGGATATTAAATCAGTTTGTAAAACCAACTAACACGACAATCTTCAGAAACACAAAATCGTAACTGTCATGAACGGATAATTTTGCAAAACTCTGTATTATGCATGTTGAACTGTATAAGATAAGGGAATAATGCAGCTTGGTTATTTTCTTTTTACAATTCCATTGTGTGTTTCTGACTGATGTATCCATAAGGTTTCGGTTCATTCCATACTGTATGGATGTATTGTAAGCACTGTGTCATTTATTATGCATGCTGTACGCGGCATTGCGTCTATCAGAGCTGAATGAATAATAATAATAACAATGATGATAATAATTCATATTTTTTCTATGGCGCGATATTCAGTACTAATGCTGCTCAAAGCGCCTTACATCATCGAGCCAGATATATACATAACATAAAACATTACAACAGCTCAATCCAATGCGTTCACAGAACGAATAAAAAAAAGCATGATCCACCAAACAATGAAAATATCAAGTAAATAATGCTTAGATTAAAAATACATTCCATAAAAACACAGATTTATTTTTTTAACACACACACGTGTGCGCGCGCACACACACACTCGCACACATACACACACACACACTCATACACACATGCGTGCGCACGCGCGCGCCCAGACACATTAAATGTATCAACTGCACTAAAACAGGATTACGTGAGTATAAAAATCTCTAGCATAAAACTTCATGTGGCGAACAGACTTTGGATTTTCCATTGTGCTGAGTACAGAAATGTTGCGGAAGAGTTGCGTTTTCAGATCTGACTTAAATGTCTGGAGATCAGGAAGCATTTCTGAGGGACGATGGCAAAGAATTCCAAATTTGGGGTACTTGAGCCATAAAAAAAACTTTTTCCTGTACATTTTAAATTAGTTCTTGGGACTTTAAGCAACCTTTCTGAACAGGATCTTCGCGTTCTGCATGGTTCGTACGTTTCCAGCACAGAGGAGAGATACGGGGAAAGATTCATCAAAATGTCGGAAGGCAAGTGTCGCTAGTTTATGTAGTTCATTGTCCCATAGAGCAAGTTCTGGTTCCAGAGTTTTGCGCCTTTTGTGTGCCACTCTTTGCGTGGCGTCCTCTGACGCTTTGTGCCCTCCACTTCAGTGCTTTTGGCGTGGTCTATTGTACCTTGGGTTTATGGTGTATTGTACCTACCTTGGATTTATGGTGTATTGTACCTTGGGGTTAAAGTGTATTGTACCTTGGGGTTAAGGTGTATTGTACCTACCTTGGATTTATGGTGTATTGTACCTTGGGGTTAAAGTGTATTGTACCTTGGGTTTATGGTGTATTGTACCTTGGGGTTAAGGTGTATTGTACCTACCTTGGATTTATGGTGTATTGTACCTTGGGGTTAAAGTGTATTGTACCTTGGGGTTAAGGTGTATTGTACCTTCCTTGGATTTATGGTGTATTGTACCTTGGGTTTATGGTGTATTGTACCTTGGGGTTAAGGTGTATTGTACCTACCTTGGATTTATGGTGTATTGTACCTTGGGGTGTATTGTACCTTGGGGTTAAGGTGTATTGTACCTTGGGTTTATGGTGTATTGTACCTTGGGGTTAAGGTGTATTGTACCTTGGGTTTATGGTGTATTGTACCTTGGGGTTAAGGCGGGTTGTACCTTGGGGTTAAGGCGTGTTGTATTGTATTTTGGGGTTAAGTTATCTTGTACGTAGGATTTACGGTGGATTGTACCTTGGGTTTAAGGCGTATTGTACGTTGGGGTTAAGGTGTATTGTACTGTACACTGGGGTTAAGGTGTATTGTACCTTGGGTTTATGATGTATTGTACATTGAGGTTAAGGTGTTTTGTACTTTGGGGTTAGGTGTATTGTACCTTGGGATAAGGTGTGTTGCATCTTGGGTTTAAGGTATATTGTACCTTGGATTTGAGGTGAATTCTACCTTGTGTTAAGGGTTAATGTATATTGTGCCTTGATGGTAAGGCGTATTGCACCTTTTGGTTAAAGCACAATGTACCTTGGGATTGAGGTGTAATGTACCTTGGGATAAGGTGTATTGTACGTTGGGATTAAAGTATACTGTACCTTGGTTTAAGGCGTATTATACCTTGGGTTAATGGTTAATGTATATAGTACCTTGATGGTAAGGTGCACTGAACCTTTTGGTTAAGATAGCTCACCTTGGGGTTAAGGTGTATTGTACCTTGAGGTTAAGGCACACTGTACCTTAAGAGGGTTGTGGCACACTGTACTTTGGGGTTATGGCACATACTGTACCTTGGGGTTATGGCACACACTGTACCTTGGGGTTATGGTGTATTGTACCTTGCGGTTAAGGCACACTGTACCATGGGGTTATGGCACACACTGTACCTTGAGGTTATGGCACACTGTACCATGAGGGGGTTATGGTACACTGTACCTTGGGGTCATGGTGTATTGTACATTAGGGTTATGGCACACCGTACCTTGGGGTTATGGCACACACTGTACCTTGGGGTTATGGCACACTGTACCTTGGGGTTATGGCACACCGTACCTTGGGGTTATGGCACACTGTACCTTGGGGTTATGACACACACTGTACCTTGAGGTTATGGCACACTGTACCTTGGGGTTATGGCACACACTGTACCTTGGGGTTATGGCACACTGTACCTTGAGGTTATGGTGTATTGTACCTTGGGGTTATGGCACACTGTACCTTGAGGTTATGGTGTATTGTACCTTGGGGTTATGGCACACTGTACCTTGAGGGGGTTATGGCACACACTGTACCTTGGGGTTAAAGCACACTGTACCTTGGGGTTTACAAACTGTACCTTGGCGTTAAAGAATACTGCACCTTGGGGTTAAGGCACACTGTACCTTGGAGTTAAGGCTCTCTGTACCTTGGAGTTAAGGCACTCTGTACCTTGGAGTTAAGGCACTCTGTACCTTGGAGTTAAGGCTCTCTGTACCTTGGAGTTAAGGCACTCTGTACCTTGGAGTTAAGGCACTCTGTACCTTGGAGTTAAGGCACTCTGTACCTTGGAGTTAAGCACACATGTTGCAGCACGTGGTGTGTCGCGGTTCGTGATGCATTATGCCTAGCACAAAGTGCTCTGTGATCAAGATTGCGTTTTGCCTGTCAACATATTATGTGTTGTGCTATGTGGTGCATCAAGCCTATCAACATACTGTGTGCTGTGGTACATGGTACATTATTCCTGTCTGCACACTGTGTGCTATGGAAAACATTATTTCCGTCAGCTCACTGTGTGCTGGTGTACAAGGCACATCATTTCTAACAGCACACTGTATTGTGGTACGTGGTATATAATTCCCGTCAGCACATTGTGTGTCGTGTTACATAGTACACGATTCCTATCAGCATACTGTGTGTTGTGGTACATGGTTCATGATTTCTATCAGTACACAGTACTGTGACACATGATACATAATTTCTATAAACTCACTGTGTGTTGTGGTATGCGTTACACACTGTTTGTTGTGGCTAATGGTGCAATATTCCTATCAACACACTGTATGTTGCGGTAAAGGGTACATCATGCCTATCAACACACTGTATGTAACGGTAAATGGTACACTATGCCTATCAACACACTGTATGTAACAGTACAAGGTACAGTATGCCTATCAACACACTGTATGTAACAGTACAAGGTACAGTATGCCTATCAACACACTGTATGTAACAGTACAAGGTACAGTATGCCTATCAATACACTGTATGTAACAGTACAAGGTACATCATACCTATCAACACACGGTATATTGCGATACAGGGTACAATATGCCTATCAATACACCATAAATTACGGTACATTATGCCTATCAACACACTGTATATAAAGTAAAGGCTACATCATGCCTATCAACACACTGTATGTAACGGTAAAGGCTACATCATGTCTATCAACACACTGTATGTTGCGATACAGGGTGCACTATGCTTATCAACACTCCATATGTTACGGTACATTAAGCCTATCAAAACACTGTATGTTGCGGTACAAGGTACATTATGCCTATCAACACACAATGTTGCGGTACTGGGTACATTATGCCTATCAACACACTGTATGTTGCGGTACAAGGTACATTATGCCTATCAACACACAATGTTGCGGTACAGGGTACAATATGCCTATCAACACACTGTATGTTGCGGTACAAGGTACATCGTGCCTTTCAACACACTGTATGTAACGGTAAAGGGTACATTATGCCTATCCAGACACTGTATTCTGTATGCTGGTACAAGGTACATTGTGCCTATCAACACACTGTATGTAACGGTACAGGCTACAGTATGCCTGTCAACATACTGTATGTAACGGTACAGGGTACTTTATGCCCAACAACACACTGTATGTAACGGTACAGTGTACAATATGCCTGTCAACACACTGTATGTAACGGTACAGGGTATATTATGCCTGTCAACACATTGTATGTAACGGTACAGGGTACATTATGCCTGTCAACACACTGTATGTAACGGTACAGGGTACATTATGCCTGTCAACACACTGTATGTAACGGTACAGGGTACATTATGCCTGTCAACACACTGTATGTAACGGTACAGGGTACATTATGCCTATCGACACATTGTATGTAACGGTACAGGGTACACTATGCCTGTCAACACACTGTATGTAACGGTACAGGGTACATTATGCCTATCAACACACTGTATGTAACGGTACAGGGTACATTATGCCTGTCAACACACTGTATGTAACGGTACAGGGTACATTTTGCCTGTCAACACACTGTATGTAACGGTACAAGGTACATTATGCCTGTCAACACACTGTACGTAACGGTACAGGGTACATTATGCCTATCACCACACAGTATGTAACGGTACAGGGTACATTATGCCTATCACCACACTGTATGTAACGGTACAGGGTACATTATGCCTGTCAACACACTGTAACGGTACAGGGTACATTATGTCTATCAACACACTGTATGTAACAGTACAGGGTACATTATGCCTGTCAACACACTGTAACGGTACAGGGTACATTATGTCTATCAACACACTATAACGGTATAGGGTACACTATGCCTGTCAACACACTGAACGTTGTGGTATGTGGTACATCAAAGCTATCTGGGTGCATTTTGCTGCTTGTGACATTCTGTGCTGTGGAAAGCCTGTGCGAACGTGTTTAGTCTTTGCTGTTTGCACAATGTCTGTACAATATGTGTGTGTGTGTGTGTGTGTGTGTGTGTGTGTGTGTGTGTGAGTGAGGATACAACGGTCCCATACCACCGATTCTGTATGATTGTGGTTATGATTCCTGCGTGCACGATGATTTTGTCATTACTGACCGAGATGTTCATTTTCTAAGCACTGGTATCGTGCTGAGTGTTGTCAAACTGTGTGATGGATCCAGGCACGGAGGCTGTCTGCTGCACGGGGACTGTCCACACACTAACCCTGAGAACATGGAGTATTTTTCTGTTTTAATTGCTCTGCTGTAAGTCTTATTTGGGCTGTTGTCATCAGCTTTTGTGGTGCGATGGTCATGTGGCTCCATACATGTACACAGCGGTGTTGCATGTAGAATGGTTCGTGCATACTATATTTGTGGAGGGTGGGTGGAGGGGGGTATAGGCCCGTGTGTGTGTGTGTGTGTGTGTGTGTGTGTGAGCGTGCGCGTATGTTTGTGTTTCGTGAGGTCTTTGACGATGAGGCGAGCACTTATACTACGATGAGACGATATTGTCTTTACTACGATGCAACAATAACACATGAAAAAATAAAGTTACTTAAAAAGAAGATCGTGTCTGTGTGTTCGCTTATGTTGGGTGTGTGTGTTAACATGTGTTACGGGGTGCATCAAGCTTGTCAACATACTGTGTGTTGTGTGAAACGAAAGACTGGAACGAAATTCTCCTCTGTTATTAACACCATGAACCTAACTCAGCCGAGACAGAATTAATCTACAAGAAACCATATGCCAACTGACTGACAGTTACAATATAAGTACACACGTTTTAATGCCGAGCAGTCAGACACCAGGAAGAGGCCCACACTGAACTGTCACTGACTGAATCAGACACCAGGAAGGATCCCACACTGAACTGTCACTGACTGAATCAGACACCAGGAGGGGCCCACACTGAACTATCACTGACTGAATCAGACACCAGGAAGAGGCCCACACTGAACTGTCACTGACTGAATCAGACACCAGGAGGGGCCCACACTAAAACTGTCACTGACTGAATCAGACACCAGGAGGGGCCTACACTGAACTGTCACTTACTGAATCAGACACCAGGAGGGGCCCACACTGAACTGTCACTTACTGAATCAGACACCAGGAGGGGCCCACACTGAACTGTCACTTACTGAATCAGACACCAGGAGGGGCCCACACTGAACTGTCACTGACTGAATCAGACACCAGGAGGGGCCTACACTGAACTGTCACTGACTGAATCAGACACCAGGGGGGGCCCACACTGAACTGTCACTGACTGAATCAGACACCAGGAAGAGGCCCACACTGAACTGTCACTGACTGAATCAGACACCAGGAGGGGCCTACACTGAACTGTCACTGACTGAATCAGACACCAGGAGGGGCCCACACTGAACTGTCACTGACTGAATCAGACACCAGGAAGAGGCCCACACTGAACTGTCACTGACTGAATCAGACACCAGGAGGGGCCTACACTGAACTGTCACTGACTGAATCAGACACCAGGAAGGATCCCACACTGAACTGTCACTGACTGAATCAGACACCAGAAAGGGGCCCACACTGAACTATCACTGACTGAATCAGAGACCAGGGGGGGCCCACACTAAAACTGTCACTGACTGAATCAGAGACCAGGAGGGGCCTACACTGAACTATCACTGACTGAATCAGACACCAGAAAGAGGCCCACACTGAACTGTCACTGACTGAATCAGACACCAGAAAGGGGCGCACACTGAACTGTCACTGACTGAATCAGACACCAGAAAGGGGCCCACACTGAACTGTCACTGACTGAATCAGACACCAGAAAGAGGCCCACACTGAACTGTCACTGACTGAATCAGACACCAGAAAGGGGCCCACACTGAACTGTCACTGACTCAATCAGACACCAGGAAGGATCCCACACTGAACTATCACTGACTGAATCAGACACCAGGAGGGGCCCACACTGAACTGTCACTGACTGAATCAGACACCAGGAAGAGGCCCACACTGAACTGTCACTGACTGAATCAGACACCAGGAGGGGCCCACACTGAACTGTCACTGACTGAATCAGACACCAGGAAGGATCCCACACTGAACTGTCACTGACTGAATCAGACACCAGGAAGAGGCCCACACTGAACTGTCACTGACTGAATCAGACACCAGGAAGGATCCCACACTGATCTGTCACTGACTGAATCAGACACCAGAAAGAGGCCCACACTGAACTGTCACTGACTGAATCAGACACCAGAAAGAGGCCCACACTGAACTGTCACTGACTGAATCAGACACCAGGAGGGGCCCACACTGAACTGTCACTGACTGAATCAGATACCAGAAAGGGGCGCACACTGAACTGTCACTGACTGAATCAGACACCAGGGGGGGGCCCACACTGAACTGTCACTGACTGAATCAGACACCAGGAAGAGGCCCACACTGAACTGTCACTGACTGAATCAGACACCAGGAAGGATCCCACACTGAACTGTCACTGACTGAATCAGACACCAGGAGGGGCCCACACTGAACTGTCACTGACTGAATCAGACACCAGGAGGGGCCCACACTGAACTGTCACTGACTGAATCAGACACCAGGAGGGGCCCACACTGAACTGTCACTGACTGAATCAGACACCAGGAAGGATCCCACACTGAACTGTCACTGACTGAATCAGACACCAGGAAGAGGCCCACACTGAACTGTCACTGACTGAATCAGACACCAGGAAGGATCCCACACTGAACTGTCACTGACTGAATCAGACACCAGAAAGAGGCCCACACTGAACTGTCACTGACTGAATCAGACACCAGGAGGGGCCTACACTGAACTGTCACTGACTGAATCAGACACCAGAAAGGGGCCCACACTGAACTGTCACTGACTGAATCAGACACCAGGAGGGGCCCACACTGAACTGTCACTGACTGAATCAGATACCAGAAAGGGGCCCACACTGAACTGTCACTGACTGAATCAGACACCAGGAAGAGGCCCACACTGAACTGTCACTGACTGAATCAGACACCAGAAAGGGGCCTACACTGAACTATCACTGACTGAATCAGAGACCAGGAGGGGTCCACACTGAACTGTCACTGACTTAATGAGACACCAGGAGGGGCCTACACTGAACTATCACTGACTGAACCAGGAGGGGCCCACACTGAACTGTCACTGACTGAATCAGACACCAGGAAGGATCCCACACTGAACTGTCGCTGACTGAATCAGACACCAGAAAGGGGCCCACACTGAACTATCACTGACTGAATCAGAGACCAGGAGGGGTCCACACTGAACTGTCACTGACTTAATGAGACACCAGGAGGGGCCTACACTGAACTATCACTGACTGAACCAGGAGGGGCCCACACTGAACTGTCACTGACTGAATCAGACACCAGGAGGGGCCCACACTGAACTGTCACTGACTGAATCAGACACCAGGAAGGATCCCACACTGAACTGTCACTGACTGAATCAGACACCAGAAAGGGGCCCACACTGAACTGTCACTGACTGAATCAGACACCAGGAGGGCCCAGAGGGGCCCGTTATTCACGTTTTTCCTTTCCTGGTTACCGGATTGACCACGCTTTGAGAGAGATGGTGGCGGGATATTTCGTCTCACACACACACACACACACCGCTCGCGCGCAGACACACACACACACACGCATGCGCCCGCATGCGTTCTCGCGCACACATGCGTATGCACAATATTTGTTAGTCTCTTTATTTACTTCCTACTCCGCAAGGCCGAGGGGTTACCATGCACCCCCCCCCCCCCCTCCACAAGGGTACTCTCGCGCCCCGGTCAATAAAATTGACAAACGCAATTACAAACACCAACATATTATATTTATATAAAGAAAACCATCACATTTTATACGTTTTCTATTTTAAAAGGGTCCTTTCTATACGAACAAATATCCAGAATTGAAATATCTTCATTCATTTTTGCCCAATTAAGTCTTGTCTTGGCCAGCTATCAAATCTTTGACGAATTAACGGAAAATTGTCCGCTTGTTTTATCTGATCACTTTAGTGTCACTCTTTCCGAAATCATTTTATACAGAGACCTGCAGGGGTCTTCTAGAAATTATTTCAGTACGCTTGGATGAACATTTGACCCTTTGGGGAGTCACACTGCTCGAGTTGCTTCCCCTACTCCCGATATGCTGTTTTGCCAGGAATCACATTTAATTCGTAAAATCGCCCTGACTAATATCGCTTATCTGCACGATATATACAATATATACTGCTTTTCCTGTTCTGCAGCTTGAAGCACCATTTTTTCAGTCTTCATTTTCAAATATTGACAAGTCCTGATGCCTGATGTGCTTTTTATAAAAACCAGTTTTCTTTTGTGTTTCTTTGTTGAACGGAAATGCACTCTGGCTTGCAAAATGCTTTCTCCGATGTCTCGGAGGAATGCACAAAAGTTTCTGGCTGCTGTTTAACAACTCAATCATCAAAGATGTTTCCTTTTTTTGTTTGATTTTTGTTTTTTTGTTTTGTTTTGTTTTGTGTATGTCATTTCTGAAGCGTTTTATAGCAATCTCCAGTCTATGGGCTTAGGTCCTCATAAATTTGCAGGCATGTCCATGCGGTATATAAGAAGTCTGCAGGTTCCAGGAGTCACTGTCTAACTATATCTTGACTGACGCTTCTCTAACTGAAACTGCAGCCGTTTGTATTAGAAATACAGACTAAAGGCTCTCCAGTCAATTCTTCAAAGTTTATAATGCATTCTGGGACTTCCTAAACCTTTGATGGGAGATTGTTTCATATTTGCTATTTCTTCTATCTACTTTTACCATAACCAGGCTCACAGCAAAGAAGAGCATACTATAACATTATCGCCTAAAATCACATTCTTGAAACATTTGCTGTTTGAGGATATGAGAGTTAGTCAAAATTTTGTTACATTTATAAACATCAGTATGGACGCACAATAGTCTCACAATTACCTTCAAGATGCTAAATCGTGTGGAAAACAATTGTAAGATCATCACAGACCACTCTCAATACGTTTAAAATCAGTCTTCTTTATCTCTGTGAGTGTTAGGGGGGAGGTGGTATGTGCTCAGTGGGTAAACTTCATTTTCCTAATATTGCTTATCATCATCATATATATAATGCATTTTGAACGAAAATTCTTCAGATCGGTATGTCTTGTATTTTGAAGCAGGGGAACATGGCATATGTAAATATTAGCCACAAAAACCGCACGATTTTGCGACTTAAATGCGATTCCTGACAAAACAGCATTTTGGGGGTAGGGGAAGCAACTCGAGCAGTGTGACTCCCCAAAGGGTCAAATGCTCATTCAAGTGTAGTGAAATAATTTCTAGAAGACCCCTGCAGGTCTCTGTATAAGAATAATTTCGGAAAGAGTTACACTGAAGTGATAAGACAATTTTACGTCTATTCGTCGAAGATTTGATAGTAGGCCAATACAAGCCTTAATTGTGAAAGAATAAATGTAGATATTTCAATTCCGGATATTTATTCAAATAGACAAGACCCAATTGAAAAAGAAAACACATAATATGTTATGGTGTTCTTGATATAACTATGATTTATGAAGGTTTGAAGTTGAGCTTGTCTTGATTTTATTGACTAGGGCGCGAGAGGGTACCCTTGTGCCAAGGGCAGTAACTCTGGGTGCGTCCCAATTTTTTTCTTTGGAACATGTGAAAAGGAGTTCAGCAGACCCCGAAGAACATTTAAAGACTAGTCCATATCATTCCTGGTGTGTGTGTGTGTGTTTGTGTGTGAGGGGGGTGTTGGGTGTGGGGGGTGCACGGTAACCCCCTTGGCCGTGCGGACTATCTCTGAGAAATTAGATATATAGCTTTTTGTATGTATGTATGTAATAAAATATATACTATTTTCAGTGTTAAATTTCACAGATTTCTTAACACACACAACCAGATCCAACTGCCCACTTGTCACGGCTGTGAGGACGTCTGTTGTTGCTGACAGTTGTGTTCCTGATGTTGGTGATGATATCGTTGTTGTTGCTGGTCAAAAAGACAATCCTCTGACCAGGGAGCCGGCTTTAACAGCAGCACTGGAACTGTAAGCAGAAACAAAGGATCTCCGATATTCTTTCCTCTTTCAATTATCGAACATAAAAAATCACTGTAATTGTACGCTAATCAAAATGGAACGTGTGATACAATAAAGCAGCAAACCGACCATTGTCTTCTTTTCCAGAATGGCCAGCTCTTGGTGTTCACTAACAAGCGGCAAAGCTTTTGCAGCTGGCCTGGGATTCCTGCTAACAAAACCGAAAACACTGGCGTTGGGGTGATGGGAGAGGGGGTGAGTACTTACATACAACGATCGAAATCACGATTTTATACTTTTGCTCAGCATCTGAAACGTTTGTTGAAACGAAAGTTGTGTGCTCACACCGATCAGCAGATTTTTACGATATTTGTACAGATCTGTCGAAGCTTCAAACGTTCCCTGTCTTCATCACAACTCCCTGGCTTCCATAAGGCGAGAGAAAACCGCCAAACGCATCTCAAACACAATAACCACCCCGGACAATTCCACTTCTTTCGACAGTCAGTGGATCAGATGCGTCCTCCAACTCCGAACATTAATAATTTTCTGTCATATCTTCTCCGTAACTTACGTCAGAGCGGCCTGCAATATGCACACTACTGTATGAAAGTCACTGGCTGTAAAGGCCAAGCTTGTTCGAACTTCTTATAGCACTCTATCTTCGGCACGAATGCAAAAAATGGCTATCCATTGTCGGAATCCATGAAAATGCCCTATAATCTTAAAAAAACAAAATAAATGTTTCTGTCCAAACGATTGTCAAAGTTTGCCTGATCTATTCAGAAACAGGAAAAATCTTCAGACGCGAACTGGTATTGCGTCTTACGTTTAAGTGTTCCGAAATGATTGATCTTAATCAGTGTATCAATTTATCAGACAAAAGTGTTCTCATCTCATCTCATCTATCCCTTGACCCGTGGGTGGGTCGTTGGGGCACCATGGATGACTGCCTGGTCAGCTCGCGCCACTCTGCCTCATGACACACCATGATGATGACAAAAGTGTTACGTTTTGTGAAAAATAGATAATGATGTAACACTGAAATGACTGCGGAAGCATTTCCGCTTCTTTACAATATGATTGTGTGCTCTTCCCAGAAGTGCAATGTCATTCTGAGCAGTATGTGTGGAAAGTACTGGTTTCTTTTCCAATCTTTTATGTCAGGATTTTTTCGAAAAATATTTCCAAATAAAACGAATTTCTTAAAATTTAACACACACACACACACACACACACACACACACACACACACACACACTGACCAATGCCAGTAGCCACGTGGCGGGGGGTCAGGCCGTACCGCATGTAGTTCTGTGGACATTGGAGGTTCGGACGGTCTGCCGGACACTGGTAACTCTGCCTCTTCACCGTCACCAGGGGGTGGGGGAGGGGGTCATCTGCACCCATCCCTTGCCACGTCAGTAACGTGTCTTCAGATAAACAGCTTTGTTTATCTGTTTGATCATGACACCAGCCCACTTCTCACCTTCCTGCCTGTCTCCACTCATCCACTGATTCATTCGCTCATTCGTTAACACGATGTTGTTGCTTCACATTTCACCCAAGTCACGCAACACGATGTTGTTGCTTCACATTTCACCCAAGTCACGCAACACTGACATGGCCCCGTGTGGTCGGCTGGATGATAAATAAATAACTGAGAGTCACTCATGTGTGTGTCACACTTTACAAAAATTGTGACGATATTCAGATCCTGAATGAAGATGAGGGAGAAAAGGCTCATCGCTGAGCTCGGTGACATAACTGTGAATGCTCTCTCTCTCTCTCTCTCTCTCTCTCTCCAGGAGCTGCTGAAATGTTTTTCAGTCCTGCTGTTTGCAGATGGTGTCATATTGCTTTCTGACACATTGACTGAACTTAATGTTTTAATGTTTTGAAACTAGAAGCCGATAATTTGCAGTGAACTGTTTTACTGTATTTCGTTAAGGAGGTTATTTTTCTAGGCATAAATCTGGTTGTTCGTCAGTTCGGAAGCGAGGGTCACAAACACGTATAAGTGCTTAGAAATGTTGTATTTTTTGGTCTTGTTCTTGCATGTCCTCATGGGTGTGTGCAGCAGGCGCGCAGTCATCAGCGAAGAGGAATTCTCTCAACAGTGCCTCAAACACCCTGGACCTGGCGTGGAGTCGCCGCAAGTTGAATGTAGATACCCCGGTCACAGTCTTGGAAGGCGTCAATCAGCATGGCAGAGAAGAGAATGGAGAACAGTGTGAGTGCCAGAACACAGCCCTGCTTCACTCCATTTAACACAGGGAACGGATCCGACATGTCAGTATTTTCCTGTACTCTCGCCTGCATGCCATCGTGGAAAGACGCAATCAGCTAGATTAGGCTCTCTGGGCAGCCAAACTTTAGGAGGATCTTCCACAGACCACGGCAGTTCACCGTGTCGAAGGCCTTAGTCAGATCTACAAAGACCATGTGGAGCTCCTTGTTCTGCTCACGGCACTTCTATTGCATCTGGCGTACGGCAAACACCATGTCACATGTTCCCCTACCTGAGCGGAAGCCACAATGTGCTTCAGGGATGACTGTGTTGGAGACATGGTCAACCAGTCTGTTCAGTATGATGCGGGCGAAGATCTTGCCGGCGATGCAGAGGAGAGAGACTCCACGGTGGTTATCGCAGGATGTTTTGTCTCCCTTCCGTTTGTAAATGTGGACAATAGAAACATCTCTGAAATCCTGTGGGACCTCCCCTCTCTCCCAGATAGACTGGAACAGGGCGGTCTGCTTGTCTGTCAGCACCTCGCCTCCATACTTGTAGATGTCAGCCTGGATTCCATCTGCTCCTGGTGCTTTTCCTGACGTTGTCAGCTTCAGGGTCTTCCGGGTCTCGACCTTGGTGGGAGGGGCAGCTAGCGAGTCACTGACTGGTAGCTGTGGGAAGACTGCAATTTCCACGTCTAATACAGACGAGTCCCTGTTGAGGATGGTGTTGAAGTGCTCTGCCCAGCGGGCGAGGATGTCTTTCTTGTTTGTCAGGAGGGTGGTCTGGTCCAAGGCTCGGACAGGGGTTGATCCTGTGACTCTCGGCCCATACACAGCTCGTAGACCATCATGGAAGGTCTCATGTCGTGAGCATCAGAAGCTCTTAGGACTTTCTCTCCCACCAGGTGTTCTTCATCTCACGTAGCCTCCTCTGTACAAGTTGCTTGGTTTGCAAGAACTGGTTCTCCTTCCTCTGACAGTCTTTATCGGAAATGTGATCCTGATGCCGTATATGCAGTGTGTTCAGGAGCTTGGAGATTCCAGAGTCGTTCTCGTCAAACCAGTCTTTGTGGCTCCTCTGTACAAAGCCGAGTGTGTCCATTCCTCTTCTACATCAGTCGATGCAGGAATTTCTTGGAGAGCTACTTGGATTTGCTGCTGCAGCACATCCTTGGTGATAGGGAGGCGGTGGATGTCCAGCTTCCTAGGGGGTTTCTGCCTGGCTGGTTGGAGCTTGCGTGCAAGTCTGATGTTCATCTTGCTGCGTACCAGGCGATGGTCCGACCAACAGACTGCTCCTCTCATGCAGCGTGTAATGGAAACATCACCTCTGTCCCTCTGCCGGACAATCACATAGTCCAGCATGTGCCATTGCTTGGAGCGGGGGTGCATCCATGTGTTCTTGTACTTGTCCGCTTGTTGGAAGAGGGTGTTGGTAATGGTCAGTTCATGCTGTGCGCAGAGCGAGAGCAAAAGCAGTCTGTTGGAGTTACACTTGCCAGTGCTGTGCTGTCCTAGGACTTTTGGCCACGAGGGGAAGTCCACGCCGACGCGGGCATTGAAATCCCCAAGGATGACCAGGCTGTCCTTTCTGTCTACCGCTGAAATGGTGCGGCTGAGTTCCTCGTAGAAAGCTTCTTTGATGTCATCAGAGTTGGTCATCGTCGGGGCATAGCAGCTGATGACTGTGGCGAAGCGATCCTTGGACAGCTTCAGACACAGGGTCATCAGCCTGTCGTTTATCCCACGTGGAAGGCTGTCAAGCTGTCGTGCAAGTTTAGTTCGTATGGCAAAGCCCACGCCTGAGGTTCTTGGGGTGCCATCTGGCTTCCCAGTGCAGTAGAAGGTGTAGCCCCCTCCAACTTCCTCCAGCTGGGTTTCACCCGCAAACCTGGTTTCGCTCAGGGCTGCTATATCCACCTGGTAGCAATCAAGCATTCTAGCAATGAGCGCTGTGCGTCTTTCTGGTCTGTCGTCTCTGTCTATGATGGTGCGAACATTCCAGGCACCCAGAATCTGAGCATGACTCCTGGTTCTTTTCTTCTGCTTTCGACCGCTATTGTTGGATGTCCAAGTAGATGCGGTTTCCTACTAGGTACTAGGTGAGGCAGGCATTTTTTGGGAGTCCTTTTATCCCCCCTTCCCCGTGTGGGGAGAGCAGTGCTGTCCCTAAAAAGGGCTGCTCTGACACTGTGGGAGGATACGGGCGCCGCATCTGCCCCAGTCTACGGCGGACGACCATCACCCCACAGCCGCCTGCGTGCAAAGTCGTGACTAGGAACTGCCAGCAGCATTCTCTGCCTGTCCCCGTTACCATTTCTCCATCGCCGCAGGGCTTGGAAAAGCTGGGTGTTGAAGGGCTAGCTCGTCGTTCCGACATTAGCCTGGTTGCCTGACCAGCACAGGTGACTTTTTTTTAGGGAGGAGGAGTTGTGCAGTCCCTTCCCCAGTCCCACAAGTGCAGATACTGCCACGTGTAGGACGGCCTCGGCAGGTGCAGGTTTTTTCTTCGGAGATCCGTCCCCTAGGGGGACTTCCAGCCAAGGATAAGAGCTCCCCCTGCCCTTTGGTCATCCTCTTCCGCCTTCACAGCCGTTGCGAAAGGTTTCCTCCTCCGCCTGGTCCGTCGTTGGGAGACTTCACATGCGGCAGGTAGTACTGGGTTACATGGTACCAGTAGCAAGGGCTATGCCCCTGACCTGACACTATATATATATATATATATATATATATATATAATGGACATTCATACAGCACATTTCTCCAGAAATACTGCTCAAAGCGCTTTACATTTCGTTCCTGACTCCCCGCCTCCCCATCAATACTCCTCTCCACCCCACCCCCACACACTCATACACTAGAAAGCACGTGCATTTAAAAAATTTTTTTTAAAAGATTAAAAAAAAAAAAATCTCGCGCAACTGAACATTGGAAACTACCCACCCACCTATGACGCTCTCTGGAAAACCCATCCCTGCAACACGCACTCAGACACACGAACGCACAGACACTCACCAGCACCCCGACACACACACACACACACACACACGGCAAACAGCCTCTCCACAACAACAACAGAAAAAAAAAAATGCGTGTGTGTGTGTGTGTGTGTGTGTGTGTGTGTACAAGGTGCACTTACTGAAACGACGTAACCTTTTAGCTTTTGGATCCAAGGTGAATTTCCTGTACCCTGGAACATTGAAACACTCTCGGTCAGTCCAAGGACCTTTACTCCTTGAAGTAGTCAGATTTTATGAGTAGCAAAAATGACAGTTACATATTCCAAAACGAAATGCAATCCAACAGCTAGCTTAACGACTGAACAAAACGGTAGAGAAAAAACAACAACAAACAAACAAAACAAAACAAAAAAGAACAGCAGCAAATCAAAAGAAAATAGAAAGCAATAAAAGGAAAGATGGCAGATCAAGCCCAGATTTCCTGCCAACCGGAACCATCACATCTATTTCCTATCGAAATACCATTCTCTGAAAACAGTACCATCCTAACAAATATCGGTTGTTTTTGTTTGTTTCGTTGGTTGGTTGTTGTTGTTGTTCTTTTGTCACTGAATTTGTGGGGGGTTTTGAGGTGGGGGTGGGGGATGGGGGACGTTAAGAGATTGGACATATTTCGAAACTTAACGAGTCACGTCTAATGCAGATATGAATGAGCACTGCACCTGAACATTGACCACCTATCGACTTTCGCTTTCCAGAAGTAGCAGTAACTGGGCTTCACTGTACCCGAAGAGTGAAACAGCGTTTCACCACAACCATGAATTGCTTACATTTTCAGTTCCAACTTGAAGTCGTCAACAAATTACTATTGAAAAAACAACAACAATATGAACATCAGATATAGTATTGCATCTTTGTTTTAATTGTGAAATATGATATAGAAAAGATTTTTTTTCTTATTGGAACTTGAGAAAATGGGTACTTAAATGAGAGGTTACTCCTGGTTTACTTGGTCAATTTCACAGAGCTTTGATATCACATGCATGCATTAAAATGTTTGTAATTCCACAATTTGATCACAATACCACAATCTGATCTACAATGGGGTCCAATTAAAAACAAATTTTATTTTATTAATTTTTATTTCATATTTTCAAATTGCATTTTCTTTAGAGTTTTGAATCAGGAGTCATGAAAGGTCAGCAGGTTCATTGTGCTCTCAAAGAGCAGTGATTGTGGTGCCCATTTTTATCAAACATTGCCTTATGTTGTCTGAAGTGGAACGCTGATGTCTAACAGTCTAGTCCTTAAGTTCCCGCCCAACGTGGTCGACGCCCTTTCATGTCACTGTGCAGACTGTCCCCTTTCATGTCACTGTGCAGACTGTCCCCTTTCATGTCACTGTGCAGACTGTCCCCTTTCTCTGCAGACTGTCCCCTTTCATGTAACTGTGCAGACTGTCCCCTTTCTCTGCAGACTGTCCCCTTTCATGTCACTGTGCAGACTGTCCCCTTTCATGTCACTGTGCAGACTGTCCCCTTTCATGTAACTGTGCAGACTGTCCCCTTTCTCTGCAGACTGTCCCCTTTCTCTGCAGACTGTCCCCTTTCATGTCACTGTGCAGACTGTCCCCTTTCATGTCACTGTGCAGACTGTCCCCTTTCTCTGCAGACTGTCCCCTTTCATGTAACTGTGCAGACTGTCCCCTTTCATGTCACTGTGCAGACTGTCCCCTTTCATGTCACTGTGCAGACTGTCCCCTTTCATGTCACTGTGCAGACTGTCCCCTTTCTCTGCAGACTGTCCCCTTTCTCTGCAGACTGTCCCCTTTCATGTAACTGTGCAGACTGTCCCCTTTCTCTGCAGACTGTCCCCTTTCATGTAACTGTGCAGACTGTCCCCTTTCATGTAACTGTGCAGACTGTCCCCTTTCTCTGCAGACTGTCCCCTTTCATGTCACTGTGCAGACTGTCCCCTTTCATGTCACTGTGCAGACTGTCCCCTTTCATGTAACTGTGCAGACTGTCCCCTTTCTCTGCAGACTGTCCCAGTCATCTCTCTGCAGACTGTCCCCTGTCATCTCTCTGCAGACTGTCCCCTGTCATCTCTCTACAGACTGTCCCCTCTCATGTCTCTGCAGACTGTCCCCTGTCATCTCTCTACAGACTGTCCCCTGTCATGTCTCTGTAGACTGTCCCCTCTCATCTCTCTGCAGACTGTCCCCTGTCATCTCTCTGCAGACTGTCCCCTGTCATCTCTCTGCAGACTGTCCCCTGTCATCTCTCTGCAGACTGTCCCCTGTCATGTCTCTCTGCAGACTGTCCCCTTTCATCTCTCTGCAGACTGTCCCCTGTCATGTCCCCTGTCATGTCTCTGCAGACTGTCCCCTTTCATCTCTCTGCAGACTGTCCCCTGTCATCTCTCTGCAGACTGTCCCCTGTCATGTCTCTGTAGACTGTCAACTGTCATGTCTCTGCAGACTGTCCCCTGTTATGTCTCTACAGACTGTCCCCTGTCATGTCTCTGTAGACTGTCAACTGTCATGTCTCTGCAGACTGTCCCCTGTTATGTCTCTACAGACTGTCCCCTGTCATGTCTCTGTAGACTGTCAACTGTCATGTCTCTGCAGACTGTCCCCTGTTATGTCTCTACAGACTGTCGCCTTTCATCTCTCTACAGACTGTCCCCTTTCATGTCTCTGCAGACTGTCCCCTGTCATGTCTCTGTAGACTGTCAACTGTCATGTCTCTGCAGACTGTCCCCTGTTATGTCTCTACAGACTGTCGCCTTTCATCTCTCTACAGACTGTCCCCTTTCATGTCTCTGCAGACTGTCCCCTGTCATGTCTCTGTAGACTGTTCCCTGTCATGTCTCTGTAGACTGTCCCCTCTCATCTCTCTGCAGACTGTCCCCTGTCATGTCTCTGTCTGCAGACTGTCCCCTTTCATCTCTCTACAGACTGTCCCCTTTCATCTCTCTGCAGACTGTCCCCTTTCATGTCTCTGCAGACTGTCCCCTGTCATCTCTCTGCAGACTGTCCCCTTTCATCTCTCTGCAGACTGTCCCCTTTCATCTCTCTACAGACTGTCCCCTCTCATGTCTCTGCAGACTGTCCCCTGTCATCTCTCTGCAGACTGTCCCCTGTCATGTCTCTGCAGACTGTCCCCTCTCATCTCTCTGCAGACTGTCCCCTGTCATGTCTCTGCAGACTGTCCCCTCTCATGTCTCTGCAGACTGTCAACTGTCATCTCTCTGCAGACTGTCCCCTTTCATCTCTCTACAGACTGTCCCCTTTCATCTCTCTGCAGACTGTCCCCTTTCATCTCTCTACAGACTGTCCCCTGTCATGTCTCTGCAGACTGTCCCCTTTCATGTCTCTGCAGACTGTCCCCTGTCATGTCTCTGCAGACTGTCCCCTTTCATCTCTCTACAGACTGTCCCCTTTCATGTCTCTGCAGACTGTCCCCTTTCATGTCTCTGCAGACTGTCCCCTGTCATGTCTCTGCAGACTGTCCCCTGTCATCTCTCTGCAGACTGTCCCGCTTTCCTATCAAGTTTGTCCTCTTGGAATTGACGGCTTTTCCCTTCAAAAAACAGCTACATACATTACAAAAGCGGAGACCGATATTTCAAGAGGTGGGCTATATATATATGAATGATTAACACCCCCCACACCCCCTAACCTCCCCTTCTCTCTATATATGTACGTATTTAAACAGATACATTGGTTTTGAGATATTTCTGTGTGCGTGCGTGCGTGTGTGTGTGTGTGAACACAAGGAACATGTACCAACCATGGTGGAATGCCTCTACAGGTGTTTTAGTTCCGTGGGGCTCAAACAACCTCAGCCGCACCTTGACCTCTTCCTGTCCATCACAGAATCATTCATCGGTCGTCATGCCCTGCTCTAACTTCGGTTACACGGTGGTGGTGGGGCGGGCGTGTGTGTGTGTGTGTGTGTGTGTGTGTGTGTGGGTGTAGTGATCGGTTGGTGGGTGGTTGTGATTTCAAGACAGAAGTATAAGTTTGGAAAATGTTGTTTTCTTTCAGTTTTCTGGGAATACAAGGCGATGAATACAATGACAGCTTTATTCCAGAGCTGCCTTTAACGCGCCCTTCAAGCAAGCAGTCTATCGCACTAACAAATGGCAATTTCTTTTCTGGCGCTGATGACTGTGCTTACAACCTGGCATATTTTGGGTCATGTATATCCATTACTACGACAATGAAGCGTTTAGTCCACACAGGACAAACATCAACATCCTGCCAAAGGCCCCACACAACTGGACTGACAAATTTGGGAACAAGTTTCAGAGCAATACATTCTGGTCTGTAGATAGAGTGTGTATAGGGTTTCTGTGTAGCCATATGGGCCTGTGTATATTATTTCCTAAGTATGAAAAACTTATTTCACTGTACCTGCGTATCACAATATTAAGAACGAACGTTCACAAACAATTCTAATCATAGTTTCTTCCAGTCAAACAAACTCTGACATCCACGGAAACTGTGCTTGGGATGTGTTGTACTACTCATATTAACCAGGCAATACACTTTGGGAGTGCGCCAGTAATATAAACAATTCTGATGCTCTTAATACCCACAAATTGTTTACTGACCATAAAAGCATTAAAAAGGATTCGAAATATTGCAAGCAGACTTCAGGAAATTAGTCCTTTAGATTCAAGGTCCACACATATATTGAACACCTATCTCAGTCATTTAAATGGCCGTCGAACTTAAGGACCATAATGCTGATCCACACTACTCGCACAATAACATCTTCATTTTGCTATTCATTTGTATGAGACGATAAACCGACTTATCGCATGTTTAAAAAAAAAAAACGGTAACAAAAGGGCTGTCCCTGGCAACATTCTGAAGAAAATACCATCTAATATACAAGTTATGTGTGCGCGTGAATGAAGTTCTGATTGAAAGACACTGGAAACGAATGATTAGCACCTAAAGGCAGCTGAAAGATGGCTCTACTCAGGTAGGGTGCCTCTTGTGCAAATGCCTCTGTAAAGCGCTTTGAGTTTAGCCTCTGGTCGAAGATAAGTATAAATGATAATAATGATGATGGTAATTCTACTGCTGTCCATGTTGTCTCTGTAGGACAGCCCACCTTTTGGTCCATGGGAGGCAGAGGGCGGAATCGTTGAAGGATGGGGATGGGGTGTGTTGGAAGGACACGGTGCGTGTAGTAGTTGTGTGCTGGCTGCAGGGGGTCATTGCTCCAGTCCCTGTAGTTCACGTTCTGCGTGGTGCGGGGGTACCTGCACGTTCGTCACTACACTAAACACTTACATTAGTGTTGAACACATACATACATACATACATACATAGCACACACACACACACACAAACACTGGCTTACACACACACACACACACACACACACACACACACACACACACACACACAAACACACACAGCGGTACCCGTCCAGGAAGTGAATGATCAGAGGCAGAATCCCTCCTCCCATTCTTCCTCACCTCCTTTTCCTGCAAACATCACTCCTCCCCTCCTTCCTCCCTACACCACTCCTCCCCTCCTTCCTCTTCCTCCCTACACCACTCCTCCCCTCCTTCCTCTTCCTCCCTACATCACTCCTCCCCTCCTTCCTCTTCCTCCCTACATCACTCCTCCCCTCCTTCCTCTTCCTCCCTACATCACTCCTCCCCTCCTTCCTCCCTACATCACTCCTCCCCTCCTTCCTCTTCCTCCCTACATCACTCCTCCCCTCCTTCCTCTTCCTCCCTACATCACTCCTCCCCTCCTTCCTCTTCCTCCCTACATCACTCCTCCCCCTCCTTCCCTCCTTCCTCCCTACATCACTCCTTCCCTCCTTCCTCTTCCTCCCTACATCACTTCTCCCCCTCCTTCCTCTTCCTCCCTACATCACTCCTCCCCTCCTTCCCTCCTTCCTCCCTACATCACTCCTTCCTCTTCCTCCCTACATCACTTCTCCCCCTCCTTCCTCTTCCTCCCTACATCACTCCTCCCCTCCTTCCTTCCTTCCTCCCTACATCACTCCTTCCTCTTCCTCCCTACATCACTTCTCCCCCTCCTTCCTCTTCCTCCCTACATCACTCCTCCCCTCCTTCCTCTTCCTCCCTACATCACTCCTCCCCTCCTTCCTCCCTACATCACTCCTCCCCTCCTTCCTCTTCCTCCCTACATCACTCCTCCCCTCCTTCCTCTTCCTCCCTACATCACTCCTTCCCTCCTTCCTCCCTACATCACTTCTCCCCCTCCTTCCTCTTCCTCCCTTCATCACTCCTCCCCTCCTTCCTCTTCCTCCCTACATCACTTCTCCCCCTCCTTCCTCTTCCTCCCTACATCACTCTTCCCCTCCTTCCTCTTCTTTCCTACATCACTCCTCCCCTCCTTCCTCTTCCTCCCTACATCACTCCTCCCCTCCTTCCTCTTCCTCCCTACATCACTCCTCCCCTCCTTCCTCTTCCTCCCTACATCACTCCTCCCCTCCTTCCTCTTCCTCCCTACATCACTCCTCCCTCCTTCCTCTTCCTCCCTACATCACTCCTCCCCTCCTTCCTCCCTACAACCACTCTCCCCTCCTTCCTCTTCCTCCCTACACCACTCCTCCCCTCCTTCCTCTTCCTCCCTACATCACTCCTCCCTCCTTCCTCCCCTACATCACTCCTCCCTCCTTCCTCTTCCTCCCTACATCACTCCTCCCCTCCTTCCTCTTCCTCCCTACATCACTCCTCCCCTCCTTCCTCCCTACATCACTCCTCCCCCTCCTTCCTCCCTACACCACTCCTCCCCTCCTTCCTCTTCCTCCCCTACATCACCTCCTCCCCTCCTTCCTCTTCCTCCCTACATCACTCCTCCCCTCCTTCCTCTTCCTCCCTACATCACTCCTTCCCTCCTTCCTCTTCCTCCCTACATCACTTCTCCCCCTCCTTCCTCTTCCTCCCTACATCACTCCTCCCCTCCTTCCTCTTCCTCCCTACATCACTCCTCCCCTTCTTCCTCTTCCTCCCTACATCACTCCTCCCCTCCTTCCTCCCTACATCACTCCTCCCCTCCTTCATGTTCCTCCCTACATCACTTCTCCCCCTCCTTCCTCTTCCTCCCTACATCACTCCTCCCCTCCTTCCTCTTCCTCCCTACATCACTCCTCCCCTCCTTCATCTTCCTCCCTACATCACTTCTCCCCCTCCTTCCTCTTCCTCCCTACATCACTCCTCCCCCTCCTTCCCTCCTTCCTCCCTACATCACTCCTTCCCCTCCTTCCTCTTCCTCCCTACATCACTCCTCCCAATCCTTCCCTCCTTCCTCTTCCTCCCTACATCACTCTTCCCCTCCTTCCTCTTCTTTCCTACATCACTCCTCCCCTCCTTCCTCTTCTTCCCTACATCACTCCTCCCCTCCTTCCTCTTCCTTCCTACATCACTCCTCCCCTCCTTCCTCTTCTTCCCTACATCACTCCTCCCCTCCTTCCTCTTCCTCCCTACACCGCTCCTCCCCTCCTTCCTCCCTACACCACTCCTCCCCTCCTTCCTCTTCCTCCCTACATCACTCCTCCCCTCCTTCCTCTTCCTCCCTACATCACTCCTCCCCTCCTTCCTCCCTACATCACTCCTCCCCTCCTTCCTCCCTACACCACTCCTCCCCTCCTTCCTCTTCCTCCCTACATCACTCCTCCCCTCCTTCCTCTTCCTCCCTACATCACTCCTCCCCTCCTTCCTCCCTACATCACTCCTCCCCTCCTTCCTCCCTACATCACTCCTCCCCTCCTTCCTCTTCCTCCCTACATCACTCCTCCCCTCCTTCCTCTTCCTCCCTACATCACTCCTTCCCTACATCACTCCTCCCCTCCTTCCTCCCTCCATCACTCCTTCCCTACATCACACCTCCTCGTCCTCCTCCCTACATCACTCCTCCCCTTCTCCTCCTCTGCTTCCTCCATACATCATATATTTATTTCCCCACAACTCTGTGAAACACTAACTGGGCGGACAGATTGGCCCGCAGGCAGAGAGGCAAAGAAATATAAAGGCAAGCAATCTGACAGATGATGAAACAATTAGATGAATACAAGTTTGACATCTCTCTCTCTCTTTCTGCCTCTCTTTATTCTTTAAAGAGGACAGTACGACAGCAGTGTTACTTGTGATTGACAGTCCACACTTGTGACTTGGGCACGTATGAAGGGAACAACACCTCCAGCTCGTCCTCCGCCATCGCACCCCCGTGTCTGCCTGCTGCTCGTCTTACTCTGTTATGTAAAAAAACAACAACAAAAAACAACAACAGATCTTTAGATCAATATGTCCAGTCAATAAATCTAACCATGGCATTTTGGCTCTCAGTGATTAATTCCTTTATGAACTATGAAAAACAAATCCATGAAATTATATATATATATATATATATATATATATATATATATATATATATATATATATATATATATATAACAGGCTGCATACCTGAATAGAGGCGACTGACGGCTGCCACTGGGCGCTCGTCATTCGTTTTCTGTGTCATTCAATCAGATTTCAAGCACACAGACACACACACTCAAACAGACATGTGACATTTTATGTGTATAACCATTTTGTTTATTTACCCCGCCATATAGGCAATCATAATCCGTTTTCGGCCGTGAGCATGCTGGGTATGGTTTTTTTGTTGTTGTTTTTTTGTTGTTGTTGTTGCTGCTGCCCCATCATCTATAACACAAGATAAACCCCGGACTTGCTGGCACAACTCAACGAAAATCATTTCACAGGGGTAGATTCTCGAAAGAGAACAACCAAAAAATGGTAAATAAACCCCAAAGAAAACAAGTGTCCTCCTTTTTTCTACTCTGAAATTTTCACCAACAGACCTTCATCAGGCTGGAAGGGAAATGGCATACTGGGATATAAACTAAAACAACCACGCCCCTTTCGTCCTAATGGAAAGCTCTCGATCAGAAGCAATAACATTATTTCCCTTGACATTCACCAAATCAAACCTTTTTTTCCTTTTTTCACACTTTTTTTTTTTTTACTAACAGGGTTGTTAAATTCTGGAATAAACTGCCCAGTAATATTGTCACTGCAGAAACACTTAACAATTTCAATAATTCATTAGATAAACTTTACTTTCTTTATTTCATTTTATTTTGTTTATTTTTTTATTGTTATTTATTTTTCTATTCTGTTCTTTATTTTTTTTTTCTCAAGGCCTGACTAAGCGCGTTGGGTTACGCTGCTGGTCAGGCATCTGCTTGGCAGATGTGGTGCAGCGTATATGGATTTGACCGACCGCAGTGACGCCTCCTTGAGCTACTGATACTGGAAGGATTATGGATTACAAATTAATTTCTCCATAGGAAGCTAGCCATAACATTAGTCACTGTGCACTCTTACATAAAGTTGAAAATGAAAAGAATAAATAACAAGAAAGGCAAGGCCTTCAAGACTCACTTGTGATACACTTTTAAAAAAATCCAAGTTTTTATGTATTGAGTATAATGCATTTACTGTTATATTTATATTTTTTGTATTCTCTAAACTTGGCACTTTGATCTGATATTCGACCCAACAAAGGATCTGTCATTATTATCATTTTTTGTTCAAACAGGAACTTCTTTTGCTAAGCATGGAAGTTTTATTTATTGCAAACGTTTTGGTGAGATAGCAGAACAAAGGAAATTACTCTGCTGGGGAACTTAGTTTGCTTTAAACTGATCTTTCTCATCTTAAACATTACATTTTGAAATTATACTCAATACATAAAAAGCTTGGATTTTTTTTTTAAAGTGCATCACAAGTGAGTCTTGAAGGCCTTGCCTCTCTTGTTTCAAAATGTAATGTTTAAGATGAGAAAGATCAGTTTAAAGCAAATTAACTCCACTAGCATTACAGAGTAATTTCCCCTTTTTACTATCTCAACCAAAACGTTTGCAAAATAAATAAAACTTCCATGCTTAGCAAAAGAAGTTCCTGTTTGAACAAGAAATGATAATAATGACTGCTCTAGCTGTTGGGTCGAATATCGGATCAAAGTGCCAAGTTTAGAGAATACAAAAAATATAAATATAACAGTAAATGCAGTTTGCATATAATTAGGCTTCATTCTTTTTTTTTTTTTGTGCCAATCCCAGAAGCGCAATATTGTTTTAAACAAGATGACTGGAAAGAACTGGATTTTTCCTATTTTTATGCCAAATTTGGTGTCAACTGACAAAGTAGTTGCAGAGAAAATGTCAATGTTAAAGTTTACCACGGACACACAGACACACACACACACAGACAACCGAACACCGGGTTAAAACATAGACTCACTTTGTTTACACAAGTGAGTCAAAAAGTTCTAGGGATCAGGCAGAAGGCTGATCAAGCCTAGAAGCCGTGACACTTGATATGATATGATATGAATATCAGTCAATTTCGAACAACTGCATATTGTATTCGTCAACAATTTGAAAGAGATGGCTCTTACCAAACTGTGCTGATTCCTGTCACGTTCAGTTGTCACTCAGCGAAAGTGCAGCAGAATTCAGAAGGCATTACCAGGCAATTGCTGTTGTCAAAGTAGAATTCATTTCACAGTCAGTCTGTGCTGACTCTCCAACACTTCTCCGCATTTGGCCTGAAGGGCACAGCACACACTATCATTGCCGAGCACCGTTCAGACTGAGAAGGGGGTTGTCAACAAACTGACACCCCCCCTCCTGTGTTTTGTCAGCTCCTGAACAGTGCGGCAAGCCGAGAGTTGATGTGATCATGGACAGAAAGAGAAGGCGGAAGGAGGTACTGGAAAAGAAAATCGTCATATGGTGTGCGTCATCAATGATGAAAATATGATGCGAGTTAGTCCTGGTGTTTTTTTTTTTTCTTTTCCGTGTGTGTGTGTGTGCGTGTGTCCGTGTGTGAGTTTTCACGTCTCTTCACTCCACAAAAATATCAGACGAACTGAAATGGATTTACCTTTACATATCATTCTGGACATGTACCAGTCTATGATTGTTCCTATTTTGTTGTATGGTGCAGAAATATGGGGTTATGAAAATGTAGATATACTTGAAAAATTAGAATTGAAATTTTTGAAACGCTTGTTCAAACTGAACAGAAATACAATGACCCAAATTGTTTATGGAGAAACTGGTATTTATCCAATTAGTGTGTTAGTGAAAATGAGATTAGTTCGATTTTGGACCAGCTTAGTGATATCAAACACAGAAAAATATTCTGGGAAAATATATTTGATATTACTTGACTTATATCGAAATGGTAATTATTCTTCAAAATAGATGAGTTGTATCAGACAAATTTTAATAGAAGCAGGGTATGACTGTGTTTGGGATGCTCAATTCTTCTTGGAGAGGGAATCTTTCTGCAAGAATGTCAACATTGCTTTGAGAGATAGTTTTAAAAATCTATGGAGACATGATCTAGAGGCGAGTAGTAAATGTTTGTTTTATCGAAATTTCAAAAGTGGATTTGGTACAGAAAATATATATAAGTCAAATGCCTCATAATTATGTTATCAGCTTCTTCAGATTTCGAGGTAGTAATCATAAGCTGGAAATAGAAACAGGGAGACAAAGGCATACCACGAGAGTTACGGCTTTGTAAGGTTTGTAACATGTCTGTGATCGGGAATGAGTTTCATTTTATAATGGAATGTCCCAATTATGATCAGCTACGAAATAGATATATTCCTAAAAAATATTTGTCTCCAAAATCGGTTTTTAATTTTTGTAATATGCTCAAAGGAGGCAAAAAAAAAGAAGAAGTCATTTTAGCTGTAAGTAAGATGATTAGATTTGCAAATGTTGCCTAACTATACTTTTGGAGTTAAAAGACATTTGTGTATCTCAGCTTTTATGTGACATTGTTGTGTATTTGGAAATGTTTGTTCTGGGCACGAAAATATTATTTCGCAGTAATCCTCCATACATCAATAGGAGCGAAAGGATAATTTAAACTTGAAACGTGTGTGTGTGTGTGTGTGTGTGTGTGTGTGTGTGACTTGACTTGACTTCATTTATTGTCATAAAATCCCGAAGGATTAATCGACACAACAAAGAACAAAAGGAACAAAGAAATAAACGGTCATCTAATACGCATGCAATGAAATACATAGTTGGCGAGTGTTTTTTTGACAGTCATCGTAGTTGAATAAATCACTTGGTTTTAGGATATTGTTTTGTATTTTTCTAGTGATCACATTTGATTGATGATCATACTGCTGTACAGTTGTGAGCAGATGGTTTCGCAAATTATGAAACACGATACACGTATCTAAGAAATGTAATTCATCTTCAACAACTTCACATATATCACATAACATCTCTTCTCTGGGAATGTTTTGCATATCTTTCTCGTTCGATATTTAAATAACGTGCGCTTATTCTCAGTTGACAAAGAGCTTGTTTGTGAGCAGGATCGATTTTATCAGTTAGATAATTCTCAATTTGATAATCGTTTCTTTTAATTTTGTTGTAGAAGTCTAATCTGTTGTATTTAGATTTTCTCTGTTTCCAGAATTGTATAAATATTGTGTGTTGTTCTTTCTTTCCCTCTCTTGTTTAACGTTTCGCTTTCCTCCTCACATCACTCCTCTCTTTGTACACAAGTGCACGTGTGCGTGCGCATGGAGGGTGGGGGGTGGTGGGCGGTGTGAAGAAGATGAATGAGAGGGAAAGAAAAAAAGTCACAGCGGTGTAAAAAGAAGAGTGATAAAGAACTGTACTGGTTGAGAGTAAATTAACAAAGATCTGGACTGACTGAGAGTAAATCAACGCAGATCTCAAATCACTGAGAGTAAATAACTATCTTGGTCATCCCCATAACAATGTAAAGCATACATATGCTCATTATAACAAAAACATAGTCCATTAAATGTAACCGATAGATAGGTATACCAACTTGACTTTAATCCAAATATTCAGATTTGCCCATGTAATAAATGATAATTCAAAACATCTTCTTGGGATAATACATATGTTTCATAGATACAGTGGTTATGCAGCGAGTTTTTGAAGTACCAGTTGTCTTGTTCCTGGACACTGTGCTAGGAAGCGAGAGAATCTGAACGCACTGGTTCGAATCTCATTGTCACGAGTATTTTCTCCCCCTCCACTAGACCTTGAGTGGTGGTCTGGACGCTATAGTCGTTCGGATGAGACGATAAACGAGGTCCCATGTACAGCATGCACTTAACGTACGTAAAAGAACCCACGGCAACAAAAGGGTTGTCCCTGGCAAAAATATGTAGAAAAATCCACTTCGATAGTAAAACAAATAAAATTGCAGGCAGAACAAAGTACCAAACAAGAGGCAAAGCCTTCAAGACTCACTTCTTTTATGCTTTATCCAGTAGAGAAATCATTAAGAGAAACTAAAAGAGATTTTTAAAAATCGTTGATAAATGCTCTGCATTAGATATGATATATAAAATAAGGCTGGGATTAAAAAAAAAAATATATATATATATAAAATAAAAAGGCATAGGAGCGGGATCGAACCGTTATGTTCAGTTCCGAAGCAAGCAGACTAATCCCCACTGTTGCGGCGCATCTGACGTCATTTGACTAAAGTTTCTTCCGCGATAAATAGATGTGATTGTAGTGGACGCAATGACGCCGTTTAAATCATGTTTTTGTGTTTTATTATATCTCGATTATTCTTTCATTTTGGCGGTAAAGGAGACGTTGCCATTGCTTCAAGCACACTGCAACACAAGGTGGATCTCTAGATCTGCATGAACTAGTCTACAATGGACTGAAAGAAATGATCGCTTCAATTTTTGACTCACCACGGACACAGAGAGAAAACTGAACACCGGGTTAAAACATGGACTCACTTTGTTTGCACAAATGAGCGGCGCTCTCAGTGCAGCGACGCGCTCTCCCTGGGGAGAGCAGCCCGAATTTCACATAGAGAAATCTGTTGTGACAAAAAAATAGAAATACAAACACAATACAATACATTAATATAGTATTTGTTAGACAGGTACGTTTTTTGTGTCCAAAATTTAGTTCGTAGCACATTTAAACGAAACCAACTTATTAGTCGTGACTGAGAGACAGAGAATCAAGAAATTCAAAGATTCAGTTGTTTGATGTAACTGGTTTTATTCAGTGACGGCAATATTGACAGTCTGAATCTTGTGGCCTATTTTTATGTCAGTGCATGTTTAGGGGCCAAACCTCCTCCAAGTGTACCCAGGGCACAAGACATTGGACAGCAACAGAGCAGCCGCCATCCAGGAAAAGGGGAACCGGAGAAAACAGGGCCCATCCTTACAGGACTCCATCCCATGCAGTGTCTGTGGACCACCTTGTGCCTAAAGAACCGGTCTTCATTCCCACATGAGGCCCCACACCAGATGACCTGCCTGTCTTCTCATCGGGCGGACAGGACGGGAGAATCCAGAGAGAGAATGTTGTTGTCGATCACAGAACATCTTGTAGATCTGTTGGAGTGCAGAAGAGGGCTGAGCCTTTACTTTTGTGCGATGGGTTCCTTGCAACCTGATATATGCCCGCTCATTCGGACAAAAAAAATCCCGACAGCGAGAAGGCACGCACCTGAAAGTTACATGGATGTTTTTTATCAATAAAAATCATCTTGCGGCGTTATTTATTATTGGATTTCTAAGTGCTTGATTTTCAATCAACCCAAAGCATAATTTAACTAACAATCCTTTTTTGTGTGTGTAAAAATCTAGAATTGGCCGTAAGCTTAGCAGTAAATAATTTATGACGATAAGCTTACCATCTAAAGTAAACACAGGAAGTTTTTCGGAAATATATCTCCATACACTCTTTTTTTCCAGTGAAAAGGTTTGTCCATTTCATATCATTAATTTGTTAATTTCGTCAATCTCGTGGTAGTAAACTTTCTTTGTACAGATAAAAACCCTGGTTGGAGTTTTGCGTGACATTGTCAACTTCCTCCACAAACTGATAACATCAGCGAACTTTGATAGCATTGTATCTTTTGATCACTCTCTCTCTCTCTCTCTCTCTCTGTCTCTGCACCACTGCCACTGAGCGACGCACGGCGTGACAACGAGCGGACTGACATGGCACAAGGTGACACAGGTGCACGTGCAGTGACAGTACTTCATGACGTAGTCACTGGTACCGACATACCGTGTAGAGCAGAAATGTATGAGACTGAAGAAAGTTTCACGGCCCTCGTGTCTCTGATGAACCACGCTGATTCAGATGACGGCAGAAACATGTGGAAGGTGCACAGTCGGGAGATGTCTGCCAACAGATGATGTTGTGCATTGAGGAGTGGACCAAGAAAATGGACAATTAACAAGTTCAAAGACATAGACCCAAACACTTGTGAAAATGTCACAGATAGTAATCCTGGTCCGGACAGATAGTAATCCTGGTCCGGTTATATCATGACTGATTTCGCTGTGTGATTCTGTTTCCAGTTGTATGTGGAAACAAAAGCGATTAGACAGAAAAGATGTTATATGTAATTCCGTCTCTGCATGACCTGTAATTAGTCACATGAAGTGGATTCCATGTCACGATAATTGGCACAGTGCTTCAGTTCTCCTTGCGTCGTTGTTTCTTTGACATACAACCCCTTCCCCACCGTTATGAATGGGCCACTGGGCCTGAGCACATTAAATCATTCCTAAATCACATCTCTCTCTCTCTCTCTCTCTCTCTCTCTCTCTCTTCGTAATGACTCCGAACCGATTACCCAAACAGGAATATTTAATGATAGTATCCATGGACAATGATGGTAAAGGTGTTGGGCAACCGATGTAAGAGAAATACTGTCTAATGCTGGATTTTATGAAATATGGTTAAACAAAGGGGTTCAAAATATTGACACATTGTTTCCAGTGTTTAAGCAACGGCTGAGATAAATATTTTTTTCAAGAATGGTCAGGCACAATTAGAGACAGAGAAAGATAATTTGTACAGGCTGGTTAAAGACAGTATAATTGTGTGTACATATTTACAGGAAATCAACATATTTTGTTTTCGCGTGGCGTTAACGCAGATTAGATGTGGAGTCTTGCCTATAAAAAAATAACAATATGAATAGATATGGAAATGATACTGGGCATTTGAATTGTCCACATTGTGTAGAAGACGAAAGACACTTCTTGTATGCTTGTGAACTATATTCGGATCTGAGAAATAGAATCTTTGACAGTAGATTCAATGTTCCATTGGAAAGATTGTTGGGTGGTGAATGCAAACAGTTGTCTATTTTAGTATCAAAGTTTATTTTCCATTCTATGAAAAAGAGGCAGACATTTCTAGAAACTAACATGAGAAAAAAAACAATGTAACATGGAGGAAACAAAAAAGTTTGCTATGAGTCATGACAGTTCATACTATCATTTGATGATGTTCTTGTGTGACATTGTATTTTTCCTTTTATGGGACTTCTTTATTTGGCTATTTAGTTATTTCACCCCCCACCCCCACCCCCATCCCCACCCGCTCCCGCCCCCCATGACAGTTTATGTGGCCATGGCCGAAAAAACATCAAAACATTTCATTTCTCTCTCCGTGTGTGTGTGTGTGTGTGTGTGTGTGTGTGTGTGTGTGTGTGTGTATCTGTGTGTGTCTCTGTGTGTCTACTCAGTGGTGAAAACATGCCAAAAGTTAAACAAAAGCAAACATAATTGTCAGAACAACGGTGTCTCAACACAAAGGGCAGTGGTCTGTAATGGTCAGCAGTGATTGAACACAGATTTAAACCATATCAGGATATTATCAACTTGACTTTGATGTATTTAATGATATGACAAAATGACACAGCGAGGAAAATGATGCGATATGAAATATATCATGACACGTTATACGATGTGACATCTGACCTGTGACATTACGAAAGGGTTTTGTTGTTGCTGATTAGCAGGGATCACACGTGAGCGATTAATAAAGGCTTTGCCACTAAAGACTGAAAGGATTTTTTTTTCCAAATGTGATTCATTCATTTTCTAGTCAATGTAGCTTTTATTATAAAAAAAAAAAAAGAAGAAAGAAAGATGTGTGTGTGTGTGTGTGTGTGTGTGTGTGTGTGTGTGTGTGTGTTGGTTGTATGTGTGTGTGTGTGTATGTGTATGTGTGTGCATGTGTTGCGCGTGTGCATGTGTGTGTGTGTGTGTGTTGGCGTGTGTAAGTGGGGGAGGGTAGACACGAAGGGCTCAGTGTGAATTGGCATGGTTCTGTGATGTCTTAAACTGCGAATGTTGTTGACACTTCAGTGGAATGATATCAACACCATTACGGTATCAATGAAGTGTAGTCCTTATCGATAAGGGATTGACCACAGTGTGTGACTTCTACATGAATATACTTGTTATGATGTGATAACTATAATGACTTGTTATGATGTGATAACTATAATGACGATATGGCGTGACGGGTGCAATAGCCGAATGGTCAAAGCGTTGGACTTTCAATCTGAGGGTCAAGGGTGGAGACTTTTACGATCTCCCAGGTCAACATATGTGCAGACCTGCCAGTGCCTGAACCCCCTTCGTGTGTATACTCAAGCAGAAGATCAAATACGCACGTTAAAGATCCTGTAATCCATGTCAGCGTTCGGTGGGTTATGGAAACAATAACATACCAGCATGCACACCCCCGAAAGCGGAGTATGGCTGCCTACATGGCGGGTTAAAAACGGTCATACACATAAAAGCCCACTCGCGTATATACGAGTGAACGTGGGAGTTGCAGCCCACGAACGTAGAAGAAGAAGAAGACGATATGGCTGGTTGCTGTGTTGTAGACAGGTCGCATGGTGATGGACGTCAGCTGGCCAGACATTTCTCCAGGATTTATTTTTCCTGGAAGTGCTCTTCTGACCCTAAAAAAGGATAATATTGTACATTTCTGGGAAGCACGTTTTCCTTCAGCGACATCGCTCCACGTGCTCTCAGTGCACCTGCAAAAATCTGCAGTTTCACAAAATCATTGGTCGCGATGGTTTGGAAAAAAAAATCCCAAAAACTTTTGCCAACATGGGTGTCGCCACACCATGCGCGCGCGCGCGCACACACACACGCACACAAACACACGAGTCCCGAGCATGCGCACAAACGCACACTGACGAGCACACAAACACAGGGAATGACGAGGGAAAACAGGCGTAAAGACAAGCAAAAGCTACACAGACACTGTCAATCAGACAAAGGAGGAGGGGGGGTGGGGGGGGGGAGAGGGGCAAGAAGACAGAGCCCCATCCGTCACTGTCTGTCAGCGGCGGGCAGACAGGATGGTCAGCTGTCATCACTCCTAAGGGGCACGTCACCACAGGGAACGGTGAGAGTGACGTCAGCACTCCGGGAACTCACTCCATCACACCTTCCCCGCCACCCCTCTGTCACCTCCATCATCGTCATCATGGCCGTCAGGGGGAAGGCAGGGATGTGTGTGGGGGGGGGAGGGAGGCGGAGGTGGGGGGGGGGGGGGGGGGGAGGCTGGGGGGAAGGAGGGAGGGGGGCTCAATTTTTTCTCATTTAGTGTGTATCTGTCCCGGCTCGTTTTTCGTCTTTTTCTGTCTGCCTCGAGTTCGGTCGGTCTGACTCCCGTCTGGCTGTCTGTCTCCCTCTCTCTCTCCCTCTGTCTGTCTGTCTCTCTCCCTCTGTCTGTCTGTCTCCCTCTGTCTGTCTGTCTCTCTCTCCCTCTGTCTGTCTGTCTGTCTCGGCCCTCTCTCTCTTTCCCTCTGTCTGTCTGTCTCTCTCTCTCCCTCTCTTTCTCTCCCTCTGTCTGTCTCCCCCCCCTCTCTCTCCCCCACCTCTCTCTCTTCCTCTGTCTGTCTGGTCAACATGCCTATCTTGCTATGGTCAAGTTTTTTTCCCCCCATTATTGCTAAGTTCTCTATCAGTGTACAAATTCATCGCTATTCGCAGTACCCTGTCATTTGATCGTATACATCATACCGTGCAACAGAGTCTTGTCTTGTCTTATCTTGTCTTACCTTGCCTTCTCTTGTCTTATCTTGCTCTCTCTATCTCCCTCTCTCCCTCTACACACACACACACACACACACACTTTGACGGAGAAAAAAAACCCACACGTATATAATAAGAAAGTAAACACAGTACAATAAACATAATGCAATGCAATACAATACACGCAGCGCAACGCATAGCGACGCACAAGACACACAAGCCCACAAGACAATATGAGACGTGTTGTTTCAGGAAGGAACGTACACGAACTATACTGTAACATATCTGGTTGTACGAACGTCACACCACCCACTTCCATGCCTCTCTCCACCCCCTTTCCCTGAACCCTCCCTCGCCACTCCTTGCTCTCAACCCCTCCACCGCCCACCCTCCTCTCCTGCACACTGACCGCCTCACCAGCCAGCGCTGTGTTCTTCCCACTCGGCGTGTGATAGCTGATGTTGGTTGCGAATGATCAGCAGTCATCTTTCATCGTCTGGCAAGAGTGAAGGTTAGTTCTGAACTTGCTTGCTTACTTAATTAACCCCGAACGTACAGAGGTATGCGTATGAATGATTCCGTTTGTCTTGTCTATGTGTCATAAGGCTTAATACCCCCGAAAACGGAGTATGGCTGCCTACATGGCGTGGTAAAAATGGTCATGCACGTAAAAGCTCACTCGTGTACATACGAGTGAACGTGGGAGTTCCATCCCACGAACGAAGAAGAATAACAAGAATAAGGTGTAATCAACAAAATGTGTTTAAATGTTTTCCGTTGTTGTTGTTGTTGTTTTTTTTAAATAATTTATTTGTTTATGTGTTCATCTGTAAAGCTGATGTTTTATGACATTTTCCTTGATATCAGTTTTGTTTGTTTGATCAGTCGTCGGTTTTTAATCATAATTACTTCCACATTATACTCTCTCTCTCTCTCTCTCTCTCTCTCTCTTCCCGTTGTTGACTCTGATTTTGTTTTTTAAGGTTTATAATAAACTCACGATCACTCGTTTTTTTCAAAGCTCGGTGTATGCTTACTGCTTATATACGTATTTAGTTTCTTAATTCACTTGTATATCTATATGACCGTTTCTAGAGACTGCTAATAAAAAAAAAAAAAAAAAAGAAAACTTTAGTGCATTCTAGGTGTCAGTTATAAGCTTATAGTGAATGCACAAACATACATTTTCTCTGTTTCTGGACTTTGCGACTGGAATGAACTTCCTTTTTCGCTTCGTCAAGTCTCCACACTCAGCTCTTTCAAGTCTGGCCTTAAAACCCACCTCTTCCCAAAATAGCCTCCCTTGCCTGCCCTTCCTTGTCTTTAGTTTCTACAGTTTTAGAGTTATGCATGCGTGTGAATGACTGGTGCGAAAGCGCTTTGATTTGTCTCTGCACAAGATCCAGCGCTATATAAATACCATTATTATTAATTATTATTATTACATTTGACTGGAGACAATAGAAAACAAAGTAAACACATGCACACACAGCATCAAGCCTTTGCTGTTTTACGCTCCCCATTCAGATCAACAGAATGTAAAGATAAACCAGACATCAGACGTGTACATCTTCCTTCGGTAGTCCATTGAATAAGTAGATAGCGGAATACAAAATACAATTCGGTATTCCATTGAATAAGTAGATAGCGGAATACAAAATACAATTCGGTATTCCATTGAATAAGTAGATAGCGGAATACAAAATACAATTCGGTATTCCATTGAATAAGTAGATAGCGGAATACAAAATACAATTCGGTATTCCATTGAATAAGTAGATAGCGGAATACAAAATACAATTCGGTATTCCATTGAATAAGTAGATAGCGGAATACAAAATACAATTCGGTATTCCATTGAATAAGTAGATAGCGGAATATAAAATACAATTCGGTATTCCATTGAATAAGTAGATAGCGGAATACAAAATACAATTCGGTATTCCATTGAATAAGTAGATAGCGGAATACAAAATACAATTCGGTATTCCATTGAATAAGTAGATAGCGGAATACAAAATACAATTCGGTATTCCATTAAATAAGTAGATAGCGGAATACAAAATACTATTCGGTATTCCATTAAATAAGTAGATAGCGGAATGCAAAATACAATTCGGTATTCCATTAAATAAGTAGATAGCGGAATGCAAAATACAATTCGGTATTCCATTAAATAAGTAGATAGCGGAATACAAAATACAATTCGGTATTCCATTAAATAAGTAGATAGCGGAATGCAAAATACGATTCGGTATTCCATTAAATAAGTAGATAGCGGAATACAAAATACAATTCGGTATTCCATTGAATAAGTAGATAGCGGAATACAAAATACAATTCGGTATTCCATTAAATAAGTAGATAGCGGAATACAAAATACAATTCGGTATTCCATTAAATAAGTAGATAGCGGAATGCAAAATACAATTCGGTATTCCATTAAATAAGTAGATAGCGGAATACAAAATACAATAAGAAATTGTTGACAATAAAACAGCGACATCAAAAATAAAAGCATAAGCCAACAACATGAATGTGTCTCAGACTGATCGCTTGACTCGCAATACGACACATGTACAACTCAGCCAGACGTAACGTGTTTGCCTTTCATCCACCACTTTCCAACACACTTCCACTGCTTTGTCAGTAACACTGGAACTGCTCACACACGGCCCACCATACATCGCACAAGACAGATACTACAAACCATCTGTAAAATGAACACGACAGGAAGGATCAATGTTGTTCACTTTGAGGGAACGAACCTCCTGCAGGCAATAAAATCTTGGTTGGCATTTTTGTGAACTGTTTCAGTGTACGCACATACAGTCAACTTTGTCCAACATAGTATCATATACCTGTGCTAATTCACTCGATTCGCTTTCACACTATCGATAAACAAATCGCGAACTGCGGCTTGATTCAAACTCAAATCAGTAATGTTTTCTTTATTATATCATTCACATCCACATAAACCAACAATCACATCTCGCTACTCAAGCTCACACACCTACAAACATGCACACCCAATTATACCCCTCCTCATAAATGCACATGTGTCACTTCACACTGGCAACATCAACACGCCAGCATAAACTCTTTTTTTATAATAATTATTATTGTTTATTTATTTGTTTATTTATTTATTTTATTTTATTTTTTATTGTACGCTTATAGTTGACTTCATCAAGTTTTTGCGCCTTATACATATTATTATTGTTAGTAGTAGTAGTTCTTTTTTATGTATTTATCTATTATTTATTTACCTTTTTTTCTCAAGGCCTGACTAAGCGCGTTAGGTTACGCTGCTGGTCAGGCATCTGCTTGGCATATGTGGTGTCGCGAATATGGATTTGTCCGAACGCAGTGACGCCTCCTTGAACTACTGAAACTGAAACTGAAATTATTGAAACCATACATACATACATGCAAATCTCAGTTTGCATGGGATTATTATTTTACCGTTACTGATCAACAATTTCTGTCTCTGTGTGCTTTTGTCAGGTGATTTGGCGCTTGATGAACGTTCGCCCAACAAAGACTTGTTTGAAAATGTCCATAGAAAAAATGTTTAAGGTTCTTGACTTCTGTGAAACTGATGGCTTTTTCAGACCCGTTTTATTCATGTGTACTCTGTCCGCCGTTCTGCCGTCTGACAGGCTTTCATTGTGAAGTAGTTGGAACAGAGCAGAAAAAAAGGCTATGGATGAATTACAGAAAACGTCATCTCAGCTTTCTGTTCTGTTCCTTGTGAACTGGCCTGTTGGGGAATGGTGGTGGCATCATGTTCTCACATTGTATATTATCAACATCAGTAACAATATCTATCAACAATAGAAAGTATATGATAATGATTTAAAAAAAAACAAATCTGATGAGGAAGGGCGAATTGCAGGGAGCTTGTCAGCTGGTTTATTGAGGGGAAAGCTGTGACCGTGACCCTCATCGTTGTACGGTCCTCACTCCCTGTGACCCCTGTGACCCCACACAGCAACATGGCTTCAAACGTGATCAACATTGAGGACGACCACCCCCGATGGGAGGAGTACAAGTTTGAACGTCTCCGCCACCCCAGCGTAGAGGATGACATCGATAAGAACCCCTATCCTCAGCGGTTTGACAACAGTCGGAACAACAGACCTCGCCGGTCACTGGTGAAGAAAGAGGGGCAGAGCAACGTCACCTTCAAAGGTGAGTTCAGGGGACACTTGTGGTCCTTTAGTGGACACTTGTGTGGTCACTTGTGTGGTCCTTCAGTGGACACTTGTGGTCCTTCAGTGGACACTTGTGTGGTCCTTTAGTGGACACTTGTGTGGTCCTTCAGTGGACACTTGTGTGGTCCTTCAGGGGACACTTGTGTGGTCCTTCAGTGGACACTTGTGGTCCTTCAGTGGACACTTGTGTGGTCACTTGTGTGGTCCTTCAGTGGACACTTGTGTGGTCCTTCAGGGGGCACTTGTGTGGTCCTTGTGTGGTCCTTCAGTGGGCACTTGTGTGGTCCTTCAGTGGGCACTTGTGTGGTCCTTTAGTGGACACTTGTGTGGTCCTTCAGTGGACAATTGTGTGGTCCTTCAGGGGACACTTGTGTGGTCCTTCAGTGGACAATTGTGTGGTCCTTCAGTGGACACTTGTGTGGTCCTTGTGTGATCCTTTAGTGGGCACTTGTGTGGTCCTTCAGTGGACACTTGTGTGGTCCTTCAGTGGACACTTGTGTGGTCCTTCATTGGGGACTGTATCCCTACACATCACTTCTGTGTTCCATCAGTGGGGACTGTATCCCTACACATCAGTTCTGTGTTCCATCATTGGGGACTGTATCCCTACACATCACATCTGTGTTCCATCATTGGGGACTGTATCCCTACACATCAGTTCTGTGTTCCTTCATTGGGGACTGTATCCCTACACATCACTTCTGTGTTCCATCAGTGGGACTGTATCCCTACACATCACTTCTGTGTTCCATCAGTGGGACTGTATCCCTACACATCACTTCTGTGTTCCATCAGTGGGGACTGTATCCCTACACATCACTTCTGTGTTCCTTCATTGGGGACTGTATCCCTACACATCACATCTGTGTTCCATCATTGGGGACTGTATCCCTACACATCACTTCTGTGTTCCATCAGTGGGGACTGTATCCCTACACATCAGTTCTGTGTTCCATCAGTGGGGACTGTATCCCTACACTTCAGTTCTGTGTTCCATCAGTGGGGACTGTATCCCTACACATCAGTTCTGTGTTCCTTCAGTGGGGACTGTATCCCTACACATCACTTCTGTGTTCCTTCATTGGGGACTGTATCCCTACACATCAGTTCTGTGTTCCATCAGTGGGGACTGTATCCCTACACATCAGTTCTGTGTTCCTTCATTGGGGACTGTATCCCTACACATCAGTTCTGTGTTCCATCAGTGGGGACTGTATCCCTACACATCACTTCTGTGTTCCTTCATTGGGGACTGTATCCCTACACATCACTTCTGTGTTCCATCAGTGGGACTGTATCCCTACACATCACATCTGTGTTCCATCAGTGGGGACTGTATCCCTACACATCACTTCTGTGTTCCATCAGTGGGGACTGTATCCCTACACATCAGTTCTGTGTTCCATCAGTGGGGACTGTATCCCTACACATCAGTTCTGTGTTCCATCATTGGGGACTGTATCCCTACACATCACTTCTGTGTTCCTTCATTGGGGACTGAATCCCTACACATCACTTCTGTGTTCCTTCATTGGGGACTGTATCCCTACACATCACTTCTGTGTTCCATCAGTGGGGACTGTATCCCTACACATCACTTCTGTGTTCCATCATTGGGGACTGTATCCCTACACATCAGTTCTGTGTTCCATCAGTGGGACTGTATCCCTACACATCAGTTCTGTGTTCCATCAGTGGGGACTGTATCCCTACACATCACTTCTGTGTTCCTTCAGTGGGGACTGTATCCCTACACATCACATCTGTGTTCCTTCAGTGGGGACTGTATCCCTACACATCACATCTGTGTTCCTTCATTGGGGACTGTATCCCTACACATCACATCTGTGTTCCTTCAGTGGGGACTGTATCCCTACACATCACATCTGTGTTCCTTCATTGGGGACTGTATCCCTACACATCACATCTGTGTTCCTTCATTGGGGACTGTATCCCTACACATCACATCTGTGTTCCTTCAGTGGGGACTGTATCCCTACACTTCAGTTCTGTGTTCCATCATTGGGGACTGTATCCCTACACATCAGTTCTGTGTTCCTTCAGTGGGGACTGTATCCCTACACATCACTTCTGTGTTCCTTCATTGGGGACTGTATCCCTACACATCAGTTCTGTGTTCCATCAGTGGGGACTGTATCCCTACACATCACATCTGTGTTCCTTCATTGGGGACTGTATCCCTACACATCACTTCTGTGTTCCATCATTGGGGACTGTATCCCTACACATCACTTCTGTGTTCCATCAGTGGGGACTGTATCCCTACACATCACTTCTGTGTTCCTTCATTGGGGACTGTATCCCTATATATCACTTCTATGTTTTATAATTGGAGATTGTATCTCTATACATCACTTCTGTGTTTTATCATTGGAGAATGTATCCCAACATATCACTTCTGTGTTCCGTCCGTGGGAACTGTATCCCTATACATCACTTCCGTGTTTCATCAGTGGAGACTGTATCCCTATACATCACTTCCGTGTTTCATCAGTGGAGACTGTATCCCTATACATCACTTCCGTGTTTCATCAGTGGAGACTGTATCCCTATACATCACTTCCATGTTTCATCAGTGGAGACTGTATCCCTATACATCACTTCCATGTTTCATCAGTGGAGACTGTATCCCTATACATCACTTCCGTGTTTCATCAGTGGAGACTGTATCCCTATACATCACTTCCGTGTTTCATCAGTGGAGACTGTATCCCTATACATCACTTCCATGTTTCATCAGTGGAGACTGTGTCCCTATACATCACTTCCGTGTTTCATCAGTGGAGACTGTGTCCCTATACATCACTTCCGTGTTTTATCGTTGGAGACTGTATCCCTATACATCACCTCCATTTTCCATCAGGGATGACTGTATCCCTATACATCAGTTCTATGTTTCATCAGTGGAGACTGTATCCATATACATCACTTCCATGTTCTTGATTGCACCTCACACTCATGTCAGTCAATGGATCAGATTGTACCACTTGACAGAACTGGTTGGACCTTTTGAAACGCAGTTATAACACAGGCAATGAAAAGTCTTCACAGCTTCTCGTTTACTGCAGGTGTGAAATCGAAGACCCGTCGTTACCTGAAAGACCTGTTTATCACGTTACTGGAGATGCAATGGCGTTACGTCATCCTCCTCTTTTTCGGTACTTTCCTGGCTTTTTACCTGGCCTTTGCCCTGGTCTACTACCTGCTGGCCTGGCTGCACGGGGACTTCAGCAACCTGGGTACGTGGACAACAGGTTACTGGGGTACACGTGATGTGTTTTCTACTTTCTGTTTGGTGATGTGTTTTCTACTTTCTGTTTGGTGATGTGTTTTCTACTTTCTGTTTGGTGATGTGTTTTCTACTTTCCGTTTGGTGATGTGTTTTCTACTTTCTGTTTGGTGATGTTTTTTCTGCTTTCTGTTTGGTGACGTGCTTATCTACTGTCTGTTTGGTCATGTGTTCCTCTACTGTCTGTTTGGTCATGTGTTCCTCTACTGTCTGTTTGGTCATGAGTTTATCTGCTGCCTGTTTGGTGGGGGTTTTTTGGGGTTTTTTTCTACTTTCTCTTTTGTGATGTATTTCTGCACTGTTTTTCTGCTGATGTGTTTCACGGCTTTCTGTGTGGTGATGTATGTCTGTACTGTTTTGTGATGATTCCCTATTTTCTATTTTGAGATGTGTTTCTCTATATTCTGTTTGTCACAAAGCTGCAGTGTGCGTTTCGGGATTACTGGTAGGAATGGAAGGGTGGGGTTTACACCATGTTGTCAGTGTGAGGGGAATCTGTTCGCAATCCTGACTGTTCGCCACGAGATTAAATGACAGAGGGTCAGGTCGATTTGGGCCAAACGTTTCACATATTCTTAAGGTCTTAATTAAAATGCCTTGATTCGTATGGAATGGAAGACTACCATAACCCGTGCATTTTTTTTCTGTTGAGAAAGGAGGGAGATATTGTTGTTGCTGTTGTTGTTGTTAATGATGAAGCCTTTGTTTATTTATCTATTTATTTATTTTTGGGAGTTGTAGGGATTCGATGGGGTGTCAAATTGCGTCTGTGTCACCAGAGCACATTTGTACGTTTAACAAAGAGAACCAGTTTAATTTCGAAGTGACACCAGCGATGTGTACTTAACCTCCATATTTACCCCCCTTTCCTCATTGTGTTGGTTCAACAGACAACCCCGCTTACGCACCTTGCATCCAGAACCTGGAAGGCATGTGGGACGCCTTCCTGTTCTCCATAGAGACCCAGTCCACCATAGGCTACGGCATTATCTATGCGCACCCCGAGTGTGGCTCCACGCTGCCCTTCATCTTCCTGCAGGTGGCCGCTGGCTTCCTGTTTGAAACCCTGCTGTTTGGCTTCGTCTTTGCCAAGGTGGGACACTGCGGCTGGCAGGGGCGAGGTGGAGAGAGGGTGCCACAACTGTTTTCCAGATGAAGAAGAGAGCGTTTGATGTGTGTGTGTGATGACGTAATTCTGGTGATTGGATCTTTCAGCGCACCTCCACTGTGTGTGTGTGTGTGTGTGTGACAGTGTGTGTTATTTCTTATCTTCTGCGTTGCTTGCAGGTACAAGTTGTATCGAAAACATCAGTTTTTGTGCAACTTTCTGAATTTTAGTTTTGCATGAATAACGTGTTGCGCGATATATTTATCGGCAGCTTTCAAGACTTGGGGTAACGGGGTATCTTCATTTACCTTCGTAATGAGTTCATTCCAAAGAAGTATTTGAATCCGAAATCATTTTCAAGTTTTTTGCAATTTGTTCAAAGCAGGGAGGAGAGTGTGTTTGAAAATGGGGAAATTAAATAATAATATATATATATATATATTTTTTTTAAGATAAAAGAAAAAGAAAGATGATACGACCACTATTTTTTTGTTTGTTTTATCACCACTTTCATTGTATCATTTATTGTCTGCATTTCAGTTTTTGGTGTGTAATACCAGTGTCGCTACTTCATATCCTCTGTACTCCAACAGGGGTCAAAGGATCAGATATTCTTGATTCTTGATTATTCTTCTTGCGCGCGCGCACGCGTGTGCGCGTGCGTGTGTGTGTGTGGCACGCGCGCTTCAAGGAAAATGCCTTGGCAAAACAAGTTGTTTTTAATTCTGGTGCTTATCAAACTGCAGCCTGAATAAAGCTGAAAGTCAACTTGACCGACACGGAAAAAAAGCAGGCAGGTAAGAAAAAGCATCCCCTTCATTTCCAGCTGTCCCGACCTAAACACCGCAGACACACTCTGGCGTTTTCCCGTCATGCCTGTATCCTGCAGGAGGAGGGGCAGCTCACTCTGCAGATCAGGGTGGGAGACATGCGCAGATCACACCTCATTGAGACGCGCGTGCATGGCCTGCTGATCAAACGTCACGTGGTGCGCGAGAAGTACGTCTATCCTCTGTACCAGCATCAGGTAAGGGCCAGGGGGCGGAGGGGCGGGGAGGGAGGGGGTGGGGGGTGGGGGGCTGAGATAGATGCGGAGGTGTGTGTGTGTGTGTGTGTGTGTGTGTGTGTGTGTGTTGTCTGCCAAAGTGGTTGACTGACTGATTGAATGGTTAGTTGGTTGGCATAAAGTTAGCTGAACAGTTGACTCACGAAAGTACCGTTCTTCATGTTCTACATTCTATGTGCTCACAACATTTCACCTGCTGTGATCCCCCTGTGTGTGTGTGGTTTTGCAGTTGGAGTTTGACGCCCACGAGATGGGAGACCGGCTGTTCCTGTTGTGGCCGCTAGTGCTGACCCACCGCATCACTCCCTCCTCCCCTCTCTACACCCTCAAACCTGATGACCTCGTCTTTGACAAGTTTGAGGTCATCTGTCTGTCTGCATGTCCCTCTGTCTGTCTGTCTGTTTCTCTCTGTCTCTCTCTCTGATTATGGCATTCCTCAGGGGTCTGTTATAGGCCCTTTAGTATTCTCAATATATATTAACGACCTACCGCTCCATATGAAATCCGTCTGCGAATTTTTTGCGGATGATACAACAATCCACACTTCTCATACTGACATTGTCGGTCTTTACAAAAGTCTTACAAGAAAGTACTGATGAGCTCGTTAGATGGACCGAACTAAACCACATGTCTCTTCACCCACAAAAAACGAAATGCATGTCAATCACAACCAGACAAAAGAGGCAAAACACTATACATAATCTTCCTTCCATCCAAATTAAAGGCGAACCTATTGAACATGTCAGTGATCACAAAGTTCTGGGGATCATAATTGACAACAATCTCACTTGGAATCCTCACATAAATTCCCTTTGCAAAAAGACAGCCCAGAAAACCCATCAACTGTCCAAAATCAAACATTTCCTTGACCTTCATTCACGGAAATTATTTTTTTCAAGCACATATCCAGTCTACAATAGATTATGCATCAGCATTATGGGATTCTGCAAGTGCGAACATCATGAAGCCATTACAGAATCTTCATAAGCGGGGGCTCAAGCTGATACTCCGTAAAAAAGACTTCCCTTTTAGACTATAAACAAACGAATATTCTCCCACTAATCCGTAGATTAGAGTAAATAAAGGAATCATGATGCAAAAGATTATGACAGGTAATGCAACACCAACATTAATAGACAAATTTTCTGTAAATTCATCAAGGAATTCCCCCAAAGTCCATATCCCAATTCCAAGAATTGACTTGTTCAAATCTAGTCTGGTCTATTCAGGCGCCACCCTATGGAACTCACTCCCAGAAACAATTAAACAACACCATTGCCCAACCACCTTCAAAAAACATCGCCTGTCCCACCTTATGCCATAATTTGTAATGTAAATCGTTCATTTTAATGATACTGTTTGTCAAATGTGTATGGTTGACTGATAACCTCCCTCACCCTCCATTCCCACTCTGATCTGTATAGCGGTGTGTGTTGTGTGTGTTGTTTTCATTTTGTTCATTTTTTCCTGTACATTTTACTGACATCATGCTTGTGCCTGTATGCCATGTGTGTGTGTGTGTGTGTGTGTGTGTGTGTGTGTGTGTGTGTGTGTGTGTGTTGTTTGGTTGAGTTGGTTGTTTTTTTGTTGTTTTTTTTCTTCCCTGTTATGTTTGTGTGATGTGTAGGGATACAGTCCCCACTGATGGAACACATACACACACACACATACACACACACACGCTCACACACACACACACGCACGCGCGCGCGTACACGCACGCACACACAAACACACACACACACACACACACACACACACACACACAAACACACACACACACACACACTCGCTCACACGCATACACACAAACACATACACATGCACACACATATAAATATACACACGCGCGCGCGCACACACACACGCATATAGATGCACAGACACACACAGACACACAAACAAACACACACACTACCAAAGGGACCCAGCAGTGTGGTGTGTACAGATCGTGGTGTTCCTGGAAGGCTACATAGAGGCCACAGGGGAAATGTGTCAGGCCCGCACCTCCTACACCACCCGGGAGATCCTGTGGGGACACAGGTTCACACGGCTCGAGGAGTACGACGCCAAGAACGACCTCTGGGTCATGGACTTCGTCCGCTTTAATCAGGTAGTCTGCTTGAGAGAGAAGCACTTTTCTCCCCACTGTCCACTTTAATCAGGTAGTCTGCTTGAGAGAGAAGCACTTTTCTCCCCACTGTCCACTTTAATCAGGTAGTCTGCTTGAGAGAGAAGCACTTTTCTCCCCACTGTCCACTTTAATCAGGTAGTCTGCTTGAGAGAGAAGCACTTTTCACCCCACTGTCCACTTTAATCAGGTAGTCTGCTTGAGAGAGAAGCACTTTTCTCCACACTGTCCACTTTAATCAGGTAGTCTGCTTGAGAGAGAAGCACTTTTCACCCCACTGTCCACTTTAATCAGGTAGTCTGCTTGAGAGAGAAGCACTTTTCACCCCACTGTCCACTTTAATCAGGTAGTCTGCTTGAGAGAGGGAGAAGCACTTTTCTCCCCACTGTCCGCTTTAATCAGGTAGTCTGCTTGAGAGAGAGAGAAGCACTTTTCTCCCCACTGTCCACTTTAATCAGGTAGTCTGCTTGAGAGAGGGAGAAGCACTTTTCACCTCACTGTCCACTTTAATCAGGTAGTCTGCTTGAGAGAGGGAGAAGCACTTTTCTCCCCACTGTCCGCTTTAATCAGGTAGTCTGCTTGAGAGAGGGAGAAGCACTTTTCACCTCACTGTCCACTTTAATCAGGTAGTCTGCTTGAGAGAGGGAGAAGCACTTTTCACCTCACTGTCCACTTTAATCAGGTAGTCTGCTTGAGAGAGGGAGAAGCACTTTTCTCCCCACTGTCCACTTTAATCAGGTTATCTACTTGAGAGAGAAGCACTTTCCAGCAACCCCACCCCGTCTCCCCGCTTTATCGCAGTGTCATTCTATCTCTGTCTTTCTTTGTATTGATTGTAAATGGCAAACTTAGAACGACCACGAACACATTTATGAGAGATTTACTATGCTTCACATTTTTACTGACCCGTTTCATCGTATCTCGTACTGACACTTATTTGTCGATTTAATTAAAGACCGACTGTCGAAGTCAATAATTACTGGATTTCATTCTGGAGTATCTGATACAACTACCTTTGTTCGTCGGTATAAGTATATGAAGATTATGACTTGTTGTGTACCAAAAAAGATTAAATGCTTTTCCTTCTCCGTTGTGAATAATTTTCTGGAATATATTAGGAACACATATATTGCCCCAAAGTTAACCATAAATGCCTATACATATAGGTTGCTGATGTCCTCTACAATTGCTGAAACTGTCCGAAACTTCAGTCTTTATCTGTATAAAACATTTAAAATAAAAGAAGTCCCATTGACATGAGATTTAGAAAAAAAATCACGATGACAGGATTGAAGGTGCTCGTGCACAAAAGGCAAAGGCCTGTTGCTGAATAAACCTTTTGTATTCGTATCCGTATTCTCTGTCTCTGTCTCTCTCTCTTCCGTTCCCCCCTCTCTCTCCCCCCTCTATCTTCCCGTGTCCTTCCCTCATCCCTGACGACGGCTGACAGGTGGTGCCCAGCCCCACCCCCCGGGTCAGTGCAGCAGAGCTGGCTGCCCAGACCCCTGAGGACATGGCCGCCCTGTGTCAGTCCATGTCCCACGCGGACTTGAGGCGGAGCAACGCCACCATTGACGACGACGATGATCTCTACAACACGGCGTCCGAGTCCAACGATGATGATGATGTTTACGTTGTTGGTAAGGGGGAAGATGGTGGTGGTAGTTTAGCCTCGAGGGTGAGGGGCAGCTGAGGGGGGTGGGGTGGGGGACAAGATGGAGGGATGTGGCAGTGGCTGGGATGTTGGTAGTAGCAGTGACAGGTGATGGAAATGCGTTTGTAAACGGACAATGACAACCTAACAGCCTAACAACCACAAATGATGATTATGATAGTAATGTAGCCAAGTGTGTCTTAGCTTCCATAGATAAACACCATGGCCATCTGTTGTAACCCGCGCGACGCCGTTCACAATTCAAACCAAGCTCATCCTAAATAAATGCCCCAAATTATTTATAAAACCAAATGTATATATCATTCACTACTTGAGCGAGCTTATGCTTATGTAAATTTAGGTTAGTTGGAATAATATTTGCATTTTACTTTAATCCTTTTGCTTGGAATGTCCGTTTGGCATTGAGGATTACGTCATTTCTTTTCTTCCTCACATATCGGGTGTCCCCCAAAAAGTGAACCGCTTTTTGACAAGTATTTTCTCAGTGATAGAGAAACCAAATTCATTGAAATTTTTTACACAGTAACCTTAGGGTATCATCAACAAGTCTGCAAAATATCTAAAAGTTCGGACGCGACTATTGTCAAATTCAAAACAGCATATCAAAAAATCCAATATCAGAGGAAAACTCACTTATTTCAGTTTATGCTCATCTTCCTCCACGACTAAACGAATCGGTTTCTTCCATGCAGAAATGCTTTTACGTATTTCTTTCACCGATATCTCCTCCCATGACATAATTATCCTGTCCTTAAACGCCTGCTCGGTCAATTCGTCTCTCACTGCCCGGTAAACTTTCTCCCTCAGAGAGTCCCATATGTGGAGGCCATTCATCCTTCTTGATGATTTCTGGCGTAGCTTCCTCCAGATGGGCCTGGGTAACCCTACTTGTGTGGAAAGGGGCCCCATCTTACTGAAACACGTAATTGTTTCTAGGATAAAGACGCCTACAATCCGGGAGATTGTCATCCAATAACTAGATATAGCTTTCACTATTAACCTTGGCTCTATCAGTGTCAATAAAATGATTTTTTTTTCCTTTCCAGGATACTCCAGCTGAAACCATTCATTTTGTTGAAAATCTAGAAATCTCATGATAGAGGCGAGATGGCTAAATTTCTCGTTTCCGTTTCCCATAAACGCGATCGTTTTGACGATTTTTAGCTATCTCTAACGTACGTATTTTAGCGATAAGTCTATTTTACAGTGACATGACTCCACCCCTTGCCAGGAAATTCCTTTACGATCCTTCTTCCACCCCAGCCTTTCTCCTTGAAACAGTTTTCAATGGTAACCTTATCACTTTCACTCAAAGGCATGGTTGATCCTTCCAAAACGAAACTTTGCACAGAGCTGATTTTGGATACAGAGGAAAAAAAAAAAAAAAAAAAAAAAATCAATAGACTTGACACCCAGACAGGCTATTTTTAGACTGACACTGATTGACAGATGCTAACACCTGGCAGCTGGCATGAACATGAAGGTCACATTGCACAGCTCTGATATTTGATTTTTTGAGATGCTGTTTTGAATTTGACAATACTCGCATAATTTGCGTCCGAACTTCAAGATATTTTGCGAACTTGTTGTTGATACTCTAAGTTTACTGTGTGAAAATTTTCTCTATCACTGAGAAAATACTTTTCAAAAAGCTGTTCAATTTTTTTAGGGACACACGATATAATGATTCATTTTTTAATTCCACATGTGATCGGCACACAAAAAGTACATTGTTCTTGTGTTGGGAGGAAACCAATCATGCACTGATTTGATCAGTCAACGTTCCCACTGCTGCAGACAGCCTCCTCGTCTCCTCCTGGCCCTGTGCAGTGTCGGCCAACAGATGGTTCACGTCACGTGTCATCTCCTCCACAGCATCTGCCAGTCCACTCCTCTGTTGCAGTCCGTCACAGCGCTCACTGATCTGCTCACATTCCCCCTTCACCTGCTTCAGTTTTTATTGAACTCAGATCATGTCTGATGTCTGCTGTCTGTTGCCCTTGTTGCTGCCTCTGCTCTGGAATGGCTTTCAGGATCTCACTGGCCACATCCCTCCACTCTGCCTCTGCTCTGGAATGGCTTTCAGGATCTCACTGGCCACATCCCTCCACTCTGCCTCTGGCAGTGTCCAGCTGTGTGCCAGTCCGCGTTCTTCGTGACAGGTCCGCGGTTTTCCTCCACGTCTCCACTCAACCGAAGTCGCCATGGCGACAGCACGGCGTTTGTTGCAATCAGCATTACGAGCACTGGCACGTACCCAGCGTGCTGACACATTGGGTGTTGACACTCATCTTCTCAACCCGGATATACAATTTCCACTGTTGACACTGTACCATGATGCACATCCATTTTGTTGAAGACAGCATTATCACTGGACACGCAGAACAGTCTTCTCCATACAGCAGCACCACCATCAACGGCGAACAGCAAAAGAGATATCCAGCGAAAATATCTGTCACTGTCATTCCCATGTCAGGTTGACCTGTCGGCTTGCTCACCGGTATATATATTTGGCAGCACTCGAGTCACCCCTGATTTACCACAAAATAGGCCTGTGAGAACCCTCACACACACAAGTCCACCATTGTCCCACATTTGGTAGTTCTCACATTCGACAGCAACTTTTCTTGTTCCACAGTATTTCCTTTGAACTTGAAAATCCACAACTATGAAACACAGCTCTTCACTCAGCCTGCACACATGTCGCCATCTTTCTCGCGACTCCCCTAGAGAGAGAGAGAGAGAGAGAGAGAGAGAGTGTGTGTGTGTGCGCGCGCGCGTGTGCATGTTCATGTCTCTGTTAGCTTCAGTGTGATTACTTCACGTGCAAAATATTATTCATGTGGGATGGATGTGCTGTATCTTGACATGTTTTTACAAAGTGATTGAGAAATTAGACTGTTTCGAATTGAGAATCCAAATAGTTGAAAGCAATTGCTCAATTTAATTGACTTTTTAAAAAAAATCCTTTTTTAAAAATTATTTTTAGTCGTTTCGCATATTTTGGAACAAGTTGTAGATGGATGTGTAGTATTTGGAAAAGTGATGTTGGGAGTGAGTGAGTGAACGAACTTTGATAGACATTACTGTACGTTTGCTTTCGTGGACTTTGATGTTTTGTCCACAGGGTATTTATTTATTCATTTATTTTCCTTCGTGTACGAGTACAGTCCCTTGCCTTTTAATCCTTCACTTTCCCGTTCCCTTCCCCATATTCCAACACGTTCCCCATCTTTGATCAAAGACTTGGAAAAGAACCTGAAGACTGGACTGATGTGGTGACAGGACCCAATTCAACTGGCTACATGGATGGCATGCATTACTTATACTCCGTTGTGTGTGTGTGTGTGTGTGTGTGTGTGTGCAGGCCAGCCCATCGAGATCCCATTTACGCCAATGTCTTCTGACGAGTGATGGCAGACAGAAGCCCACACCGCTGTGGACTGGCGGAACGTGGTTTCTCTGAACGTTGTACATGTGTGTCAATATGGGGGCGGGTTTAAAGGGACGGGGGGAGAGGCAGGGTGGATAAGAGTGGGCTGGCAGATAATCATGAGTGAAGGGAATGTGGGAATTTCAATACTCAATATTTATGCAATCAGAGTTTCGCTTTTGCTGTTTCTTGGTATGAGTGTTTGTGTTGGATACCTCACGTGTGTGGTGACTGGCTGGCCACAGTGCTGGCTCATGTTGACTGTTACCTGTCGGTGACCTCACTGGCCATGGTTTAAGTCGATACAGTTGTTTGTTGTTTCTTTTTTTTTTTTATTCAAATGCTGATTACAAACAGTAGCTGTTACCTAGTACTGCATCTCCTTGGATCTGGATACCGGCCACTATCACTATAAAATGTACTCCATGGCTCCTTGGTCCACAGCCCACATGTTCACAACAGTTCAGGACAACAAGTCCTACATGCCTGATCCTTTTGACGGCCAAATAAGCAGGATTCTTCAAGGAGGCAATGACAAAGTATAAAGTATAAAGTGACAGTTGGGATTCTATGCGCTGTAACCAAGGCATTGTACGTTTTCTGATTCTTCATTTTCCTTCTTGGCTTTTGGCAGTTTTGTACTTTGGTGTCAGAAATGTGCTAAATTTATGTTGAATTCAGAGCTACACATTTCGCAAAATCCCTAGCGGTAATGTTCAGGCATTTGATGAAGCCACTAAATGCTTTAGTCTTTTTTATTTTATAATGAAATGACCAGTTGAAGCACTGAATTAAGGAATTCACACACACACACACACACACACACACACACACACACACACACACACACACACACACACACGCGCATCACATTCTGATTCCAAAATGAGTGGATTAGGGAAGGGACCGGTAATTGCGAACAGCGTCTAATTGCGAACGATTCGTATACCGTCCCACTTTGAAGCGTTCTTAACGGTTGCATTTCACAATTTAACGTCGGCTTCGACCTTTTTCTAATACTTTGATGAATAATCCATTCCAAAAAGCAGTCAAACATTAGCTGTTTCTGACTATTTCCGTGCTCTTTCTTCTCTTCGCGCACCACTGCCGACCAAAGTTACAAACGTGCTCTCAAAGATCAATGGAAGCAAGTTGTAGGACTTGAACTTTGACACGGTTTAAAATAGTTGATTTGATCGGATATGTTTAATGCGCATTGCCAGTGCTGTGAGAATTTAAGAAAGCGTATTGGTGACAGATCAGAGCGTCAGTTTTGACAGGCATATGCAAAATAGTGTCGTTTGCAATCAGACCATAGGATATTTTGACGTGAATATATTTGTGAACGATGCAGCACAGCTACTGAGCACTCTCAAAAAGTTGTGTTTGTGTGCGGTGTGAGGTGAGTGTGTTTAAATGTGTGTGTGTGTGCATGTGTGATAAAAAACAACAATAACAACAGTCTGGTGCGATGTTCCAATAATAAGATATATCTAATGAATTCAAGACCTGCTTCTGTTTTAATTGTCAGCATGTTCCCAAAGCAATCGTTCGCAACTAGACTTGTCCATTCGCATTTACCCTCAGGCACCCCTGCCATTTCAAAAGTCGACAAACGTTGAAAAGAATGATCAGACGAACTTTCCCTGGTGCAAGCAGAAGGAGAAACCTTCGAAAACACAAGAACTACTGTTGACTATCGCACGACATGTTATCTTTACAGTACACACGTTGAGCTGGTCACTTCGACTGGATCGTTCGCAGTTACCCATACCTACCCCGTATTCCTTACGTAGAGAAATGTGTGCTTACTACTCAAATAGCAGATAGTACTTAATGTGTCTTTAGAACCAAGCTGTGTACAGAGGCCTAACATCCAGCTCATTTCACCGGTGTAACAGTCTGTCTACACCCCTGCTGCTTTTTGAACCCCAGGGTCAGTCTGGGCGAGCCTTGGATCATTTGAGGCAAGTCAAGATCGACCCCCCTGAATGGAGATTACCCTTACTACTCTTACTTTTAATGCAGCTATTACAAAAGGACAGTGGGTCATTCTGGGCTGGCATTCATTGACCCCCCACCTCTTCGTCTCCCTTCCACTTATAAATTTACGAATGAAAAGTCGAGGTTGTCCTTCTTTGATAGCCTGTGGGGATATTAATAGGCTGCTACATGCTGCTATACAGGATTGTCATCAATGTGTGTGTGTGTGTGTGTGTGTGTGTGTGTGTGTGTGTGTGTGTGTGTGTGTAATATGCTCAAAAGATGCAAAAAATTCATTTTAGCTGTAAGTAAAATGATTAGATTTGCAAATGTTGCCTAGTTATACTTTTGGAGTTAAAAGACATTTGTGTTTCCTCAACTTTTCTGTGACATTGTTGTGTATTTGGAAATGTTTGTTCTGGGCATGAAAAGATTATTTTGCAGCAATCCTCCATACTCCAACAGGAGTGAAAGGATAATTAAAACTTGAAACTTGAGAGAGAGGGAGAGAGAGAGAGAGAGAGAGAGATCTGTTAAACAAAACATCGAAAAATTCTAAATGATTAGACGAAAATACTTTTATTATTATCATGTTCACGTTGATAATTTAGCCAAATGATCATAAAGAAAACAAGTAAGCATTATGTAATGAATTAAGCCGAATGGCTGTTGGTGATAATTGCCTGTGTATTATTATGATGTATCAAAGATACACAATCTGATGTCAATGGTTGTATGAACATACATTTATCCTGTCCGGTAAAGATTGGAGTCAGGAAGGCAAAACAACTGGCTATGATTAAATGACAGCGAAGTTCATTGAGTTATGATATCTTAACGCATTGAATAAAACATATGAACACAAGCTTTTAATGGAAAACATTCCAGACATTCATGAATGTTAGACATTGTAGTAGTGAAGTAAACATACAAACCGTTGAACTCTAAACCAAATAAAGAAAATGATAGAACAAATGCATGCTGATGATTGGATGGATTTTTCTGCTCGACTTTTGTATGTTTCTATATTTATTTGTTTGTTTGTTTGTTGTTTTAAATCCAGGAATGATTAGCAATGGATAATTCTCAAAGGACTTTAAGAATCACCTTTATTTCATTACCAAGTTTAAAAGAAAAAAGTTTAAAAGAAACACATTGCTTAAATATTCAAACCGTCAAAGGATAATTCTCAAAAGTATCACCATTATTTTGTCTTTTTGAAAGTAACATTGCTTGAAATATTCAAACTGTCCGCATAATTGTTGTCTGGTTTGATGTCCACGCCATGCGTCATTCACAAGGCCACAGTGGCCGCAGTGCTCTTCACTGGCAGTAACATCCACCTTGCCCCATGGCGGGAAATTACAGTCTACCCTGTCTACCCTGATTACAGAGAAAATCTTCACACTAAGTAACAGGGTAAAGTTTGCTTAGAGTTCAGAACTGTCTACCCTGAATCCAGAGAAAATCTTCACACTAAGTAACAGGGTAAAGTTTGCTTAGAGTTCAGAACTGTCTACCCTGAATCCAGAGAAAATCTTCACACTAAGTAACAGGGTAAAGTTTGCTTAGAGTTCAGAACTGTCTCCGCTGATTCCAGAGAAAATCTTCACACTAAGTAACAGGGTAAAGTTTGCTTAGAGTTCAGAACTGTCTCCGCTGATTCCAGAGTAAATCTTCACACTAAGTAATAGGGTAAAGTTTGCTTAGAGTTCAGAACTGTCTACCCTGAATCCAGAGAAAATATTCACACTAAGTAACAGGGTAAAGTTTGCTTAGAGTTCAGAACTGTCTCCGCTGATTCCAGAGTAAATCTTCACACTAAGTAATAGGGTAAAGTTTGCTTAGAGTTCAGAACTGTCTCCGCTGATTCCAGAGAAAATATTCACACTAAATAACAGGGTAAAGTTTGATTAGAGTTCAGAACTGTCTACCCTGATTCCAGAGAAAATCTTGACACTAAGTAACAGGGTAAAGTTTGCTTAGAGTTCAGAACTGTCTCCGCTGATTCCAGAGTAAATCTTGACACTAAGTAACAGGGTAAAGTTTGATTAGAGTTCAGAACTGTCTCCGCTGATTCCAGAGAAAATCTTGACACTAAATAACAGGGTAAAGTTTGATTAGAGTTCAGAACTGTCTACCCTGATTCCAGAGAAAATCTTCACTCTAAGTAATAAGGTAAAGTTTCCTTAGAGTTCAGAACTGTCTCCGCTGATTCCAGAGAAAATCTTGACACTAAGTAACAGGGTAAAGTTTGCTTAGCGTTCAGAACTGTCTACCCTGAATGCAGAGAAAATCTTGACACTAAGTAACAGGGTAATGTTTGCTTAGAGTTCAGAACTGGCTGCCCTGATTCCAGAGAAAATCTTCACTCAAAGTAACAGCGCTGCTGAGATCACTCTTGCAACCAAGCCTACGTGTTCCCCAAAGGACTGGTTAACAGTTCTGTCCCTTGTTATGCACAGACGCTGAGTTATGTCATGATTGACACTGCTGCAAAAATGAGTCCCGATGAGAAGCCACGTCTTTCCTAGTGACAAAATCTGCACAGACCAGCCCAGACGAGGCTGACCGAAACTCAGTGAACGTGAAACGGTCAATTCAGTTTTTCTTTTATGTTCATTCTAGTTAATTCAGTGTCCACGTCAGAATATTCATATGCGGTAAACACGTGGATGGTGTTTGTCGGGTCATTGTATGTGTTCTGTCCAGAATTTGAATTTCTTTCCTTTTGATTGTGAACAAGAAAAACGAGGTCATGCTGTCTTCATGAGCAAATCCACACACACACACGCGCGCGCGCACGCGCGCGCATATAAGATGTGCAAGTGTGCAGGCATATAAATGCACGCATTCATGGATTATATTTAATCGATACATAGTCTCATTTACACTCAAAACCCATGCGCACCGCGCGCGCGCGCGCACACACACACACACACAAATTCATAGAGAAACACACCACATCTATGACACATGATCACACTTCAACACTGAATCCATTGCAAACAGTGACAGTACTGAGGACACATCCTACACTTCATGGACAGATTTACATTCACACTGCTGATACACAGGTGTGTGTTTGTGTACATGCGTATGTGCATGTGTGCGTGCGTGTATGTGTGTGATGCGTTGTCAAGTGTGGTGTCTGTGCGTGTGCTTTTATGCACATGCATGCTTTATAGATTCACAGAGAGAGAGAGAGAGAGAGACAAAGACACACACACACACACACACACACACACACACACACACACACACCTGTATACATAAAAAGTTTGCATACAGACACAAAAGTCTGCTCCCGTAATGAAAATGGATTCTCCCCTTCAATCTATGTTCGAAGAGGGGTACTACAGGGAAATACACTGAGCTCCATATTATTTTGATACATTTACAAATTATATTGTTGACTGGTTCCCAGATACCGATTCTCCAGTTTCAGTGTCAGTTTCAGTAGCTCAAGGAGGCGTCACTGCGTTCGGACAAATCCATATACGCTACACCGGCCACATCTGCCAAGCAGATGCCTGACCAGC
>NC_134903.1:22710519-22763019 GCF_041734735.1 Babylonia areolata
TTAGTCTACAGTAATGCGTTGAGAACCAAAGCAGGTGACTGAACTGGTCGGATTTAGATCACTTTACCCTACACTGAACAGAGCCGTCTGTAAATATCTTTAGATGATTAAGGTATTTCTCTTCCAAATGGATTCGTATATGCGATGTAAGTAAATCTATGTTGTCATCTTTGGTCAGATCAGTGTGATCGATATCAAATTGCGCTCTTTGAAGTTCCCATACATGTGTAGGTGATACCACAGACCTTTTAGCAAAATGTGGGGTTTTATTCACGCCGGAATTTGTTAAAATGCTTGATGTGTATGCTCCCAGTGTGGTATGAGAGGATATAGATCTAGCTATCTTTGGAAAATCGCAGTCGGATTTGAGAGTTATTTCTGATTCCAAATCATTTTCATCCGTTAAACTTCTCAAGACAAATTTACTACACGCAAGTTTCCTTTGATCCTCTAATGGTAATACTCCCGCTGCACTGTACGTTTTCTTACTGGAAGCATGGACTGGTAAGCCAAGTGCCAGTTCATGTGCTCAGCAGTCTCTGCTTTGAATTTTTTTCAATAAATATTTCGGTGCACTGAAGTGTACTTCTTGTGCACATATAAGTTTTGACCGAACAAGTGATGAGCAAAGGTGTAGTAGAGTGAATATGCCCTGACTCCATGGTTGTTTGCGTACTATTTCCAAGAAGTTTAATGTTTTCCTGGCCTTTGTTAAAATGTAATCGATATGATGATTCCAAGTTAATTTTGATGAAAGGTGTACTCCAAGGAATTTAACTACTTTTTTAATATTCCAGGGTGTTGTCGTAAATTTTAAAGGAAGGCAGTGTTGCTGGACTTGATCCATTATTAAAAAAGCATCAAGTGTGTTTTTTCGGTTGATATTTGCAGACCATTCTCGCTCATATGATTTGCTACTGTGTTTAATTCATTTTGATATAGCTTTTTTGTGTAATTCATATATCGGGCAGGCGTATTCTTTTTGATTTTAACTTTCATCCACATGCATATATCGTCAGCGTATTGAACCATTACAACATTCTTTGTTAGTTTTTTTGGTAGATCATTCGTTGAACAATATTGGAGCAATTACAGAGCCCTGAGGAATATCTGTCTGCAATGTTCGTGTAGATGAATACATACTCCCTATTTTAGCCTGAAATTTTCTGTTTTCTAAGAAGTCTCCTATAAAGTTGTGTGTGTGTGTGTGTGTGTGTGTTAGATGATTATAATTGGTTAAATTTTGTTTAAAAAAGGAGATAACAATATGACATCCTTATGTAACCAGGCGCTTAGCTTCTTCCTGCTTTAGACAGCCCTCTTAGGCTTCAGCTAATGATTCACGCACAAGCTGTATTAGCAGACAGTTTTTGCAACTAACCACACAGAATATGTGTGACGTCACTCCCAGTTTGAACGCAAAGCCACTTACATCATTTTGTTCTGGCCAGACAGCCTACTCCTGGACCAGTGTTGAGGTATGCTATTGGCTGAGCTGGAATCTGTGTTTCTGGTCCCCCGTATTTAATTAATATATCTTTTGTCAGATCAGTAAACTGCAAGTATTATATACTGGCAGAATCGTTGCGATTCCATCTTTAAGTCTATTCCATTTATGTTTGCCTACGTTAAACTGATTTAACGCAGTTTGTAATTTTCAGCGACGAGCTCACTAAGTTAAAACTGACCGTGTTCAGGTGACTTAAATTAAGATTATAAATTTATCGTAAATAATCAACACTTCATTTTATACTCATTGGAAAGTAGGCGTTGAGTTCATTCTTTTGCAACTTATCCGACGTAAATTGGTTCAGGAATCATTTAGAAATCTGTCACTGAACACCTTGTAAGAAACACAGTTGTCAGATTTGCCCAGATTAGTGTCGATCTGCTTTGCAGCACACATGACTGTCTTTGAAGTCCGCTTAACTTGCATAAATTGGCACAGTGAGTGATGAGTGGTCATTTCATACCTGGTCAGTCATCTGACCAGAGCTGCTCTCTCTCTCTCTCTCTCTTGCTGTGTCGTGAGCAGTGTGTTTGTTGTGTATGTCCCCACAAGGGACATTCGCTACATATCCCAGTAAGTACTAGTGTGTAGAACGTGTTGATTTGTAAACTGTATTGTTCGACACAGTACTTGTGTTCATATGAGTATGTTCAGTTAATTCTTTGTTCAGTTATTGCTTTGACATGTTAGTCACAGCTCGGCTATGATTGATTGAATGTCGCCATGTCGTCATATGCTTGGAGCAATGTTCCATTTGATTCTTCTTAACGTCACAGTCAATGACGTCTCTGGACACTGATAGTTTGTTCAAGAATAATCTAGTGTGCATATGACGCGTTCTTTCTCATTTGCTGTCACTGATGAAGGATAGTGTTTCACTGATTCTCAGTACTCTAAGATGTGTGTAGTATTCTGCTGTTGTGATTACAAGATAGTGTTGGATTAATATCAGTTATTGGTTAAAACCACCTGATATGTATCAGTCTGTTAATTGTAATTTAGTTTGGCACGCTGCACTGTGGGCAACTGTGAACCTCTACAACATCAACGCCAGCCTAATCAAAGTCGTACAGAGCCTCTATGAGAATGCAACAAGTGCAGTGTTTCACAACAACAACATAGGTGATTGGTTTCGGACGACGGTCGGTGTGCGCCAGGGCTGCCTGCTCTCCCCTACTCTCTTTAATCTATTTCTTGAGAGAATCATGGAAGAAGCACTAGAAGAACATGAAGGAACAGTGAGCATTGGAGGGCGAACAATCACAAACTTGCGCTTCGCTGATGATATTGACGGATTAGCTGGTCACGAGCAAGAACTAACAGACTTAGTGAACCGCTTAGAAGAAAAATCAGCAAAATTTGGTATGGAAATCAGCGGGGAAAAACAAAAGTCATGACAAACAGCAACTTCACATCAGAAATCAAAATCAAAGACCAGAAACTTGGAAGTGTTCACAGATTCAAATATTTGGGATCTATCGTGACAGACGAGGGATCAAAACCAGAAATACTGTCAAGAATTGCCCAGACCACAGCCGCAATGACCAAGCTCAAACCCATCTGGAGAAACAGAAAAATCGCCATCAGTTCCAAAATCAGACTGATGCGCTCTCTGGTCATGTCAATCTTTTTATATGCATGTGAATCATGGACCCTCACAGCGGACTTAGAGAGAAGAATAAGAGCTGTAGAAATGAGGTGTTTCCGAAGACTCTTAGGCATCTCATACAAAGACCACATCACGAATGAAGAAGTCAAGAGACGCATCCGCAATGAAATCGGGCCTATACTGGCCTTCAAACACTCGCCAGACAACGAAAACTGAAGTGGTTTGGTCATGTCACACGCTCCGCTGGTCTTGCTAAAACAATCTTACAAGGCACAGTGAGGGGAGGAAGAAGAAGAGGCAGACAAAGGAAGAGATGGGAGGACAACATTCGAGAGTGGACAGGCATGGAGCTGAGAGACACCCTGAGAGCGGCCGAGAGACGCGAGGACTGGAGAAAGGTGGTTGACAAAGCTTCGAAGGCGTCCCAAAGGATTCGGAATCTGAGGGATCGGTGACGCGTGGTGAGTACAGTGCTACATGATAAACTGATTCATTTGAGTCACTTTGACAACAGTATAAGTTTTACCAAATCTATACTGTCGGTGTACTTTCTGTGACTAAATCAGCATAGCTTCAATCACTTTAACTACACTATTTCAATGTATTAGAAATGTGATTTGATGTCAGTGTTCGGTCTTCACACATATCCATTACCAAGTGGTAGTCTTTCCATGTAATATGTATACATGTGCTTTATTATTCACTCAGTTGTGCCGACATGTTGTGTTAATGACATTTGTTTATGTCATTCCAGGCACTGTCTTCTCTTCTTAGTCTTCTCGTTTTATGTCTTCTCTTCTGGTTTTCTCTTCTTATATCTTCTTCTTAGCTTTTCTAGTTCTCATAACTATTGTAAATAAAACAACTTAGAAAAACCCATTTGTGACTGGCCTCTATATGTTCCTGGCCTGTGCGCGGGAATTCTTGTCTATCCTTTAGTACAGTAAATCATCATCATTAGTTAAGTCTTTTGTGCCGTACCCTTGAATAACCACTCGACACGGCTACACTTAGAACGAAATACTAATAACTGGCGTCAGGGTAACAGCGTTCTTTCGACATGAGGCTTAGTTCCGAAGTTCATTTCTTTTTCCGACAACCCCAAGCTAGGGCGATAAATTTCGCTAGTGATTTTGTTCTTACTTAATCATCTGTCAAAAGCATACTAGTAAAGTTCATGTTCTTCAAGTTCAAGTTTTCACAGTTGAAAATTGAGCATTTGTTTCGAATTAATTTATAATAAACATAAAAAGGAAATGACTTTCATCTTCAACTGAAGCACCACATATAGGACAAGGGGACCGTGCGGACGTGTCAGCAGAGAACCATTTTTTGTTAGCATTAAGACCTAAAGATCAAAGTCTGAATCAAGCCTGGCTTGTTCCGTGCCATTTATTACTTATTACTTTAATGTATTTTTCTCTGAGAGAGAGAGAGAGAGAGAGAGAGTGGTTTCCCTTGATATCCACCTTTGACCATCGTTGAATCGACTGCCTGGAAACAGTGGGTGCAAAAGAAGTATTGTTATTGCCTTTATTTGCTTGTGTTATATAGTTTTTACCTTTTTTAGATTTGCTGAATGGAGATTTTTCCGTATTTGTTGACTTGCGTGTTGTTGTAAAAACCAAAATCATAACCCAATAATACAGAACTGCATAGACAGCGTCGCCTGACAACTGACAGCGCACTTCCAAACTTGACAACCCTTTAAGAATGTTCATTTTCCAGCACTAATACAAAAAAGTTTTGTTTCAGTAACATAGAACCAACAGTTAATCGGATATTCATAAAAAAATTCTTAAACATTATTGAAGTTTTAACGAGTCACTACAAAAGGACTTATATAAGTTACAAGACTGGACTGAGATGGAATCTTATGTTTTAACGTATCAAGTGTAAAGTAATGCACATGGGAAGAAAAAATCCAGAAAACAAATACCATATGACAATAGAAGACACCACACAGGACATTGAAAAATGTCAAAGTGAGAAAGACCTTGGCATAATTTTTGATAATAAACTATCTTTTGACATACATATACAGAATATAATAAAAGCCAACCAGATGATAGGAATAATTAAGAGAACATTTACCTGTTTAGATAAAGATATATTTCTTAAACTGAATAAGCATTAGTTAGATCACAAGTGGAATATGGTAATATCGTGTGGCACCCATACCTCAAGAGACGATCTATAGCTATAGAAAGGTACGAAGAAGAGCAACTAAGATATTAAAAGAATGCAAATCTATGAGCTATCAACAGAGACTTATATACTTAAGTCTGCATTCATTAAAGGGAAGAAGGCTAAGAGGCGATTTAATAGAAATGTACAAAATGTTAAATTGCTATAATGAAGTCAGTGTGAATAATGTTTTTAGAATGTCAGATTATGAGAATACAAGAAATTCGATGATGAAAATTTGTAAAGAGCACTGTGATACTAACCTAAGGAAAAATTCATTAGCTAATAGAATTGCACATATATGGAATGCACTACCATTGGAAACTAAACTTGCACAAAATACTAATGTGCTAAAAAATATCCTTGACATGAACATCAATTTAAAAGAAAAATTTACTGACTTTGATGAGTGATTTACAGAACATGTAAAAGAAAGCATATATGTATCCCACAAATAAAAGGAGACCGATATTGAAGGGGACATAAAAAAGGCCGTGAGGCCTAGGCAGTCAAATGCCAGTCCCTACACTACTACTACTACTACTACTACAAAAACATTGGCAATTTGTATGTGAAACAAATTACACCTGTTTTGTGAAACCAAGAAGCGACTGCTATTGTGTTTAAAAGCTTTGCAGTTTGTCTTTTCCCTTCCACTACTACAACACCTACTGCTGCTGCTGGTACTTCTACTACTACTAGTACTACTAATACCACTGGCCAGACAGTATACAGGCCAGTACAGCCACACATCACAGGATTATGCAGTGTAACAAAATACAGTGTTTGCTGATGCTGTTGTTTCATAGTATTTTCATTTAAACACAAACATGCACACAGACATACATCATATCAGTCATGAGCATGTCCTTATCGCTGTTGCAATAAAGTGGTTTATTGCAGAACTTTCAAAACACTTAGTTCAAAACATCTTTAAGTTTATTAATTTACAAACTTTAATCTTTGATTTTTTAAAATTTTCCATGTCAAACAGCCCCATTAGTAAATACTTTGTTATTCTTCTTCTTCTTTTCATTTTAGAAATGATTAAGGAAAAAAGTCATTTTGCACAGATGCACACGAGCTCAGACACACAATATCACGCACACACACACACACACACACACACACACACACACACACATTCATACATATACAAACACACACATATACACATGCAGGCGTGCACACACACCACACACACACACACACACACACACACACACACACACATTTTCCTGAAATGTGGATAAAGTCATAGTTTGTGAAATATAGTTTGTGGTGTGTGTTCAGATGGTGCATGGATTTTTATCATGTAGTTTCTTTCAACATATATAATTTCATTTACACTTAGTCTCAGTCCCACCCTTCTGGGTTCACATCAATGCTGGATTTGTGTACAGTGGTGATAGTCGTTGTCATGGCTGTCGTTTATGATTTTTCAAATGGCATAATTGTGTTTGATTGTTCATTCATGTTGTTTTCTGTATATTAATTTATATTTTTGTGTATTCATTGATTTGTTGCAAATTATATATTTTTCAATTGTTATGTTTCTGATATTTTTTCAGAGTTCAAGGATGCAGCTATGGATGAAGTTTTCACCATATACTGGGTGCAAGATCGGAGTGAGATGTCGCCATTTGCTGCAATGTATCAGCTGTCAGCACCACAGCACTCAGCACAATGCACAGTTGTACAGTCTGATCACATTGTGCCGTGTCCAATCTTATGCCTGTGCTTCTATTTCCCCAAAAAGAATCCCCCAAGCATGCATACCTAGTATAGAAAAACATCACAGTTTTCATACTCACATGAATCAGAACAGCTTGCCACCTCACCACAGTATAATCACACGAAGATCTCGCACACAGACTGCAGCAGAGAACGATGAAGTTACATTTGAAAATTTATTCAGTGACACTAATCGCCAGAGAGTTATTGACCATCTGGACACAGTAAAACCTGCACGGAGTTCTGAAATGATGGGCGTGAAGACAGCAGGGAAGACATCTGCAGTGTTGGTGCCATTGTGTATGGTTGATGGAGAGCCGTCGGTGCTGTTCACCCTGAGGTCGTCATCACTGAGGAGTCATCGAGGAGAGGTCAGGTAAGAGCTGTCGGCTTCTTTCCAATTTCTTCATTTCGTTTTTTAGTTTCATCATTATTATTATCATTCTTATATATTTAAAAAATCATTTTTTGTACTTTATATTATTATCAGTCAGGTGTCCGGTCTCTCTGTCAGTCTGTGTTTATTTTTGCAATGGATCAGTAAAATGGAATGTGAGACTACCATACCAGATATTACAAGCTTAAAATTGAAGTGCATTACATGGGTGTTTTGGTACTGAATTGTAATGTGACATTATCTGCCCCATAATGCTATTCACTGATTAAAATGTGTCATTCATTGGTCAGATCAGTGTGGGTGGGTGTGTCTGTGTGTGTGTGTTTGATTTGATTTGATTTGATTTGATATAGATACTTACATAGTACCTATCTTCAGTCAGAGACCAAACTCATGGTCATTTCCACAACAGGCTGCCTACCTGGGTAGAGCCAACTGACGGCTGCCATTGGCCTCTCATCATTCGTTTCCTGTGTCATTCAGCCAGATTTCAGGCATGCACGCATATATACATACTCAGACAGACATGTAACGTTTTGCGTGTATGACCATTTTGTTTATTTACTGCACATTGCAGGCAGCCATACTTCGTTCTCGGGGGTGTGCATGCTGGGAATGTTCTTGTTTCCATAACCCACGGAACACGGACATGGATAATAGGATCTTTAACGTGCATATTTGATCTTCTGCCTGTATATATATATATGCATTCGAAGGAGGTTCAGGCACTAGCAGGTCTGCACATATGTTGACCTGGGTGATAGGGAAAATCTCCACCATTTACCCACCAGGCACCGTTAACGAGATTCAAACCTGGGACCATCAGATTGAAATTCCAACTTTCTAAGTTTAACCATATATATTATATCTAGATAGATAGATAGATAGATAAAATATCAAAACAAATACTGATAACATCATTTTAAAGGTCTGATCGTTGCAGTTTTCCTGGAGGTATTCAAGATGAAACTGACCAACATCATGTACATACAGCACTGAGAGAGACATTTGAAGAGATAGGACTGAATCCACGCTATTTTGACGTGTGGGGTACTATGATTCCGACACCCAGCAGTAAGGTCAGTGTGTGTGTGTGTGTGTGTGTGTAAATCATGAAATCAACTTTCTCAATTGACTTTTAATGTTTCAAGTAAGTTAAGTAATTCATAAGTTGCCAGTGTCTATCCCCCATGTCCCAGCAGGGGTCAAAGGATTCAATTTTTTGGGTTCTTGTGTGTGTGTGTATGCGTGTGTGTGTGAGTGCGTGCATGTGTGTGTGCCTATGTTGTATGGTTAGACATGTGCATATGTATGTCTTCTGATACATGCCTGTTTGCATACATTTGTAGGGACTGGTACGGAGCCCAGGTGAAAAAAGAATTATGAATTGATGGTGCTCATCCATGTATGCAAGTTTGCTTGAAAAAAAGAAAAAGTGCTTGGCAATAAAACATACTGTTTTCAAACTTTTTATGCAGGTAGGTGATATCACACACGGACACACACACACACACACACACACATACACACACACACACACACACACACACACACACACACACACACACACACACACACACACACACACTTGTTTGTGGTAAACAGATCACATGAAATCATATTTTGTTAAACTTAAAGTGTCAAACGGTTGTCAGGTTACTTCAAAGGTTATGTAAAGTTGGAATATTTTAGTCCAACCAATTACTGTTGATTGAAATTGCAGAATCCCAGTTACATAGTCTAGTAGGAGGGTTTCTGTGATGCAGTTTTCCAATATTGAATTTTATTGATTTTTTATTTATTGGTGCTTTATCAATTGCTGTTGATATTTACGAATTGTTGATTTCATTGTTCTAGTTTATCCCATTTTTCTTTATATCCCCCTTTAACCATCATCTCCAACCCCAAGTCACACACACACACACACAAACACACACACACACACACACACACACACACACACACACACACACACACACACACACAGACTGCATGTTCATACATACGCAAAACAGAAAAATATCAGCAAAATGCATGTTTGTCAGGGAATCAAAACACTGCACACTCTTTGAAGTTATTTAGAATGAAAGCTTTCCACAACAACTGCAGCTGGAATGTTTCAAAATGAAGCTCAGAAAGAAAGAAAAAGGATTGGGACCTATTATTTTCCAGAGCAGGAAGTAATTAATTGAGCCAGTGTCCATGAACATTTAGTGTTTATTTCAAGGCTGTTATTTTGCTGTACATATTGCCAGACATCACCATCTTATCCTTTCTTTGTATGTAGTCTTTCTGTCTTTGTGATGAGGCGATAAATAGGTCCCCAGTGCAGCATGCACTTAGTGCATGTTAGTTTCAGTTTCAGTTTCTCATGAAGGTGTCACTGCATTTGGACAAATCCTTATACGTTACATCATATCTGCTAAGCAGATGCCTGACCAGTAGCATAATCCAACACACTTAGTCAGGCCTTAAATGCATGCATAATTATGATAATATGTGTACCTGTCAGAGTGGATTTCTTCTACAGAATTTGCCAGAGGACAACACTTGTTGCCATGGGTTCTTTTTTTGTGCGCCAAATGCATGCTGTACATCGGGAGCTTGGTTTATCGTCTCATCCGAATGACTAGTTGCACAGTTTGATTTTCCAGTCAAACCTTGGAGAAAAGCCTAGAGCGGGATTCGAACCCAGGCTCTCATGGACTCTCTGTATTTGCAGATGAATATTTTAACAGTTCTGCCACCTCCGTCCTCAGCAACCCATAGTATAAGAGGTTGATCCCTGACAAAAGTGTGTCGAAAAACGCACTTTGAGAGTAAAACAGATACTCTTGCAATAAAAGAAGAAAAGTTGGCACTGCACTTTGGTGGGAGAAGAGACCAAATTTCACACAATACATTACAAAGCATTGCAATCAGTAAATTACAGTTGAATTACAATACAATGAAATGTGTTTAACTAAACAGTTCAGCTAATTTTAGCAGTTTTCTCATTCTATAATATGACTGCTGTTTGCTTTTTAATGTATGCAAATATAGGAATGCATGCATGCAGAGATTTGTTTGTATATATATATGATAATAATATCAATAATAATGGACATTTATGTAGCATGTTTATCCAGAAATACTGCTTAAAGTACTTAACATTTCGTTCCCCACTCCCCACCTCCCCATCAATACCCCCACCCCCCTCTCACCCCCACCCGTTCCCCTACACATACACACATGGAAGTATGTGCCAGAATACACTCATGCAACTGAACATTAGAAACCACCCACATACCCATGACACCCTTCAGAACACACAACCCTGCAATGCACTCGGGCACATACACACACACACACACAGGTATGCAGGGATACTTGCTAGCATCCTGCCACGCACACACATGGCAAACAGCTTCCCAACAATAAAATATGCATTTAACGCCAAACCAAAAGCGGGCTTAAAAGATTTCAGTGAGACAGAATATCGCAAATTTTCTGGCAGTTTGTTCCACAATGATGGGGCCTGAAAAAAGAAAAATCTCGGACTCTGTTGCTTCTACTTTACAGCAGGGATTTCCGATAGCATGGCATCAGAAGCAGAACGAAGGTGACGAGTTTGAATGTACACCTCAAAGAGGTCAGAGATGTAGCGAAGACCAGAGCTTGAGAAGGCAGAAAATGTCAGAGCAGAAAGCTTGTATTCATTTCTTTTTGAAACTGGTAGCCAGTGAAGAGGGTGGAAGAGAGGAGTAACAAATTTGGAGGATCTGAAAATAAGTTGAGCACCATTGTTCTGAACTCTTTGAAGTTTATCAAGTGAAGTTTTTGGAATGTTGACAAGAACAGAGTTGCAATAATCAATCCTGGACAAAACACATGCACAGACTAATGTTTGGGTTCCTCCCATAGACAGGTAATGGTGAAAAGAACAGACAGCTCAAGATAAGTTGATATGCTAATGTTTGAAATGTGGTGCTGACATGACAGACTGTAGTAAAGACTGACACCGGGGCTCTGCACTGATTGGGAGACAGGAATAACAGTGTTGTTTATCAGAAGAGAATGAGGGAGAGATGGGTGGTTCATAAATTTCTTGGGGCAAGCAAGCAACAGTTCAGTTTTTTCATCATTTAGCTGTAGTTTGTTGAAGGTCATCCAAGACTTCAAGTCTGTAATACACTTATGCATGTGTGTCATCAGTTTCAGCAACAGAAGCTGACTGAGTTGAGTGTCATCAGTGAAGCTCTTGTGTGAGAGACAGTGACTGTTTATGACATCAGACAGTGGGGTAGCATACAAAACAAACAGAATAGGGCCAAGGACTGATCCCTGTGGGATACCATATATCAGAGTTTCGTTAGAATATTTGCATTGTACACAGACAAAACCAAACCAAACCAAACAAACAAAAAAAAACAACAAAAAACAACAACAACAACAAAAAAGAATAAATAAATAAATAAGATAAGATAAGATAAAATAAATAAATAAATAAATAAATAAATAATAATAATAATAATTTAGAAAAAATAAAATAACATTTTATTTAATTATTTATTTATTCTTTAAAATAAAATAAAATAAATAAATAAAATAAAATAATTTTTTTTTTTTTTTTTTTACAAAAATAAAATAACATTTTGTTTATTGATTTATTTATTTTATTATTCTTATTTTTTTTTTTTTTTTTATTTTTTCTCAAGGCCTGACTAAGCACATTGGGTTATGCTGCTGGTCAGGTATCTGCTTGGCAGATGTGGTGTAGCGTATATGGATTTGTCTGAACGCAGTGACACCTCTTTGAGCTATTGATACTGATTACACAGACAATGTGGGTTCGATTCAATAAGTAGGACTGAAACCAGGAAAGAGCAAGATTGTGAATGCCAAAAGAATATTTGAGTCTTTCATTGAGAAGTGTATGATCAATTGTATCAAATGCTGCAGTAAGATCTAAAAGAGCAAGAACCGAAATTTTTGTACATATTTTGTATTATTTTTGAAATTCTTTTCTCTTTGAACTGGCAGAAAGGAGGGTATATGGCCTATCCAGTCTTGGCACGCTACACAAAAAACTTGGACCTGAACAGACTGACGATCAACAGAGATGAGGTATTTTCGATTGATGTATGATCATGTGATTTTTGCATTTATATATTTGTTACTGCCCCATCCCCTGCCCACTCCACTCCAGAATACCCCAATTTTTTTCCCCAGTATGTACTAATGTCTTGATTATATCTTTTTTTTTTTTTTTTAACAAAAAACACCAACAAACGAACCCAAATCAGGCATGTTAATCCCTTCACTGCTAGTACGTTTTGCTATAGCCTATGCTGATAACATTTTCAGAAAAACAAGAAAAACACCCCAATGATTTTAATTTGCTTATATTAAAAAAAAAAAAAAATACTGAAGATAAGTGCATAAAAGTATATATCAAATGAAAGGAAAATGAACCAAGATTTTGTTTTTAATACTCACATGCTCAGATAATGAGTCAATCTGACACAAAAATTCCATAAAATGCAATTAAAAAAAAGGGGGACTGTCATTCCATCATGTAGGTGTGCAACATCAACCAAGTTATCAACCAGTCTTTCTTGTAGTGTTGTCCACACAGTTTAAGCGCGTTGGGTTACGCTGCTGGTCAGGCATCTGCTTGGCAGCTGTGGTGTAGCGTATATGGATTTGTCCGAACGCAGTGACGCCTCCTTGAGCTACTGAAACTGAAACTGAAACCACACAGATGAACAGCATGGTCATCTTTAGCAGTGTCTGGGTCTTGGTCACCAAAAATCATGGCACTAATTTCATCCTTCTGGAAGTCCAGGAATGTACTGCTGTTGCCTGCTTTTTTGTTGAGGATGTGTGCATCCAGAATGGCAATTTGTAGAAAATGTACACACAGATATTCGTACCACTTCAGTGTTTTCCTTGTGGCATCGTAGGGCTGCACTTGTTGGTCATGATGGTCCATGGCACCCATGTTTTTGTTGTAATCCAGAATTGCTGGAGGCTTATTTACTGTCCTTTGATCTTGCTGCTGCTGGTCTTCAGCTGCAGGTTTGTGGCAAGTTGTCAACTCCAGATGGTCCAGGATGAACATCATGATCATCACCATGCTGCATACCTGGAACACATTGCATAAAAGACTAAGTTTGTTGGGGTGTTTTTTTGTTTGTTTGTTTTTTTACACATAAAAAGGCTATGAAATGGTACCATTTCTGATTGTTTTCAGAAGCTGAAATACAAACACACACACCTACCCCCCACCCCCAAACTCCCAACACACACACAAACTGAAACTGGTTCATGGTGTGCCACACCCCCTTCATTCTCTTTCTCATACAAAACACAAAATGACAACACACACACACACACACACACACACACACACACACACACACACACACTTCTACAAGTGTTGCATTTACAAAGTAATTTAGGCATAAATTCTGTATATCATTCTCTGTGATTTCAGTTTTGTAAACATCTCCCCCCCCCACCCCCCAGCCCTTCCCCCACTCACACCACACACACACAACAACAACAACACAACAAACCAATACACACTCGAAAACGAATTCACAGAAAGCTCTAGGCGAGCGACACACGCTGTCATCAGTGATGAGCCAGCTAGCAAGCCACACCCCCTCGCACAGCGTTGGTCACACAAAGTTCATACGTGACTGACTGTCTCTCACACAACACACAGCCACTTATCAATGACTGACGAAGCTACTTATCACAGCTAACACATTCAAAACACACACAATGCAGTTATATTCATTGTTACAACAAACAGAAGGCAAATAATAAACTGACAAACCTCGTAAACACCCACTTGCATCTTGAATCAGCTGAGCTTGTCTGTTCATTTTCATCAAGCAACCCCATTTTCCACCCACCTGCATGTCAAAATCCGTCTTCGGCATCAACTTCATGCAGTTCTATCTCATTCAGTCCACAATCTTAATCACTACTATTTGCATCATGAAGGATTTCTTCCAGTACTCGTGCAAGTGTTGGGGTTTGTCTGCGTTCAGCCATGGCTTTGCAAACACAACTTGAGCTTTGTACAAACTTGCAAAACTTTTGGCATAAATATGACAAAAGGTGAATATTTTTAGCTAATGGAACTCAGGAGATAAAGAGCTCTCAGGGGAGCTAATTTAGTAGCAGACTGTTTTTTCTGCAATGTGGGACTCAAAACATACAATGTTGTAACATGACGTACTGCGCACATCAATACAGCATTGGCGAGCGACATTTCATAATGTACACCGTACGTCAGCAGCGCAGTCAAGAGGTTAATGGCCAGCGTTCTCTTGTTTTCAAACGTCTTTATGCCACTAGAGCACAGCATCCTCCAGCGAGAGCGGTCAAGGGCATCAGTTTCCCAGGAAGCGATGTCTATGTCACAGGCTTTGAGGTTTATCTTCAAGGTGTCCTTGAATTGCTTGCAGGGTCTTCCAATTTCGCGGTGGCCTTCCTTCAGCTGGCCGTACAAGAGCATCTTCGGGATCCTGCTGTCTGTCATGCAGACAACATGTCCTGTCCAGCGTAGCTGACACTGGATCAGCAGGCTTTCGATGCTGGGCAGGCCGCTCCTCTCTAAGACCTGGAGGTTGGAGACCCTGTCTTGCCACTTTATGCCGAGGATCTTACGTAGGCATCTCTGGTGAAACTGCTCAAGATTTTGAATGTGACGGCGATACATCGTCCATGTTTTACAGCAGTACAACAAGGTGGTCAGCACAACAGCTCTGTAGGTTTTGATTTTGGTGCTGAGCCTGATGCCTTTGTTGTTCCACAGCCTGTTGTTGAGTCTGCCAAAGGCAGAGCTGGCCTTGGTGATGCACAGTGTCACTTCTGCATCAAGGGCTCTGTTGCTGCATAGGGTGCTGCCCAGGTAGCAAAACTTGTCGACTGACTTGATCTCTGTGTCATCGATCTTGATTGCAGGTGGGGGGGAGGCACTGGCTTTCTGTGAGCTAGCTGGTTGGAACATGGACTCAGTCTTGCTGAGGCTGATGGTGAGTCCAAAGTGCCTGCAGGAGGTTGAGAACCATTCCATAATGAACTGCATGTCCTCATGGGTGTGTGCAGCAAGCGCGCAGTCATCAGCGAAGAGGAACTCTCTCAACAGTGCCCCAAACACCCTGGACCTAGCGTGGAGTCGCCGCAAGTTGAAAAGTTTGCCATCTGTGTGAAACTGAATGTAGAATCCCAGGTCACAGTCTTGGAATGTGTCAATCAGTATGGCAGAGAAGAGAATGGAGAACAGTGTGGGTGCCAGTACGCAGCCTTGCTTCACTCCATTTACCACAGGGAATGGATCCGACATGTCAGTATTTTCCTGTACTCTCGCCTGCATGCCATCGTGGAATAACACAATCAGCTGGATTATGCTGTCTGGGCAGCCAAACTGGTCTACAAAGACCATGTGGAGCTCCTTGTTCTGCTCATGGCAGTTCTCTTGCATCTGGCATACGGCAAATACCATGTCACATGTTCCCCTGCCTGAGTGGAAGCTGCATTGTGCTTCAGGGATGACTGTGTTGGAGACATGGTCAACCAATATGATGTGGGCGAAGATCTTGCTGGTGATACAGAGGAGAGAGATTCCACGGTGGTTATCGCAGGATGTTTTGTCTCCCTTCCGTTTGTAAATGTGGACAATGGAAGCATCCTTGAAATCCTGGGGGACCTCCCCTCTTTCCCAGATAGACTGGAACAGGGCAGTCAGCTTGTCTGTCAGCACCTCGCCTCCATACTTGTAGATGTTGGCCTGGATTCCATCAGCTCCTGGTGCTTTTCCTGACATTGTCAGCTTCAGGGCCTTCCGGGTCTCGGCCTTGGTGGGAGGGGCAGCTAGCGAGTCATTGACTGGTAGTGTGGGAGGGCTGCAATCACCTTGTCAGATACGGATGAGTCCCTGTTGAGGAGGGTGTTGAAGTGCTCTGCCCAGCGGGCAAGGATGTCTTTCTTGTCTGTCAGGAGGGTGGTCTGGTCCAAGGCTTGGACAGGGGTTGATCCTGTGACTCTCAGCCCATACACAGCTCAGAGACCATCATGGAAGGTCTTCATGTTGTGAGCATCAGCAGTGGACTGAAGCTCTTCAGACTTTCTCTCCCACCAGGTGTTCTCCATCTCACGCAGCCTCTTCTGTACGGGTTGCTTGGTTTGCAAGTACTGGTTCTTCTTCCTCTGGCAGTCTTTATTGGAAATGTGATCCTGATGCCGTATGTGCAGTGTGTTCAGGAGCTTGGAGATTCCAGAGTCGTTCTTGTCAAACCAGTCTTTGTGGCTCCTTTGTATAAAGCCGAGTGTGTCAGCTGCTGCTGTGTACACAGCATCTCTAAAGGTGCTCCAAACCTCTTCTACATTAGTCATTGCAGGAATTTCTTGGAGAGCTGCTTGGATTTGCTGCTGCAGCACGTCTTTGGTGATAGGGAGGCAGTAGATATTCAGCTTCCTAGGGGGTTTCTGCCTGGCTGGTTGGAGCTTGCGTACAAGTCTGATGTTCATCTTGCTGCATACCAGGCGATGGTCCGACCAGCAGACTGCTCTTCTCATGCAGCGTGTAATGGAAACATCACCTCTGTCCCTCTGCCGGACAATCACATAGTCCAGCATGTGCCACTGCTTGGAGCAGGGGTGCATCCATGTGTTCTTGTACTTGTCCGCTTTGTTGGAAGAGGGTGTTGGTGATGGTCAGTCCATGCTGTGCGTAGAGCAAGAGCAAAAGGAGTCCGTTGGAGTTGCACTTGCCAGTGCCGTGCTGTCCTAGGACTTTTGGCCACAAGGAGAAGTCCACACCGATGCGGGCATTGAAATCCCCAAGGATGATTAGCCTGCCCTTTCTGTCTACTGCTGAAATGGTGTGGCTGAGCTCCTCGTAGAAGGCTTCTTTGATGTCATCAGGGTTGGTCATTGTCGGGGCATAGCAGCTGATGACTGTGGCGAAGCGGTCCTCGGACAACTTCAGACGCAGGGTCATCAGCCTATCGTTTATCCCACGTGGAAGGCTGTCAAGCTGTTGTGCAAGTTTGGTTTGTATGGCAAAACCCACGCCTGAGGTTCTTGGGGTGCCATCTGGCTTCCCAGTAGTTTCGGTCTTAGATGTGATGTCATTTTTTCTATCTGGTTATTTTTAATGGGCATGCCAGTGAGGTGTGTGATCTAACCAGGCTTAACACCAGAAAGGAAAAGAAGGATACATCAAACTGCTGAAAAGAGCCAGTGAGGTGTGTGATCTAACCAGGCTTAACACCAGAAAAGAAAAGAAGGATGCCTTTGGTGAAGACATCCAAGAGAGGATTGATGAGTTTCAGGTGACCAGATTTCTCAAGATCACTACCAGGTGCAAGAGGAGTAAAGAAAACCAAGAAATGTTGGATCAGCTGAAAAGTAGCTCAAGGAGGCGTCACTGCGTTCGGATAAATCCATATACGCTACACCACATCTGCCAAGCAGCGGAACCCAATGCGCTTAGAAGAAAATCCAGACTTCCAACTCTTCTCTCATGTGCACTGTTGGCAAGGATGCATCCAATAGATGTCTATCTGTAAACTTCCTTGAGAAGAAGAGACTGTTTGTGTGAATTCTGCGCCAACAATGATCTGACACTGGAGACTATCCAGCACTTTGCAGCATCACACAGGCAGTATGAACTCACTTTTATCATCAAGTATGACCTCTCACATGCAACACTTTTCCCAAACGTTGAAATATTTACTTCACCTTATCACATGACACAACAATCAAAGCATTTAGTCAGAGGTGTGTGTGTGTGTGTGTGTGTGTGTGTTGTGGATTCTACAGTCAGAAGCTTGTGAGACGCTGGTAAAGTTTTTTGCAAGACAGGGTTAGATCCGACTGATGCGTACCCTGGTGACATCAATACTCTTGTATGCATGTGAATCGTAGACCTTAACAGCTGAAATAGAAAAGAGAATACAGTCCACTGAGATGAGATGCTTTCGAAGACTCCTGGGCATCTCCTACAAAGATCATATCACGAACGAAGAAGTTTGAAACAGAATCAGGCAAGTCACTGGGCCCTATGAAGACCTGTTGACCTTGTTCAAGGACGCAAGCTCAAATAGTATGGCCATGTCACGAGATCATCAGGGCTTGCCAAGACATTCCTGCAGGGCACAGTGCAAGGGGGGAGAAGGAGAGGCAGACAGAGGAAGAGATGGGAGGACAACATCCCAGAATGGACGGGCTTGAGGTTGATCGATAATGTCAGGAGGTCAGAAAACCGAGAGGATTGGAGGATGCTGGTTGTCAGATCACCTGTGGCGCCCCAACGGTCCACAAGACTACAGGATAGGTGAAGGTGAAGGTTAGGTACGTCTGCTTTACACTAATTTCAGACACTGATGACACCAGCCATTAACACTTTGGTCGCTGATGTTGCCTTTCAGCACCCACTAGGGAGACCGCTGATGTCGCCAAAAGGCGACCGAAACAGGGTAGGTCATTCACAAACCAACCACTCTTATTTTGGGGAGGTTTGAAAGGCCATATTTTGTGCATGTGACCAGGGGAATCCCCTTCTATCGATCGACGCCATCTTTTCAGTACTTCTGCAAGTTTTTGAGTGAATTTATTATAGTGTTATCTGCAACTTTGATCTTTTTCATTTTCCAAAATGGCTGCATCGACGAGCAGACAACACTACTTCACAACTGAGCAAGTTATAGAGCAACTGAGACTGCAGCCAGGCCAGCAAAATGAAGATTGGGGTGAAGAATTCCTGTTATGATGATGAAGTTTCATTGTCTGAGGGCGAGAGTGATAGTGGTGGTGACTGGGCACCGAGCCAAGTACCAAGCGTACGGTGCATGGCCAGACAAGTGGAGCACATGTTCCTGCTAAGGCCGACATTTGGTAATGGTGCCTGGTGGGTAAAGGGTGGAGATTTTTCCTATCTCCCAGGTCAACATATGTGTAGACCTGCTTGTGCCTGAACCCCCTTCATGTATATACGCAGGCAGAAGATCAAATATGCATGTTAAAGATCCTGTAATGCATGTCAGCTTTTGGTGGATTATGGAAACAAGAACCCAGCATGCACACCCCTGAAAGCGGAGTATGGCTGCATATGTGGTGGGGTAAAAATGGTCATACACGTAAAAGCCCACTTGTGTACATTCAAGTGAACATGGGAGTTGCAGCCCATGAACAAAGAATAAGAAGAAGAGATAAGCCACGATGTTGCATGAGTTATGGTCTTCACCCACACTGGAGCTTATATTCAGAGCATGAATATGTTTCTTCTCGGGTTTGATATAAGACACATCACTTTTTGTCTCTCTGTTGATGACAACAACCACTGCGTAAGGCCATGTTATTTTCTTTAATAAGCAGTGCGTTGTGGAAACTATGTAACACACGACATGCCCGTCACCCTGGTCTACATATTGCTAATTTTTATGAAGTCAGTTTTGATATCCCTGTTCCTATTTTGTTATTTTTGTTTATATTAAAGACATACCTAAACTCTTCAAAAATGTGTTTTGCTTTGCTTTTACATTACTTTTGATTTTTCACTCTCATGTCCCAAAAGTGTTTCCAGTATTTTACATGTGCACATATATATCATATGCCTGGGAAGAGAGCCTGGGAAGGGAGAGAATTTAAGGAAATGACATTGAATCCCACTCTTGCCAGAATTTTCTCCCCATCCACTAGACCTTGAGTGATAGTCTGGATGTCTGTCATTCAGATGATATGATAAACCAAGGTCCTGTGAGCAGCATGCATCCAGAACATGTAAAAGAACTGACATCAACACAAGTGTTGTCCCTGGCAAAATTCTGATGAAAAATCCACTCCAATAATGAAACAGATACACTTGCATTCAGCACAAAAGAAGAAGAAAAAGAGGGTCACACTGCATCATTCAGCACAAAAGAAGAAGAAAAAGAGGGTCACACTGCATCATTCAGCACAAAAGAAGAAGAAGAAAAAGAGGGTCACACTGCATGTGGCGTTATGCTGTTCCCAGAGTAAGCAGTCCAAATTTCACAGAGAGATAAATCTGTTGTGACAGAAAGTAATACAATATACATGGCATTCAGCACAGCACAACACAGCACAATGCAATGCAATGCAATGCAATGCAGTAGTGATGTGATGTGATGGTGGATGGTATGTGAAAAGATATGTTGATTGACTCCAAATGATTGTTTACAGTAGCATGACTGTGGTGTTTATTGGCTGTAAAACTAAAAGATTAAACCCTGGTGACTTTTTAGGGAGATGGGAAAAATTGTTGGTATTGGCAGTGAGAGAACAGAGTGAGCCTGTGGAAAGGCAGTGAAAGGGCAGCCCTGAGTGCTGGCCATGTGAATAACATGCTCAGACAAGGAAGCCATGGTCGTGGGTTTGATCAGGACATAGACCTGAATGTTACAGCCCCCTCTTTGTGTGTGACAGTGTGGTTGTGAAGTTTCTTGTTAATTTGTGGCAGGAGAAGCAACAGATCTTTTTATGAAGAGTTCCTTTATTGTGACAGGTTGAAACTATGGGTATTTCATGATAGTTTGAAGCAATTGATCTTTTGAAAGGTTGAAGGTAATTATCTTCTGGCAGGTTGGAGCTATAGATCTTCTGGCATGTTGGAGCTATAGATCTTGGCAGGTTGGAGCTGTGCATCTTTTGGCAGGTTGGAGCTATAGATCTTGGCAGGTTGGAGCTGTGCATCTTTTGGCAGGTTGGAGCTATAGATCTTGGCAGGTTGGAGCTGCAGGTTGGAGCTATAGATCTTCTGGCATGTTGGAGCTATAGATCTTCTGGCATGTTGGAGCTATAGATCTTGGCAGGTTGGAGCTGTGCATCTTTTGGCAGGTTGGAGCTATAGATCTTGGCAGGTTGGAGCTGTGCATCTTTTGGCAGGTTGGAGCTATAGATCTTGGCAGGTTGGAGCTGCAGGTTGGAGCTATAGATCTTCTGGCAGGTTGGAGCTGTGCATCTTTTGGCAGGTCGGAGCTGCAGGTTGGAGCTATAGATCTTGGCAGGTTGGAGCTGTGCATCTTTTGGCAGGTTGGAGCTGTGCATCTTTTGGCAGGTTGGAGCTATGCATCTTTTGGCAGGTCGGAGCTGCAGGTTGGAGCTATAGATCTTGGCAGGTTGGAGTTGTGCATCTTTTGGCAGGTCGGAGCTGCAGGTTGGAGCTATAGATCTTCTGGCAGGTTGGAGCTGTGCATCTTTTGGCAGGTTGGAGCTGCAGGTTGGAGCTATAGATCTTCTGGCAGGTTGGAGCTGTGCATCTTTTGGCAGGTCGGAGCTGCAGGTTGGAGCTATAGATCTTCTGGCAGGTTGGAGCTATAGATCTTAGCAGGTTGGAGCTGCAGGTTGGAGCTATAGATCTTCTGGCAGGTTGGAGCTATAGATCTTAGCAGGTTGGAGCTGCAGGTTGGAGCTATAGATCTTCTGGCAGATTGGAGCTATAGATCTTGGCAGGTTGGAGCTGCAGGTTGGAGCTATAGATCTTTTGGCAGATTGGAGGTATGGATATATTTTGACATGTCCTGTTGACCTATGACAGATGGAAAAAATGTGGATGTTCATGCAGATTTCTTTTCATGTATGACCATGTTTCTCCTCTCCTTCAGTCTCTCCACTGGTTGCCTGTTTCTGATCAAATAGACTATAAGCTGTCCAACTCGGACTTTTTCTGCAGTCAGCAGGTCTGGCCCAAAGTATCTTTCTGAACTCCTTCATCTCTATACCCCGTCTCACCAGCTCTATTCTTCCTCTGATACTCAACATCTCAGGATACCTCACGTCAGAATTAAGACCTAGAGAGAGATCATTTTCTTTTCAATTGCCAGTTTCAGTTTCAGTTTCTCAAGGAGGCATCACTGCATAAGGACAAATCCATATACACTACACTACATCTGCTAGAAAGGTGCCTGGCTGCAGCATAACCCAACACTTGTCAGGCCTTGAGTGCATGCTTATATAGTTGTGTACCTATCAGAGTGGATTTCTTTTTCCATAATTTTGTCAGAGGACAACACTGTCTTTGCCATGGGTTCTTTTTCAGTGCGCTGAGTGCATGTTGCACACGGGACCTCGGTTTATCGTCTCATCTAAAAGACTAGGTGTTCTGTTTGATTTTCCAGTCAAACTTGGGAGAAAGGGTGAAAGCGAGATTCAAACCCACACTCTTGCAGACTCTGTATTGGCAGCTGAGCATCTTAACCATTCTACCACCTTTCTCCATGTATGGAGATAGTGACATTGTGAAGAGTTCTTTTCATACATGACCACATTAAAGATAGTGACATGAAGAGTTCTCTTCATGCATGACCACATGGAAGATGTGGACGTTCATGAAGAGTTATTTTCATGCATGACCAGGTCCTAGAAGATTGGATGTTCAGATCTTTTCATGCATGACTAGTTGGAAGATAACCAGGTCATAGGAGATAGGATGTTCAGATCTTTTCATGTGTGACTAGGTGGAAGATATAGATGGCTTTTCAAGTGTCATTTTTCTACCTGTGGGCAGGTGGAGGACGTGTTCACCTGTAGCGTGCGAGAGTTGTGTGAGGGGGGGAAGGTGAGGGTAGGCAGCACCCAGTTCCGGTCCGGACCCGGGTACACCCTGCCTGTCTATCTGGGGACACCTCACAGGATCTGGGGGCTGACTGCCATCATCCTGCACCAGGTATTGACACTCCTCGCCCCAGGCCTGTACACCTACACCATCAGACATGTTGCTTGATGAGGGCGATGATGATGGTGATGATGACAGTCCTCGCCCCAGGCCTGTACACCTACACCATCAGACATGTTGCTTGATGAGGGCGATGATGATGGTGATGATGACAGTCCTCGCCCCAGGCCTGTACACCTACACCATCAGACATGTTGCTTGATGAGGGCGATGATGATGGTGATGATGACACTCCTCGCCCCAGGCCTGTACACCTACACCATCAGACATGTTGCTTGATGAGGGCGATGATGATGGTGATGATGACAGTCCTCGCCCCAGGCCTGTACACCTACACCATCAGACATGTTGCTTGATGAGGGCGATGATGATGGTGATGATGACAGTCCTCGCCCCAGGCCTGTACACCTACACCATCAGACATGTTGCTTGATGAGGGCGATGATATAATACAATATGATGATTACAGTGATTGTGGTAATGGTTCCAATCAATATGTAAGAATTGTATCTGAAAAGAATGGTGCTTTCTTTAATCATGCTGTTTTCGTGTAGGTGTGTATACTGTTTGTTCCTTCATTATTATATTTGTGTAAATGGATGATGACAGTTGTTTTTGTTGTTTGGTTTTTTTTTGTTTTTTGTTTGGCTTGTGTAGATGATGAAGGGAATAGAGTCAGTGTGGTAACTGTGTTGTTCTTTTTCTTTGTGTGTGTGTGTGTGTCTGTGTGTGGGGAGGGGGGGGGGGGGAGGGAGAGAGAGAGAGAGAGAGTTTGAATTGTTACATGTATTTCATGTGAATTTTAAAAAAGAAAAAAAGTTGATAAAAGATTACAATTCCACATTGGTGATGGTGATGTTCACTAATCTCCACAGGATTCGGGATGATGGTGATGTTTGGTTTTTGTTTTTGTTGTTTATTTCTTTTTGACATGGATGATGGTGGCAGTGGCGGTGATGGAAACACCATGTTGGTGTGTCTGATGATCACAGCACTACACAGGATACAGGATGCTTGGCTGGTATTGTTTGCATAGTGGACATTCTTGTTCTTATTTCTGATTTTACTGTACAGGATTAAGTTTGTTGCATAAAACTGGTGGTGATTTTATGCATGTAATGACTGATATTTATAGTTCATCAGTCCAGATATGGCCCTTTGTGGTCAGCTGGGCAGTAAGCAACAAAAGATAAAGATTTGCATTTGGGAGACTGTCAAAAAATCTTTTCCAAAGAAGAATTCAAGCTATGGAAATGAGGTGTTATTGCAAGTTACTAAACATCAGATACACTGATCACATAACCAATAAACAAGCACTCCAGTGTCTGGAAAATGAAATTGGGTGTCAAGTCATTCGGATGAGATGATAAACCAAGGTCCCATGTGCAGGATGCACTTGCCGTACTGAAAAAGAACCTATGGTATCAAGAGCGCTGTCCGCAAGCAAATTCTGTTGAAGAAATCCACTCTGATAGGTACACACATATATATGCATGCTCTCAAGGCTTGACTTAGCGTGTTTGTTATGCTATTAGTCTGGCATTTGTCCAGCAGATGTGTTGTAGTGTATATGGATTTGTCCAAACGCAGTGACGCCTCCTTGAGAAGCTGAAACTGTTGTGTGGTGTTGACTGTTGTCAGCAGTCAGTGTTGTGTGGTGTTGACTGTTGTCAGCGTCAGTGTTGTGTGGTGTTGACTGTTGTCAGCGTCAGTGTTGTGTGGTGTTGACTGTTGTCAGCAGTCAGTGTTGTGTGGTGTTGACTGTTGTCAGCAGTCAGTGTTGTGTGGTGTTGACTGTTGTCAGCGTCAGTGTTGTGTGGTGTTGACTGTTGTCAGCGTCAGTGTTGTGTGGTGTTGACTGTTGTCAGCAGTCAGTGTTGTGTGGTGTTGACTGTTGTCAGTGTTGTGTGGTGTTGACTGTTGTCAGTGTTGTTTGGTGTTGACTGTTGTCAGCAGTCAGTGTTGTTTGGTGTTGACTGTTGTCAGCAGTCAGTGTTGTTTGGTGTTGACTGTTGTCAGCAGTCAGTGTTGTTTGGTGTTGACTGTTGTCAGCAGTCAGTTTTGTGTGGTGTTGACTGTTGTCAGCGTCAGTGTTGTGTGGTGTTGACTGTTGTCAGCAGTCAGTGTTGTGTGGTGTTGACTGTTGTCAGCAGTCAGTGTTGTGTGGTGTTGACTGTTGTCAGCAGTCAGTGTTGTGTGGTGTTGACTGTTGTCAGCAGTCAGTGTTGTGTGGTGTTGACTGTTGTCAGTGTTGTGTGGTGTTGACTGTTGTCAGCAGTCAGTGTTGTGTGGTGTTGACTGTTGTCAGCAGTCAGTGTTGTGTGGTGTTGACTGTTGTCAGTGTTGTGTGGTGTTGACTGTTGTCAGCAGTCAGTGTTGTGTGGTGTTGACTGTTGTCAGCAGTCAGTGTTGTGTGGTGTTGACTGGTCAGTAGTCAGTGTTGTGTGGTGTTGACTGTTGTCAGTGTTGTGTGGTGTTGACTGTTGTCAGCAGTCAGTGTTGTGTGGTGTTGACTGTTGTCAGCAGTCAGTGTTGTGTGGTGTTGACTGTTGTCAGCAGTTAGTGTTGTGTGGTGTTGACTTTTGTCAGTGTTGTGTGGTGTTGACTGTTGTCAGCAGTCAGTGTTGTGTGGTGTTGACTGTTGTCAGCAGTCAGTGTTGTGTGGTGTTGACTGTTGTCAGTGTTGTGTGGTGTTGACTGTTGTCAGCAGTTAGTGTTGTGTGGTGTTGACTTTTGTCAGTGTTGTGTGGTGTTGACTGTTGTCAGCAGTCAGTGTTATTTGGTGTTGACTGTTGTCAGCAGTCAGTGTTGTGTGGTGTTGACTGTTGTCAGTGTTGTGTGGTGTTGACTGTTGTCAGCAGTTAGTGTTGTGTGGTGTTGACTTTTGTCAGTGTTGTGTGGTGTTGACTGTTGTCAGCAGTCAGTGTTATTTGGTGTTGACTGTTGTCAGCAGTCAGTGTTGTGTGGTGTTGACTGTTGTCAGTGTTGTGTGGTGTTGACTTTTGTCAGCAGTTAGTGTTGTGTGGTGTTGACTGTTGTCAGCAGTTAGTGTTGTGTGGTGTTGACTGGTCAGTAGTCAGTGTTGTGTGGTGTTGACTGTTGTCAGTGTTGTGTGGTGTTGACTGTTGTCAGTGTTGTGTGGTGTTGACTGTTGTCAGCAGTTAGTGTTGTGTGGTGTTGACTGTTGTCAGTGTTGTGTGGTGTTGACTGTTGTCAGTGTTGTGTGGTGTTGACTGTTGTCAGTGTTGTGTGGTGTTGACTGTTGTCAGCAGTCAGTGTTGTGTGGTGTTGACTGTTGTCAGCAGAAGGAAGCTGAAAGTACTTATAGACAAGTTTTAAAAAGTTGAGTTTTTAGTGAAGAGTGAAAGGCAGAGATAGAATCAGATGCATGGATATGAGAGGGTTGTTCCAGATTTGAGGAGCAGCAAAGAGAAAATAATGTTCACCATAGGTTCTTATATTGACACGAGGAAGTTTCAGAGTTGTTGAGGGAGTGTACACACTGATAAGTTTAGAAAGATAGGTCAGTTCTGTGGAGTGGAAAGCAGAATAGCAGAGATAGGCAACTTTGTATTTATCAGTAATTTTAGTTTCATTGGGGAGCCAATGTAGGGTGCAGAGGTGGGGAGAAATGTGATCAGTACATGGCACTCTGAGAGTCAGACAGGCAGTATTGTTTTGAAGTTTTTGAATTCCCTGAAGAAGATTATGTGGACAGCGTATGAGGATAATTACAGTAGTCGATTCATGACAGCACAAAAGCAGAATTAACAGTTTTGTAGCTTCAACACAAAGGTACTGATGAATAGAGTTAATTTGACGAAGTTCACAATATACTGTGCGTATCAGATTGAGTACCTGAGCTTGATTACTGAGGTTAAAGTCGAGAATGATTCCAAGGTTCCTTGCTGATTTAGAAAACTGAATGGTGACATCACCAACCACAACAGGCAGGGAAGAGACAGATGTGGACATTCTCAGAGGAAATAATCATAGTTCCAGTTTTGCCATTATTTAACTTTGTTGAATGTCATCCAGGATTTAACACTAAGAATGCAATTTTGCATTGACTGAATCAGACTGTCTATTTGGTTTGGTTCTGAAGACTTTTGTAGCTGAGTATCATCAGCAAAAGAGTGGGGAAGAACAGAATGACTAGAAATGACATCAGAAAGAGTGTTGATTGGTTCAGCAGTCTGTGTTGTGCTGAATGTAGTGTTGACTGTTGTCAACAGTCTGTGTTGTGTGGTATTTTCATCAGACTGTTGCCATTGACAACCTTTGGTCCCCCCAACCCTTTGTCTTAATCTCTCTAGATCTCATTCAGGACAAAAAGGCAAGTCAGTTGTGTTTGTTGTTCTGTCATTTCTCAGGACAGTTTATTTGGAAGCATCATAGCATGTGAGAGGCTCTGCCTGCATGTCAGCCAGCATGTGGTATGGCATTAAAGTATTCACAAAACACAATGGAACAAATCCTTACAGCTAACTAAAGCACATTGTCTTATCCTTTATTTTCTGACATTGGTCAACACATCGATTCATGTGTTATACAGTTATGTGCATTATATATCATATATTTATGATACAGTTAAACACATCTTGATTGGACCCTTCTGATATGTATTCACTTCAACAGTCAAGTGTATGAATAATGATAATACTTCTGCATTTCTTTTGAGCAGAGGTTATCTGCTGTTTTTATTCAAACTCAGCTGAAGTGAACTGAACAGAAAATAGATGGGGTTCCTATCCTGCTGCTCAGACCATAATGAATCAGCTGTGAACAGCAATAAGGTTCCTATAACAACCACCACCATTCCAGGTCTGTACTTGATGACAACCTCTTCTGGTGCAGGCAGATGCTTTTCATGACTAAAATAGTTCTCCCCTTCTTTCTATGCTCCCACCCTGCAAGCCTGTTTGATCCAAAGGAGCCGAAGGGCACAAAAAGGGAGAGAAAAGAAGAGTTCTCAGCTCAGTCTCTTAAGTCACTGTTGAGTGGAGGAAAAAGTTGTTGATTGCTGATTCATGGTAGTGGAGTTCTTTCGATGAAGTGAATTTGATTATTGACATGTTGAGTTGTTACCACCTTTTCTGTGATATCTTTGGTGCTGGTGATAATGTTTTATCAATCTTTGATGCCTTGAAATTTTAATTTAGTACTTTGTCAGATCATATTAAATACTGAGGTTTTACCACATGTATGAACAGGATGGTAATTATGTTTTGTAATTCATTATCCATGTAAATGAAGCTGTGCAGTAAAGCTGAAAGATGATATAAATATACAAGAAGGGGAAATTTTAACACAGAATGTAAACATTGAAAGCATGTGATAAGTCTTTATTTGTTGGCAGATTAGCTGCTGCTTTAAGCTGGGCCTTTCTTCCCTTCAGTGTGTTTTCCATGGTTCTGCTTTTCCAACAACACAGGTGATCAGCTGTGACAGCTTTTTCATGTTGTGTTGAAGATTTCAGGTGAACACGACAAGTTGTGGTTTGAATCCACTCACAGCAAAGCATGGACTTGTGAACGCAGAAACATACATACCATATACACCCTTTTTACTGCTTTCCCTCTTTGCAAAAAGCATATGTTTTTGAAAAGCTGTCACTGATGTTAGGGGGTAGGGGTGCAGAAGAACCTTCAAAACTGTGTGGTGTGCAATGATACATGGATCACAGTGCGTCATGTGGGGCCTTATCATAAATACATATTTTGTTGATTAAACTGCTTTGATGCATTATATGTGTTTCTGATTTTAAGCACTGCATTATAAAATTATTTTCTAATGAATGACAGAAATGTTTGGAATGATTATACTCAACCATGTGTGTGTGTGTGTGTGTGTGTGTGTGCAGATTTCAAAGGAATGAACACTAGCATTTCACTTTCTGTCTTTCTGTTGAATGATTCATTGATCTGTGTGGTTTAAAGGGATTATTAGTTGCAGGGAGTTTGAATAAATGTTGACATGATTCATTGGCTTTCATTTAAAATCTCACTTGGTCTTCCAGTAAAGAACACTCCTCTACCCCCTTTCAAGTTAAAACACCCCTTGCATTATTATTGTTAGTATTATTATTATTATTGTTGTTGTTCTTTTTACTGTTGCTGTTGTTACAGCTGTATTCAGCACAGGACATTGTCAAACTGAAGTGTTTCAACTGTGTTCACTGTGGAACGTTACCCAAGCTTAGTATTTCTAGTGATGGTCATAATAGTAACAGAGTGATTCATTTCAGAATGTGCTTTAAAAACACAAAAACAGGTCGGCAAGAACAATAATGTGCAAACAAAGCAAAAGGTGGCATAGGGCAGCACAGCTCCTGGTAAGTCATCTCACTGGTTGCTCTCCCGTCGGCCATGTCCCTCAATTGTTGCAGACTACAGGAAGGGAGGAGGCCTCAGTTCTGCTGCAGCAGCTGTCCCACTTTCCGTAGCACTCTCTGACTGGTTTCTTCCATTGCCTTCTGAAAAAGCAACAACAGCAACACAAAAAGTTATTTTTGTAAAAAGAGAAATAATCACAGTGTATTGTGTTACTCTGGCTGATCTCCTCAGGGAGAACATAATTATTGTCACAGTGCAGCACCACCCTTGTTTTTTTGTTTTTTTCTGCAAGTGGATTGTTTTCCTGTGAGAGTGGATTTTTCTACAGAATTATGGCAGGGACAACCATTCTGTTGCTGTGGTTTCTTTAATGTGCACTGAGTGCTTGCTACATATGGGAACATGGTTTATCATCTTATCTCAGGTACAGTGAAGGCGGGGAAAATTCTGGCATGTGAGGGATTTGATCCTGTATGCTCCAATGATCTTAGTTCCTTGGCAGATGCGTTAACACTAAACTGCCACTCCACCATGATTATGGTAATCAGTGACAGATGACTGTTGTGGATCTATCAATGACATTCACAAATTAACATTTAAGCATGCTTTTTTAAAACGTGATAAATTGATTGCGGTATTAGAAATGATGACGCTGTTTAAATCATGTCATTTTGTAATATCTCAGGCATTTAAGAATTCTTTAATTAAAGATACAGTGGCATATTGTGTGGCATTTTTTCATCACGTAGAAATGCCTTATGCACAGATTTCAGTTCAAGAACAGGGTTTTCAAGAGATTGTGTAAAAATCATTATACATTACCAATGAATAACTCCTTTGATGAGTTACATTCCAGATTATCTGTGGACAAATTAACAAAAAAAGGTGGAAGAAAACTCGTTAATCTCCATATGAACAATAATGTATGCATCTTGAATGGAAGAACGCCAGGAACCTTAAACAGCAGATCAACATATATAACTCAGTAAGGTGAAAACGTTGTGGATTATTTCACTTGTCAATAATTTTTACCGAAAAATGCCACGTCAGTGAAAATGCTTTAACTCAGAAAGTTGTCGGGCCATTGTCCATTAGATCTATGTATCCGCTGTAGTATTTTGAACCAGAACAGACAGAATAATTACATGTTTAACAAATAACGCGTACAAGTGCACCACGACTGGACATCCAAAACTGAAAGAAGTAAACAGATCATCTAATTAGGTAACTGTGATATTGATTCAATTAATCCTTAGGAGGGTAAAGGGAAGAGATTTTCCCGTCTCCCAGGTCAACATGTGCAGACCTGCTTGTGCCTGAACCCCCTTCGTGTGTACACGCACGCAAAAGATCAAATACGCACATAATCCATGTCAGCGTTTGGTGGGTTATGGAAACAAGTGGGAGTCGCAGCCCACGAACGAAGAAGGAACCTCAGGAAAAATGGACAAGAACCTTCACGTTGTATAATCTGACACAGCTAATAGATATTCACACTAGTAAACACGACAGTCTGAAGCACTAACTGACCATATTTATATCTCTGTATCCGTTTTTGATCTTGGTGAAGGTTTCCAATATGCTTAACCTGATCCAAAAAGGTGCCAACATTCCAAGATGCAGTCACAAGTATGTATCTTTTCGTAGCTACAGACAATTTGATACTGATGAGTTTATGGCAGATTTATGTTTGGCAAATTTTTCAGTAGTTCACCCACACGATGACCCTGACAAAGCTCTTGTGTCTTGGTACAACACATTCTTCCTATCTTTGACAAACATGCCCCTACTAGAAGCAAACGCGTTTAACCTAACAAGAAACCACCAGGTCTGAAGACCTTGTACTGTCCAGCTCTCCCTAGAGTTTCTTATCACTACCTCGAGTTGGTCAAAGAAGAGATGCTGCCAGGATTCACCGAAAGGGGGAGAGAATGATGTATCCATCGGCGCCAACACAATCATGTCTGGAAATGGTAAACGGACTACGATTTCACAACCGGTGGAATTCCCATGTGTCTGAGGGTGGCATGAAGATCCACAGGACCAAATCATACACAGTGCACCAGCCGCCGTGGCGAAGTGGTTAGCGTCGCGAACTGACGGCTAGGAGGACGCGGGTTCGAATCCTAGCGGAGGAGGGTTTTTCGGCCCGTGGCCTGCTCCTACGCAGAGTTGAGTGTACTGTGGGCTTAAATGGGGAGACTGGGACCACACAGTCGAGTGTCATCCACTTCAAGGATGCGTCTTTGGGTGTGTTGCTCCAATTACTTGACCAACACTGCAAGTGTCTGTATCTCTCGGGCCTGGTTAACGCCGGAATATCATTATGACAGGAAGCGTAGAGTACAGCTTTGTCACGCAGTCCCAAACCAAATGGACCTCCATGGCAACATCGTCATCGTCATCCTCCTCCATCATCATCAATATAAACAAAACAGTCTCAAAGTCTGTGGCCTTCTATGCCCTGCTCTTATGGTGACCTCAGTTTCGATACCCCGCCACTTCTGTGCTTGGGGTGAGTCCTGTCAATGTCTTCAGTGTCGGCAGATTCATGGGGGTCTGTTGTTTGAGGGACGTGATGGCGGTCTCCACTCTGGGAGGGACGCTCACTCTGGCTCCGCGACTAAGCCATTATTGTCGTTAGTAGGGGGCTTAGTAGGTGGTGTCCTGAGCACGTTAAATCAGAACAGGCACCACTGAACACCACCGAAGTGACTCAGCAGAAGGGTCTCCTCTGGTGTGTGGCCTCATGGCGACCTAACATCGATGGTTCCCTGCGGACTGCCGACGCTGGAACTGTGGCGGACGGACCCGGGTGTGGCCGTTTATGGAAGAATCTAAATGAGCGGCGTGAGAGTAATGCCACTAAAACGGCGCAGATGATGGGGCAGCAAATTAAAAAAAAAAAAAATCATACACAGTGCAACGAATGCTCAGCAGCGCACTGCACCAGCAGATAAGACGTCGGAAAACCAAGGTCAGGATTCAAACCACAGTGCCAAGGACATCCACGCTGATAATTCAGACGAATCATTTGTACAAGATCTTGAAACCGAACACCAGAAACTAAACTTGCCACTTGCGAGTGCAAAAACGGAATGGGAAGAGTTGGACCAGAAAATGGAAAACCTGATGCTCTGATAGGAAAGAGCACCTTGGCACACAAGTTAGCCACCTGCGGAGATATTGTGTTCGCAACCTGTTGGGAAACCTATGGAGTGAAAGAACTAAAGAAAGTAACACCTCCTTAAAATTCCACGCAAAAAAGAGAAATGAACAACATACGAAACGCAAAAAAGCTCAAGAAAAGGATGAAGACTGCTTCAGAATTTGAGAAGCAGAGCCTACAGAAACTTTGGAAAGACCCGAAAGCAAAGCACAGTGCCCTCAGTAAAGCAGAATCAACAAGGAGGAAAAGGAGCAAAAAGAAGACACAAGACTGCTTCTTCCGAGACCCCTCTCAGTTCGCCAGGAAACTGAGCAGCTCAAACCAAGGACACTTACAGTGGACAAAGAAACAGTTGAAACAGTATCTCAGGAAATCATATTCCGATCCGCAGAGCAAAAAACCACTAGATGTCATGGGTTTGGTTCATCCCAGGAAACCAGAGTTGTTCAACGATGAACCACCAACCCATGAGGAAGTACAGAAAGTGGTCAAGAAAGCCAGGGCAAAATCATCACCAGGGCCAAATGGAATACCTTACATGCTGTACAGGAACTGTCCTAAAGTCCTTGAGTGGCTCCACAGAGTGATAAGATCAGCATGGAGGAACGTGAAGATCTGAGTACCATCAGCCAGTTCAGACCAATATCGCTCCTGAATGTTGAAGGAAAAATCTTCTTCTCTGTCATGGCTGCAAGACTGACAAATTACCTCACAGAAAGTGAGTACCTGGATGTGTCAGCCCAGAAAGGTGGCATCCCAGGAGTTCCTGGCTGTGTAGAATGTGGGAATGCACAGCTGACCTACCAGAGGGGAAAAAACACCCGGAAATCATCAGCTAAAGCGACTTGGGTCACAGCGACCAACAACAAAACACACTTGGGTCACAGCGACCAACAACAACGAATCAGCCACTGTATTTAGTGAAACATAGACCATAGTCGAAAAAAACAAGGTGATCATGAACCAACTGAATCATCACCCAGGAAACTTTGTACTGTAAGGAAACAACACGTGTCAGACCAAACCTGTTGTGTGTTCCATCGGATTCAGTCACACACCTGCTTCGTTGTGATCGGTCATGCATCCGAACAGAATGTAACTGTTAAAAAGGAAAGAAGAAAAAATATAGAAAAAAGTAAAAAACAATTAGAACCTCCAAATTGACAAGTAAGGATTCCTCATTCAGCCCCACAAGTCATTATCCCTTATTATCTACAATTAGAGAAGAAAGTGATCTTTAAGCAGAGGCAATCAGCTTCTCTCTTTTAGGCACACTTCCGACGTGTGACAGAACCAGCAGCTGAAAGCACAGCGCGGAGTTAAAGAGGATCACACAGGACGCCTTACAAATCCGATTTTGAATCAAGAGAATAGTCCTGATTCATAAGACATGTGTAAACATTCTTTCCGTCAATGCTTTGACCTACGCTTACGATACATCAATGGATTCCTTAGTTGATTTATGAATATGTTTCGTAAGAGCAGGTCAAAACCATTGGTTGAAAGGATACATGTGCACATACCTATAGACGTTTTTTTTAACCTTGTAACAAGGTGATGAATATGAGATCCCGTGTTTCAAAATGACACATTTAAGTTCCATCAGTATCAGCACACATGCACACAAGAACGCACGCAAACACACACAGACACACACAGAGACACACACACACACACATTGTAATACTGGAAAACTATGGTAAATCGCTGGTTGAAGCCGGATGCTCTGTGTGTGTGTGTGTGTGTGTGTGTGTGTGTGTGTGAGTGAGTGTCTATATGCACGCGGCCGCACGCGTATTCATGTATGCGCGCGCGGAAAACTATAGTAAATCGCTGGTTGAAGCCGGATGCTGTGTGTGTGTGTGTGTGTGTGAGTGTGTGTGCGCGCGTGCGCGTGCGCGTGTGAGTGTGTCTATATGCACGCGGCCGCACGCATATTCATGTATGCGCGCGCGCGCGTGTGTGTGGTGTGGTGTGTGTGTGTGTGTGTGTGTGTGTCCGTGGCGAACTTTAACAAACTGATTATCTTTTGAAACACTTTATCTGTTGATACCAAATTTGGATTTAAAATATAAGACGGTTCTATGTGCACATTCTGATTACAATGACAAATTAATTATAGGAAGGGCATTAAAACTCAGCAGGCAAAAATTTCCTCAGTCATGTTATTGTTACGTTTACCTTTTATTCCCAAAACTAAATATCTGACATATTGCCACACTTAATATAGTTAAGTTATAGTGAAAACGGTAAGTTCTACTTAGTCTGAGAGTTAATCGAAGCATACATCTGCCAGAAACAGCAACTTGAAATTCTGTCAGGTAACTGGACATCATCTGAGGGGGAAAACATACATCTAAAACCTAAGATTAAAAAATATGACTGAAGGTATAGAAAGGCTATTGTGTTGAACACTCAGTCTGAAGGATCTACACTTGAGATACATCTACACACACCCAAGTGGTCGTTTATCAGTTGGCCAACTTAATCACTGAGTCAGTGACTCACTTTTATGGATATTCATTGTCAGAACGCAAATCGCATTGATCGGTTGTGGCAACATGTTATTTAAAAGAATCTGCTTAATGTTATCCAGAGACTAATTTCTGCGTTTTAACGTTCATGAACGACCATCTAGATGAAAAATCTTGACTTGCATGCCATCCAGAATTAGTCAGTGGGACTTAACTCGCACTTAGCATGTGTTTGAAAACTTCCAGGTGACAGAAACAGAAGCCGAAATCCAGTCCCCCTCCAGCCCCGGCGTTTTCAGTGTGTTGTCGTACAGCAGGAATCACACGTGAGTCGTGAAGACTTCACTTCTTTATTCCCCGCTCTTTTCCCTCCCTTTTAGGTGTGTAATTTCTGAGGTTTGATAACCACGTCCTTTCTTTTCATGTGTGATCATATCGGAACTGAAAACGCCATAATGATCTTTATCATTTTAAACTAGTTACTCTTTCATTTTTCGTTTCTGAATCTAACGCCTCTTCACTAATAGTGATATTATACAATGTGAAAATGCCTGATATTTTGCCAAATCAAGATTCAAAATGCTGATGAAGGAAGACAAAAATCTGATTAAGGAACAGACAGAGAAACAAGAGGCGGAGGTCAAATCACTGCTACCACCACAGCGGTCGGACTCGAATGGACAGCAACAGAAGACAGTAGACCAAAAGCCAAGATCACCAGCAGGAAGCTTTGTGTTCGGACAAAAAAGCAATGCCAAGCAGCATTTCTGCTGGCTGGCTGTACCGAGGGTCCCCGCAACAAGAAGCATAATTATGTCACACCGCAGTTCGGAGAAAGACGGTAGAATCCAGGATGCACTGGCGGCAAACAGTGGAGAGAGACCTCAGACTTGTTGACAGATGGAGTGACATCAGCAAACAGTGGAGAGAGACCTCAGACTTGTTGACAGATGGAGTGACATCAGCAAACAGTGGAGAGAGACCTCAGACTTGTTGACAGATGGAGTGACATCAGCAAACAGTGGAGAGAGACCTCAGACTTGTTGACAGATGGAGTGACATCAGCAAACAGAGAGACCTCAGACTTGTTGACAGATGGAGTGACATCAGCAAACAGAGGAGAGAGACCTCAGACTTGTTGACAGATGGAGTGACATCAGCAAACAGAGAGACCTCAGACTTGTTGACAGATGATGGAGTGACATCAGCAAACAGAGAGACCTCAGACTTGTTGACAGATGGAGTGACATCAGCAAACAGAGGAGAGAGAGACCTCAGACTTGTTGACAGATGGAGTGACATCAGCAAACAGAGAGACCTCAGACTTGTTGACAGATGATGGAGTGACATCAGCAAACAGAGGAGAGAGAGACCTCAGACTTGTTGACAGATGGAGTGACATCAGCAAACAGTGGAGAGAGACACCTCCGACATGTCGACGGACAATGGGGTGACATCAGCAAACAGTGGAGAGAGACCTCAGACATGTTGACAGACAATGGGGTGACATCAGCAAACAGTGGAGAGAGACCTCAGACATGTTGACAGACAATGGGGTGACATCAGCAAACAGTGGAGAGAGACCTCAGACATGTTGACAGACAATGGGGTGACATCAGCAAACAGTGGAGAGAGACCTCAGACATGTTGACAGACAATGGGGTGACATCAGCAAACAGTGGAGAGAGAGACCTCAGACATGTCGACAGACAATGGGGTGACACCAGCAAACAGTGGAGAGAGAGACCTCAGACATGTCGACAGACAATGGGGTGACATCAGCAAACAGTGGAGAGAGAGACCTCAGACATGTCGACAGACAATGGGGTGACACCAGCAAACAGTGGAGAGAGAGACCTCAGACATGTCGACAGACAATGGGGTGACACCAGCAAACAGTGGAGAGAGAGACCTCAGACATGTCGAAAGACGAAAGGGTGACAGACGATGGGGTGACACCAGCAAACAGTGGAGAGAGACCTCAGACATGTCGACGGACAATGGGGTTACACCAGCAAACAGTGGAGAGAGAGACCTCAGACATGTCGACAGACAATGGGGTGACATCAGCAAACAGTGGAGAGAGACCTCAGACATGTTGACAGGCGATGAAGTGACACCAGCAAACAGTGGAGAGAGACCTTAGACATGTCGACAGACAATGGGGTGACACCAGCAAACAGTGGAGAGAGACTTCAGACATGTCGACAGACGATAGGGTGACACCAGCAAACAGTGGAGAGAGACCTCAGACATGTCGACAAACAATGGGGTGACAGCAGCAAATAGTGGAGAGAGACCTCCGACATGTCGACAGACGATAGGGTGACAGCAGCAAACAGTGGAGAGAGAGACCTCCGACATGTCGACAGACGATAGGGTGACACCAGCAAACAGTGGAGAGAGAGACCTCAGACTTGTCGACAGATGATGGGGTGACAGACGATGGGGTTACACCAGCAAACTGGCTGAGGACCGCGGAGTAAGGAGCACCCTCACTGCCTCATGTATCCAACGACGCGGTAGCACCAAAAAGTAACACCAACACACACGTCCACGTTTCGCTTCTCATCGCTGTCAAATTGACATCCAGGGACTGAGAACACCGTGTTATCTTGACTCCAGGTCAAAATCATTATGTCCCATCAGAATTGAAAAATGGCCATTTATTCTGTCCGTTTGATTGTGGACTCAATTCTTTAAATGTTCAAGAAATCGCAATTTCAGCATTCTGGCACACAGATTACCCATCATTATCTCCATCTTTGAAAAAAATATCTTTTTTCAGATATTCTTGCTAGTTTTCATACAGGGGGACACGACATGCAGGAAAGAATAATTGAAGGTATTAACAAACTAACCAATATATATATGCTTTTTTTTTTTTTTTTTTTTTTACTAGTACATCTGTGTTGAGGTCATAAGAACAAAAGAGGTCATTTTTCGAATTCAAATTAAACTTTTTTGCTTCATTAACACACACACACACACACACACACACACACACACACACACACACACACACACACACGGTCTTACTCAAGCACCGAGATACACGAACAAAGACAGAGAGAGGGGGAGAGAGACAGACAGACAGACAGAGAGAGAGAGAGAGAGAGAGAGTGTGTGTGTGTGTGTGTAAGCCAGCAACAAGTGGACAACCTACATCCTGGGCGGGGCAGCCGGCAGGGACGCACATGGAGTAGAACTCGCCGTTGGGTTTCTCGGCCAGAAGCTGCCGCAGTCCCGGGCAGCACGAGTCAGCCTCACACACCGTCAGCGTGGCCGTGCTGCCCCCCTCCTGAGGCACCCACTCCGTCTTCAGTCCCGTCAGGCAGCAGTCGACGCCGTCTTGGTTAGTGTCACTTCCGGGACCCGGAAAGGCGCGCCCCATTCGCGGGAAGTTGAGGTAACCTGACCGTCGGCCCATTCTGGGGAAGGCGAGGTAACTCTGGTGAAACAAAAAGGAGTATGTTTATTGCTTGATTTTAACATGAATCTAAATGAGGTCAAGGAAGCGAGAAGGTGGTCAAGAGAGAGACAGACACTGACACCAGTGAGGCCTGACTGGTTGGTGTATAGAACACTTGACAGGTGGAGAGCGTTGTGAATATAGGGTGAGTAGGGGTAGAGACAGGGACAGAGACAGACACTGACACCAGTGAGGCCTGACTGGTTGGTGTAGAACACATGACAGGTGGAGAGCGTTGTGAATATAGGGTGAGTAGGGGTAGAGACAGGGACAGAGAGAGACACTGAGACTAGTGAGGCCAAAAGATGTTGGATATTTAATGGAGGTGAAGGGGGCTGGGGGAGCGGGGCTGGGAGCGTGTGGTGAGAGAGATGGAGACACTGACAGGAAGGGGGGAGGAAGGAAAGGGGGAAGTGAGAGGTAGACAGAAAGACGAACTTCCAGCACAGGGAGCAGCAGCAGCAAGAACAGTTAACGTTACAGAGTCCCGGGGTCACCGAACTCAGCCAGAAAGGAGGGATGGCGTCCAGCTGTGGGACAACTTCTTCTCTGTCTGCCTTTAGTGTGTGTGTGTGTGTGTGTGTGTGTGTGTGTGTGTGTGTGTGTGTGTTGGAGTCAATGTCGAGTTGTTCATGTGTGTGTTTCTCTGTACCCTTTATGTCTCTCTGCTTACTGATGAGAAGCTTAAAGCAGCAATGAGGAAGTCACGTACCTTTGTGGAGGAAAATTAACTTTTCTTGTTCGTCACTGTATAGTTACCACCGCTGACCGGATTTCCTTTTGATGAAATTTGAGGTTGAAATTAGTCTTTTTCGTCTGTGACACACATGGTTCCATAAAGAAAAATCCTTTGCTGTTTTGAACTAAGGATGCGAATGAGTTGGCGTCTTTTTGTTTGTCTGTTTATCTTATTTTGTTTATTTATTCTATAGAAGATTGAAAGAGTTCATTGATTATAATTTACTGATCATTTCTTTTATTATGCAATCCTATAATTTCTTTCCCTTTTTTTCGTCTTTCGCTTTATCTGACGAGCTGTGTTGCTGTTCAGAGCGATAGTAACATACCACGTAGATATTTTTGCTGAGAACTAAACTTTCAATGCCAAGAACGCAGACTTTTAAACACTTATTTATACACGTATGTGTTGTTATCTCATTTTGTGGTGTGTATTCCACTAAACTGAAGAATTTGACAATATAGATGGATGGAGGACCCACTGTGAAAATAAAGTAGTACAACTACATACGAGGCTGGAGAATAACAACAACAATAACAAAAACATATGTTGATACTAGTTAGGAAAAAAATCTGTGTCTGTGTTAGTGTTGGCACGTGACATCATCCAGTGACCCTGATAAAACAATTCAGGAACTGTTTTAGGAGGGAGACGCAGGGAAAAAAACCCCTCCCAAACAACAACAAAAAACGATGAACTGACAACATCGCGGAACGGACTGGGAAACCAGGTACAGAGACCCAGGCTTTGACACACAGCCAACAAACCTGTTACAGAGACCCAAGCCATGACACACAGCCAACAAACCAGGTACAGAGACCCAGGCTTTGACACACAGCCAACAAACCTGATACAGAGACCCAGGCTTTGACACACAGCCAACAAACCAGGTACAGAGACCCAGGCTTTGACACACAGCCAACAAACCTGTTACAGAGACCCAGGTAATGACACACAGCCAACAAACCTTATACAGAGACACAGGCTTTGACACACAGCCAACAAACCAGGTACAGAGACCAAGGCTTTAATACACAGCCAACAAACCTTATACAGAGACCCAGGCTTTGACACACAGCCAACAAACCAGGTACAGAGACCCAGGCTTTGACACACAGCCAACAAACCAGGTACAGAGACCCAGGCTATGACACACAGCCAACAAACCTTATACAGAGACCCAGGCTTTGACACACAGCCAACAAACCTGTTGCAGAGACCCAGGCTTTGACACAGCCAACAGACCTGTTGCAGAGACCCAGGCTTTGACACACAGCCAACAAACCTGTTACAGAGACCCAGGCTTTGACACACAGCCAACAAACCTGGTACAGAGACCCAGGCCATGACACACAGCCAACAAAAACCTGTTACAGAGACCCAGGCTTTGACACACAGCCAACAAACCTGATACAGAGACCCAGGCTTTGACACACAGCCAACAAACCAGGTACAGAGACCCAGGCTTTGACACACAGCCAACAAACCTGTTGCAGAGACCCAGGCTTTAACACACAGCCAACAAACCAGGTACAGAGACCCAGGCTATGTCACACAGCCAACAAACCTTATACAGAGACCCAGGCTTTGACACACAGCCAACAAACCTGATACAGAGACCCAGGCTTTAACACACAGCCAACAAACCTTATACAGAGACCCAGGCTTTGACACACAGCCAACAAACCTGATACAAAGACCCAGGCTTTGACACACAGCCAACAAACCTGTTGCAGAGACCCAGGCTTTGACACACAGCCAACAAACCTGATACAGAGACCCAGGCTTTGACACACAGCCAACAAACCTGTTACAGAGACCCAGGCTTTGACACACAGCCAACAAACCTTATACAGAGACCCAGGCTTTGACACACAGCCAACAAACCTTATGCAGAGACCCAGGCTTTGACACACAGCCAACAAACCTTATACAGAGACCCAGGCTTTAACACACAGCCAACAAACCTTATACAGAGACCCAGGCTTTAACACACAGCCAACAAACCTGTTACAGAGACCCAGGCTTTAACACACAGCCAACAAACCTTATACAGAGACCCAGGCTTTGACACACAGCCAACAAACCTTATACAGAGACCCAGGCTATGACACACAGCCAACAAACCTGGTACAGAGACCCAGGCTTTGACACACAGCCAACAAACCTGGTACAGAGACCCAGGCTATGACACACAGCCAACAAACCAGGTACAGAGACCCAGGCTTTAACACACAGCCAACAAACCTGGTACAGAGACCCAGGCTATGACACACAGCCAACAAACCTTATACAGAGACCCAGGCTATGACACACAGCCAACAAACCTGTTGCAGAGACCCAGGCTTTGACACACAGCCAACAAACCTGTTACAGAGACCCAGGTTTTGACACACAGCCAGCAAACCTGTTGCAGAGACCCAGGCTTTGACACACAGCCAACAAACCAGGTACAGAGACCCAGGCTTTGACACACAGCCAACAAACCAGGTACAGAGACCCAGGCTTTAACACACAGCCAACAAACCTTATACAGAGACCCAGGCTTTGACACACAGCCAACAAACCTTATACAGAGACCCAGGCTTTAACACACAGCCAACAAACCTTATACAGAGACCCAGGTTTTGACACACAGCCAACAAACCAGGTACAGAGACCCAGGCTTTGACACACAGCCAACAAACCTGATACAGAGACCCAGGCTTTAACACACAGCCAACAAACCTGATACAAAGACCCAGGTTTTGACACACAGCCAAACAAACCTGTTGCAGAGACCCAGGCTTTGACACACAGCCAACAAACCAGGTACAGAGACCCAGGCTTTGACACACAGCCAACAAACCAGGTACAGAGACCCAGGCTTTAACACACAGCCAACAAACCTTATACAGAGACCCAGGCTTTGACACACAGCCAACAAACCTGTTGCAGAGACCCAGGCTTTGACACACAGCCAACAAACCTGATACAGAGACCCAGGCTTTAATACACAGCCAACAAACCAGGTACAGAGACCCAGGCTTTAACACACAGCCAACAAACCAGGTACAGAGACCCAGGCTTTGACACACAGCCAACAAACCTGTTGCAGAGACCCAGGCTTTGACACACAGCCAACAAACCTTATACAGAGACCCAGGCTTTGACACACAGCCAACAAACCTTATACAGAGACCCAGGCTTTAACACACAGCCAACAAACCTTATACAGAGACCCAGGCTTTAACACACAGCCAACAAACCTGTTACAGAGACCCAGGCCATGACACACAGCCAACAAAACTGTTGCAGAGACCCAGGCTTTGACACACAGCCAACAAACCTTATACAGAGACCCAGGCCATGACACATAGCCAACAAACCTTATACAGAGACCCAGGCCATGACACACAGCCAACAAACCTTATACAGAGACCCAGGCTTTCACACACAGCCAACAAACCTGGTACAGAGACCCAGGCTTTGACACACAACCAGCAAACCTGGTGCAGAGACCCAGGCTTTGACAAACAGCCAACAAACCTGTTACAGAGACCCAGGCTATGACACACAGCCAACAAACCTGTTGCAGAGACCCAGGCTATGACACACAGCCAACAAACCAGGTACAGAGACCCAGGTTTTAACACACAGCCAACAAACCTGTTGTAGAGACCCAGGCTATGACACACAGCCAACAAACCTTATACAGAGACCCAGGCTATGACACACAGCCAACAAACCTGTTGCAGAGGCCCAGGTTTTGACACACAGCCAACAAACCTGTTGTAGAGACCCAGGCTATGACACACAGCCAACAAACCAGGTACAGAGACCCAGGCTTTGACACACAGCCAACAAACCTGTTGTAGAGACCCAGGCTATGACACACAGCCAACAAACCTGTTGTAGAGACCCAGGCTTTGACACACAGCCAACAAACCTGTTACAGAGACCCAGGCTATGACACACAGCCAACAAACCTGTTGTAGAGACCCAGGCTTTGACACACAGCCAACAAACCAGGTACAGAGACCCAGGCTTTAATACACAGCCAACAAACCTGATACAGAGACCCAGGCTTTGACACAGCCAACAGACCTGTTGCAGAGACCCAGGCTTTAGCACACAGCCAACAAACCTGGTACAGAGACCAAGGCTTTAATACACAGCCAACAAACCAGGTACAGAGACCAAGGCTTTAATACACAGCCAACAAACCAGGTACAGAGACCAAGGCTTTAATACACAGCCAACAAACCAGGTACAGAGACCCAGGCTTTAACACACAGCCAACAAACCTGATACAGAGACCCAGGCTTTGACACACAGCCAACAAACCTGATACAGAGACCCAGGCTTTGACACACAGCCAACAAACCTGTTGCAGAGACCCAGGCTTTGACACACAGCCAACAAACCTGATACAGAGACCCAGGCTTTGACACACAGCCAACAAACCTGTTACAGAGACCCAGGCTTTGACACACAGCCAACAAACCTGATACAGAGACCCAGGCTTTGACACAGCCAACAGACCTGTTGCAGAGACCCAGGCTTTGACACACAGCCAACAAACCTGATACAGAGACCCAGGCTTTGACACACAGCCAACAGACCTGTTGCAGAGACCCAGACTTTGACACACAGCCAACCAACCTGGCGGAATCTGGTGAACACTTCTGAGCGGCGCCCCAATGACTCGCAGAGCTGATGGAGAGAAAAAGAAGAAAAGGAGTACGAAGAAAACTTTTCCGATAAAGGCGTTTTGAATCAAAGTAGAATGAAGAGACGTGGACACAAAGGCATGTTTACAAACAGATTGGTTGTTGTTGTTTTCCATGACAGCATAACAAACAGTGACCTCTGTTAAATAATGTTTAAACTGATGAATTTTTTATGATCTTTTTTTTTTTTTTCAAAATCGGAATGAAAAGATACGCTCTCTCTCTCTCTCTGTCTCTCTCTCTCTCTGTGATTTATATTATTTTATATGATTTATATGTAATTTAGTATGTGTTTGTATTGATATGATATGATGTGTATCGATGTTACATGCGTAAATATTTATTATGTAATTTATCTGTACTTTGTTTTCTGTGTACTGTCCAAACCTTGGAGACCCCCTGTCACATGTACTTTTAAGGTAATGACAAAGTGCCAAAGTGTCGCAAATCTCTTATTAGTTTATGTTGTTTCAATTCTGTTTTGCTTTTGTTTTTTGGGTTTTGTTTGTTTTTTGTTTTGTTGTTTTTTTCCCTTTCTGTTCCATTTTATCTATTTTGCACCATTCTGTTCTGATTTGTGCCTACTGTGTCACCAGAGCTTTTCATCTGATGACATTAAACATTTCAGTGTTCAGTGTTCAGTTCTGTCTTTCTGTGAAATGCTTACTTTTGTCTAGTACAAATGAATCTGTTTCAGTTCAGGTGTCTAGTTTTGTTCACAAAGCAATGAATGTAGGGATGCAAGCTACAAAAATATAAACATTCTCCTGTACACAGAACATGTCATCACTCATGTTATGGGCGAGAGGCCAGACATTACAATGTTTTTTTTTACTTTTGGACCTTTGACACTCTCTCTCTACTCTCTGAAAGGTATATGCTGCGTTCATAGATTACTGCAAAGCTTTCGACACTGTTGATAGAAATGAATTGGGTGATGTTAGAAAATGCAAAGACATCCACTAGTTAAAATGCTAAACGCGATGTTCAGCTTTGTTAAAGCCTGTGTAAGGTGAGGCGGAAACATGAATGACTATTTCATTTGTTCCCAAAGGGTTGAGCAAGGTTGTCTTCTTAGTCCAATAATTTTTTCTCTAGCTCTACTTTCTTCGGAAGCTGCAGATTTTATCAGACAAAACGGGAGACACGGTATTCAGCCATGCCTGGTTTTGAGGAAATTTGTTCATTGTTGGTCGCGGATTATACTGGCCAGCAAAATAAAACCAACAATGCAGAAAAAGCAGCAAAGGATCTGGGCCGGGCGGTCAATTCAGGCAAAACCAAGATACTGGTTTTCAGAGAATGGGAGTGAAATGGACACGAAGAAAACATAATAGAAATAGTAAACAAATATGAATATTTAGGGTTCACACTTTCTATGAAATTATCAGTTTCGCTTGCGCTAGATTTGCAGGTAAAGCCAAAGGCAAAACGCTTGCTAATTTAATGATAATAATAATGGTATTTATATAGCGCTTTCGCACCAGTCATTCACACGCATGCTTAACTCTAAAACTGTACAAACTAAAGATAAGGAAGGGCAGGCAAGGGAGGCTATTTTGGGAAGAGGTGGGTTTTAAGGCCAGACTTGAAAGAGCTGAGTGTGGAGACTTGACGAAGCGAAAGAGGAAGTTCATTCCAATCGCAAGGACCAGAGACAGAGAAAGAATGGCGGCCAACAGTCAAGTGTTTGAATCTGGGTATGCGTAAACAGAGTGGATCCGAAGCCGATCGTAGTGAGCGAGATGGAGTGTAGAGGTGAAGGCAGCCGCAGAGATAGGAAGGGGCAGTTTTGTGAATGCATCTATAACATAGAGTACTGATCTTGTATTCGTTATTCAGAATAATGCTGCCAGACTCATTTGCAGAGCTTCTAAATTTGACGATGTTTCTCCTCTCCTTGAGTCTCTCCACTGGTTGCCTGTTTCTGATCGAATAGACTATAAGCTATCCACTCTGACCTTTTCTGCAGTCAACGGATCTGGCCCCAAGTATCTTTCTGAACTCATCCATATCTATACCCCTTCTCGCCAGCTCCGTTCTTCCTCTGATACTCGACTTCTCAGGATACCTCACGTCAGAAGTAAGACCTATGGACACAGATCGTTTTCTTTTCAATCGCCAAAGACGTGGAACAAGCTCCCTGATAACCTCCGTCATTCTGATTCCCTCGCATCTTTTAAATCTCGTCTCAAAACTCACCTTTTCCCTCAACAATAAGTTCAATTGTGGCAGGTCCACTTCCTTTGCGTTAGCTGTGCTTGACTATGTGTGTATACATATGTATGTGTACATAACTACATGCATGTATATGAATGTGTATTGTGTGTGCGTGTGTTTATGTAAGTTTGTGCCTGCCTATGTGTGCGTATGTGTTAGGGTAGCTGTTAGATACACATGTATGTTAAAATGTATGTATGCAGCGTGTGTGTGTGTGTGTCTGCGTGTGTGTGTGTGTGTGTGTGTGTGTGTGTGTGTGTGTGTGTGTGTGTTTAGTCACATTTTGGTGTGTGTATGTTACATAGATATAATGTTTTATGTTAACAAAAGCGTTTTTGAAAAGCACCTAGAGCAGATTTCTGGATAGTGTGCTATATAAGTATCCATTATTATTATTATTATTATTATTAATAATATCTCAACAGCAAACTAACATGGCAAAATCAAAGCATGTCTGGGGTTGAACAGTTTCAATGATGAACCAGGGCACTGACAATGAGACTGCCTTTATAAAGTCTCCAAAACAAAAACTGATGGACAAATTCAAAACAGATTGCTTTTCCAAACTTTGTAGTAGTGACAGGTGATTTTGAAAACAAGAGAACGCTGGCCATTAAGGAGAAGCGTGAGCGAAGGAAGCAGGGCTCAACTTCTGGAGACGTTTTCCCTTGCAACACCTGTGGGAAGTGCTGTGCATCCAGAATCGGCCTTTTCTCCCATATGAGGACACACACCGACAGATAAGTCTGCCTGCCTACTCATCCGTCGGTCCGACGGGAGACTCCACCACCAGTAGTGACAGATTTTCTATCTATCATTCATTCGAAAAAGACTTTCATTTTGAACGACACTTAGACAAGATCACAATTAAATGTTTCAGATATGCATTGATAAGATTACGACTGGGTCTGAACGACCTTGGTATAAATAAAAGATACCAGAATGCTGATGTGAATCGTCTCTGTCCGTTTTGTCCTGACATCTTCGAAGATGAGCACCATTTCATTTTTGTGTGTCCCGAATACAACCATATCTGTTAGAAACATATTCTCGAGTTGACACATGGTGATGATTATATTTTGCTATCTGTTCTACAAAATCCCTGTGTTACTTTCCAGAGAAATCTTGCGATGTACACCTACTGTAGTTTGAAATATTGGGACGAATCTGTACAATAGATGAGTTTCAATCTTTGCACACAGGAGTAGCAGCAGCAGTTGTATTATGCACATACGTGTCCACACATACAATTAGCTCCTGTCTCTTTCCCAGCCACTGCTGTGCAATATGATTGATGATCCGTGCCGATTGATGCATTTTCTGACTTGTTTCATGATCTTTTTATTACTCATGTACAATACATGCCGTCCTGTTTGGCACAGTGAAGTATGTCCATGATTTACTCCATTGTATTCCCGTTCCTCCTTTCGTGTATGGGCCGGTGGCCTTCACAGTCAGACCTCTCTCTCTCTCTCTCTCTCTCTCTCTCTCTCTCTCTCTCTCTCGGCGAATTAGGCTTTCAATCACTGACAACAGAATCAATGAATTAATGAATGAACCCGCCCTCTTCTAAAGACTTTGCCGATGAGGACAGTTGCTGATAGCTGAATGACTGAAAAAAAAACCCCACAAGGATGAGTATTACTAGGACAGCCGTTAATTGATTTAATGAATGAACGAATGAGTGAATAAATGAAAATATCCTCAGGCAGGACAGTTGTTGACATGTTGACAGAATGATTGAATGAACCAGATGAATGAAAAAAAACGCCTCTTACGAAACGAGGAAGTTTGATGTCAGGGGAATGAACAAACCAACCAACCAACGAAAGACAAAATGACAAAACGTCCACAAGGGTCAGCCCTTTAGGGCAGTTGAGGTTGGCAAATTTCAGCCCCTGCCGTTGACAGCAAGCATTGCCTGAAACGTGGTCACGGGTCGGCAGGACTGGAATGGAATTCAGGCTGATTTCCCAGAACGCAGTTCAGCACACTCACATCCAGGCATGAATGCCCGCTTACCAACTGTTTCATCAGACCCGAAAAACACAGGGGTGACCTGGGTTGTGTCACAGCTAACAGAGGGTGGAGGGGAGGGCAGGGAGGACGGAGGGACAGGGTGACAGAGCGTGACTGGCTGTGTCATGACGATGGTGAATGTATCGGGGGTGGGGGATTGGAGGGGGTGGGACAACAGCGTCATTGTTTGGTTACGCAATCACGTATGATGGGTGGTGTTTAGTTAGTCTGCAAAATTGTCAACGACAGAAGAAATGAACAGAAAAATGTTCCCGTTTTAATGCTTTATTTTCAAGCTATCGTTTTGCAATCCTTTCAGTCACAACCTACTTCTCTGTGGAATTTGCACTGCTTTCCCCAGGGGGTTAGCGCGTCGACTGAGTGCACCGCACCCCACTGATGTCAATTTCTTTTATCAGCACATGTATTTCTTTTACTAATGTTTTTCGATAGATTTTTTCAGGGCGAAGTGCATGCCGCACACGATACGTCGGTTAATCGTCCCATCCGACAGACTGGCACTCAGACCACAACTCCAGGTCTGGTGGAGGGGGTGTACAAGTCCCGGTTCACAGCTCTAACACACTAACAGAATGCTGTGTGGTGTGACAGATCTAACACACCAACAGAATGCTGTGTGCACAGTGACAGCTCTAACAAACTAACAGAATGCTGTGTGCACAGTGACATCTCTAACACACTAACAGAATGCTGTGTGGTGTGACAGATCTAACACACCAACAGAATGCTGTGTGCACAGTGACAGCTCTAACAAACTAACAGAATGCTGTGTGCACAGTGACAGCTCTAACACACCAACAGAATGCTGTGTGCACAGTGACAGCTCTAACAAACTAACAATGCTGTGTGCACAGTGACATCTCTAACAAACCAACAGAATGCTCTGTGGTGTGACAACTCTAACACATCATCAGAATGCTGTGTGGTGTGACAGCTCTAACAAACCAACAGAATGCTGTGTGCACAGTGACAGCTCTAACACACTAACAGAATGCTGTGTGCACAGTGACAGCTCTAACACACTAACAGAATGCTGTGTGCACAGTGACAACTCTAACACACCAACAGAATGCTGTGTGCACAGTGACAGCTCTAACACACCAACAGAATGCTGTGTGGACAGTGACAGCTCTAACACACTAACAGAATGCTGTGTGGACAGTGACAGCTCTAACACACTAACAGAATGCTGTGTGGACAGTGACAGCTCTAACACGCTAACAGAATGCTGTGTGCACAGTGACAGCTCTCCCACACCAACAGAATGCTGTGTGCACAGTGACAACTCTAACACACCGGCAGAATGCTGTGTGGTATGACAGCTCTAACACAACAACAGAATGCTGTGTGCACAGTGACAGTTCTAACAAACCAACAGAATGCTGTGAGCACAATGACAGCTCTAACACACAAACAGAATGCTGTGTGCACAGTGACAGTTCTAACAAACCAACAGAATGCTGTGTGGTGTGACAGATCTAACACACCAACAGAATGCTGTGTGCACAGTGACAGCTCTAACACACTAACAGAATGCTGTGTGGTGTGACAGCTCTAACACACCAACAGAATGCTGTGTGCACAGTGACAGCTCTAACAAACCAACAGAATGCTGTGTGCACAGTGACATCTCTAACACACCAACAGAATGCTGTGTGGTGTGACAGCTCTAACAAACCAACAGAATGCTGTGTGCACAGTGACAGTTCTAACAAACCAACAGAATGCTGTGTGCACAGTGACAGTTCTAACAAACCAACAGAATGCTGTGTGTACAGCGACATCTCTAACACACTAACAAAACGCTGTGTGGTGTGACAGCTCTAACACACTAACAGAATGCTGTGTGCACAGTGAGAGCTCTAACACACCAACAGAATGCTATGTGGTGTGACAGCTCTAATACACCAACGGAATGCTCTGTGGACAGTCACAGCTCCAACACACTAACAAAATGCTGTATTCACAGTGACAGCTCTAACACACTAATAAAATGCTGTATGGTGTGACAGCTCTAACACACCAACAAAATGACGTGTGGACAGTGACAGCTCTAACACACCAACAAAATGACGTGTGCACAGTGGCAGCTCTAACACACCAACAAAATGATGTGAACACAGTGACAGCTCTAAGACACTAACAAAATGATGTGTGGTGTGACAGTTCTAACACACTAACATAATTCTGTGTGGTGTGACAGTTCTAACACACTAACAGAATGCTGTGTGCACAGTGACAGCTCTAACACACCATCAGAATGCTGTGTGGTGTGACAGCTCTAGCACACTAACAGAATGCTGTGTGCACAGTGACAGCTCTAACACACCATCAGAATGCTGTGTGCACAGTGACAGCTCTAACACACCAACAGAATGCTGTGTGCACAATGACAGCTCTAACACACCAACAGAATGCTGTGTGCACAATGACAGCTCTAACACACCAACAGAATGCTGTGTGCACAATGACAGCTCTAACACACCAACAGAATGCTGTGTGGTGTGACAGCTCTAACACACCAACAGAATGCTGTGTGGTGTGACAGCTCTAACACACTAACAGAATGCTGTGAGCACAGTGACAGCTCTAACACACCAACAGAATGCTGTGTGCACAGTGACAGCTCTAACACACTAACAGAATGCTGTGTGCACAGTGACAGCTCTAACACACCAACAGAATGCTGTGTGCACAGTGACAGCTCTAACACACTAACAAAATGATGTGAGGACAGTGACAACTCTAACACACTAACAAAATGATGTGTACACAGTGAGAGCTCTAACACACTAACAACAAGAGAGGCAAGGCCTTCAAGACTCACTTGTGATACACTTAAAAACAATCTAATCTTTTAAATATGTTCTGTATTTGTTATTATAAAGCTTCGGGTTAAAAAAAAAGAGAAAAAAAAGTCCTAACCAGATTCGAACCCCGCGTGTTCGGGCGAGAAGAAACTGTCTTACCCATTACACTATCGTGGCTTCTTAACTGACGTTCTAAAATTTAATATTTGAACATACTTTTTTTTAAAGGGCGATAAATCAATTGCGGTATTCGCAATGAGAACGCTGTTTAAATCATATTATTCTGGTGTATCTTGGGCATTCAAAAAATCTTTAAGGGCAATTAGAAATTCTTTTTAAGTCCGCGGTAAAGGAGACGTGGCTATCGCCGCAATCACACTGCAACATTTAGCCGTTTTCTCTAGATCTAGATAGATGTACAAGTTTAGTTACACCCGCCGGGAATGTAGTACGACACGGTCGATTCAATTTCTCTTTTATGTTCATTCTAGTTTTGTTAAACTAATAACATGTAGAGCCAAGTACAAGTACTTCTAAACGTCGTAAGAAGTGAAAAGGACTTCATTTTTAGAAAAGTCAAGACTGGAAATTTTTTCGTTTCATCGTGATCAATTCAAGGGTATTAACTCGCTTGGTTTACAATTTTTAACTGTGAATTCCGACTGATTCTGTGGATATTTTTATGGCAGTTTGGGGCATAATCCAGTAAGTGATGAGGCGTTCACAAATCTTTCTCTGGATAAATATTTAACAGTCTCCTTCTCCAACTTTCCATCACATGTTATCATGTATTGTCCATTGAATATAGGATTGAACGGGCTGGTCAACAACTTGAAACAAAATGGCGTCGTTCGCGTTCGCGAAGAATATGAGCACACGCTTTGAATGTGTATAAATATGTGTACGCAACTGATTTTTGCCCATGACCTTCAGGGCTCAGCCAATAGATCTGTAAGGTCCACTCGTCGTACTGATTTTAGTATTTTTAGTGAAAGCTCTGTACACTGAGAGTAAAACACACAAGCTTTTTATGCACTGAGTATAATTTCAAAATGTAATGTTTAAGATGAGAAAGATCAGTTTAAAGCAAATTAAGTCCCCTAGCATTAATTACAGATTAATTTCCCTTTTTACCTCCGCACCAAAACGTTTGCAAAATAAATAAAACTTCCATGCTTAGCAAAAGAAGTTCCTGTTTGAACAAAAAATGATAATAATGACTGCTCTTGTTGTTGTGTCAGAATATCAGATCAAAGTGCCAAGTTTAGAGAATACAAAAAAAATATAAAAATAACAGTAAATGTAGTTTGCATATAATTTGGCTTCTTTTTAAAAAAAATTTGTGTGTGCCCATCCCAGAGGTGCAATATTGTTTTAAACAAGATGACTGGAAAG